>NC_041407.2:67125150-67439525 GCF_900747795.2 Erpetoichthys calabaricus
TGCAACTCAGACATACAAAAAAGGGAGCGAATAGACAGAATAAATGAACGAAGACGTGTACAACGCACATATGACCTACCAGAAAACAAGCAAGCAAGACTCCAAAAGCAGAAAGCTCAACTGACCGACATACAAAAACGGACAAGGCTCGATACAAACAATGCACGACGTAGACTGAAACGGACTTTTGGCAAAGCGGAGGCAAATCAATTAAAACTACAAAATAGAGCGTCACAAATAATGGACATGCAACAACGCGGCACTCAAACGCCACAAGCAAAACATGCCCGTCGCGGACATCAACGCCAGACAACACCTTCAATAATGAGTCCACTATTGAGGAAAATTCATTGGGATTAATGAATGTCATTTGCAATCATTGTCATTCACTTAACTTCCCAGAAGAAACAACTGGCAATACAAATAATGAATTTACACATTGTTGTCAAAAGGGGCAGATTAGACTGCCTCCTTTACATTCATATCCTGAATATCTACAGAAGCTTCTAACTAACGATGTGCCTGAAAGTAAAAACTTTATGAACTGCATTAGATCCTACAATAGTTCATTTGCTTTTGCATCTACCGGAGTACATATCAGGCCACCAAAAGGCAATGGCCCATACTGCTTTCGCATATGTGGTTAACAAAACGCACTATATTATGTCCAAAAAATATTAATGTTAATCACATTAATAACCAGGGGCCTCATGTATAAACGGTGCGTACGCACAGATATGTTGCGTACGAACCTTTCCACGCTCAAATCGCGATGTATAAAACCTAAACTTGGCGTAAAGCCACACACATTTCCACGGTAACTCATACCTTGGCGTACGCAATTTCTCCGCTCGGTTTTGCAGACTGGCGGCACCCAGCGTCAAAGCAGTGCTACTGTTCCTACGTGGTTACTCTTTCTTAGATCCACATCCACGGCGGCGGCTTTGTCAAATACACTGAAATTAACCGCATATCGTTCATAAATTTAATGCATCTGATTGTAATTAACCTGTAACAATATAATGGTCCACAGAATGGTCAAACTACTGTTCCTGTGTGCTCATCCTTTCTTTCTTAGCTCCACATTCCTGACGTGGCTTTATAAATACACTGAAATTAACTGCATATTGTTTATTAGTGTAATGCATCTGATTGTAATTAACCTGCTGCAATATAATGGGCCAGGGAATAGCCATAGTATTCCAAATACCATAACTGCTTTAGCTTTGTTACGCTCACTGCATCTTGTTCTTCTTTTTGCTGTTCCTGTTAAGGGTTGCCACTGCGGATCATCTTTTTCCATATTACTCTCACTGCACCACTCGGAGTATTTATATCACTGTATCTGAGTGTGAATCACAGCAGCAGATGATCGGAAAGAGAATTATCGGTATATAGTTTCAAGTACACACTACCTCAACCACGGCAAAAAGTGTCAAAGCCTTTCCTGTACGGACCTTGCGTTTCAGAAACAGTTTCATCCCAAGAACTATAAATGCACTCAATCACCTCACTGTAAACTTGCACTACAGTTATAATATTGCACAACCTGCGCTACTTTATAAAGCGCGTATGATGACAATATCATTTTTAAGATGAAATGCAGCAAAATATGTTGCTTATAGTATACAGATAAAACTTTAACTTCATTTAAATAATCTGTATTGTTAATAATTAAACATGTGAGGACACGGTGCCGCAGCGTATAGCTGGTTCAAGGACAGCTCCTGCCTTGCGCTGTATTCTTGCTGGTGCTGACGCGACACTGGAAGGATAGACGAATACTGTAGAATAATTAAACATGTACTACGAAGATATTTCAATGTTCCTTAAAAGTTTTGAAGAATCGGCGTTTTAAGCTTACAAATGGCTTAACGTCTATTACAGAGCTGATTGTGTGGCGATTGGAGAAAGAAAAGTATGGACAGGAATTGGAGGTTAGTACGTTTGAAAGAGACAGTACTTCTGTAATAAATTATTTCATCGAAGGTTGCACATGGTGCAGCAAGCCTCTTGCGTGAGATATGAATAATCACTGCGCCACCGTGTTCCCATGTTTAATAACATGCTTTCATTCCTATCATCATGAAAATAATATCACGTATACATCTCAGTATTTTAATTATTCAGAGAGCTGTAATATCTCGAATGTAATGCATTCTGTGTCCTGTCGGAGAAAGAGAAAGAACAGAAGCACGTAGTGATTCACACACATAGAGCACATAGAAGATCAAACACAGAAAAAAGCATTTAACATGCTACTTGAGAAACAAGTAAAATAAACGATTTTAAGATGAAGTTTATGATGTTCTACTTTAATGGCAAAATAAACTACGTGATTAAAGTGGAAATTTCGAGATTAAAGTTGACATTTCATGCTTTTTTCCCACTGTGTGCCTATGTTTTTTGTTTGTACCCTAATACGCTTTCATATGACACTCAGACGGTGGGCTATAACTCGCCTTTTCACAGCGACCTTGATATGTAATTTCTTTTTTATTTCGGGCACTGTGCGACTTTGAATTTAATCTTTTGAGTTTTTCCGACACTCTGTCACTCGATCAACTTCCTTTTGTTGATTATACCACTGTTTAAACCAACAAATAGTATGTTTTTCCTTTGCCTCCACTTGGTATTCGCTGAAATTCTTATATTTTCCCCTGTGCTTTTCCCATTGTCTTTTCACAGAAGGCTATTTATATTGATTTGCATATTCAAAGAGGCGTAATTCTGGGAGGAGTTGGGGCGGGACAGAAGGCGCGTGCACGTGCGTTACTTTTCACGCAAATCGGGATTTATGTAGCCGAAGAACGTGAAAGTATGCGTGCGCACAGATTCCTGCATCTGGATTTTTCTGTGCGTACGCACAATCCCGCTTTTGTGCTTACGCCATGTTATAGTGTGAGTTCTACGCATGGCGTTATACATGAGGCCCCAGGTCATTTCATTACTTCCTGGAGAGACACGGCTCTTTCTAAGCTCTGACAAAGTTGACTCTGATGACAACAATGAACATCTGAATTTCCCCTTAGAATATTTCAACACTATTAACCCAGACGGATGACCACAACACAACCTTACCCTTAAAAACGGTGTTATTCAAGCAACAGTTCTTACAGAATCACATGCTAACAATACTGTTCTCATTCCTAGAATTGACCTTACGAGTTCTGACCTGGATTTACCTTTCACATTGAAACGCCAACAGTTCCCCATTAAACCTGCATTTGCCATGACCATCAACAAATCACAAGGACAAGCCATGGACAAGGTTGGCATCTACCTCTCTGAACCCGTTTTTGGACATGGACAACTTTATGTTGCCTTCTCACGTGTTCGACGTTCATCTGACGTTAAAGTTAAAGTTATAAATGATCCATGCCAAGGAAGACTCATTCAAAGACAAGACACCATCTTTACTACTAATGTTGTATACAAAGAAATATTCCAATAAAACATTACTCTATGCCAAACACTCTATTTTTTATTTATATAGGCATCACCCAAACCTGCACACTATTCTATATCTAATTCATACATCTCACTCTTTGTCATGCCCCAACGCCAGGGGTTGGCGAGCGAAGCGAGCAGGGGGCGGAGCCCCCTAGTTAATTTATAGCAGACAAAGAAATTCCTTTGCCTTTGTTTTTCAGCCAATGTCAAACTTGTATATCCTCTTAACTTTGATTTTTTGACTCTAAAGTACATTCTAATAATGAGTTTAGGAAAAGTTGCTTGTAATTATTCACGTTCTGTTGTTTTTTTCTTTCATTCCAGTGTGTGTTCAGACCAAAATGTGTGTGCACTGTATTTATTTATTTACTTACTTACTTATCTGTCTGTTTATTTATTTTAAGAGCTTCTGTAAAAGGCAAAATTTCCCCCTGGGGACAAATAAAGTTCTATCTGTCTCTATGAGAGAATGTATGTGTACAGTATATGTGTAAATAGTACATTTTTTCTTATCAATTCCTGGAATATTACGATTATTTTTAACTCTCTACAGTCTATATTCAATTGAAGTTCTATTCTACTAAAATCCTCCACAGCTGTTTCTTCTCTGTAGTTCCTTCTGTCATCTCTGACCTTAAAGTGTTTAGGTAAGTCATGACTTAAGGCAGTAAGTGAGTAACACAGTAAGAGACTCTTAGTAATATTTTATAAATTATACTTACGCAGTAATGATTAGGTAGAGATAGATAGATAGATAGATAGATAGATAGATAGATAGATAGATAGATAGATAGATAGATAGATAGATAGATAGATAGATAGATAGATAGATAGATAGATAGATACTTTATTAATCCCAGGGGGAAATTCACATACTCCAGCAGCAAAAAAAATATTAAATTAAAGAGTAATAAAAAATGCAGGTAAAAAACAGACAATAACTTGAATAATGTTCAACGTTTACCCCCTCTGGTGGAATTGAAGAGTCGCATAGTTTGGGGGAGGAATGATCTTCTCAGTCTGTCAGTGGAGCAGGACAGTGATAGCAGTCTGTCGCTGAAACTGCTCCTCTGTCTGGAGATGACACTGTTTAATGGATGTAGTGGATTCTCCATAATTGATAGGAGCCTGCTGAGTGCCCGTTGCTCTGCTACGGATGTCAAACCGTCCAGCTCTATGCCAACAATAGAGCCTGCCTTCCTCACCAGTTTGTCCAGGCGTGAGGCATCCTTCTTCTTAATGCTGCCTCCCCAGCACACCACTGCGTAGAAGAGGGCACTCGCCACAACCATCTGATAGAACATCTGCAGCATCTTACTGCAGATGTTGAAGGATGCCAGTCTTCTAAGGAAGTACAGGCGGCTCTGTCCTTTCTTGCACAGAGAATCAGTATTGGCAGTCCAGTCCAATTTATCGTCCATCTGCACTCCCAGGTATTTATAGGTCTGCACCCTCTGCACACAGTCACCTCTGATGATCACGGGGTCCATGAGAGGCCTGGGTCTCCTAAAATCCACCACCAGTTCCTTGGTTTTGCTGGTGTTCAGTTGTAGGTGGTTTAAGTCGCACCATTTAACAAAGTCCTTGATGAGGTTTCTATACTCCTCCTCCTGCCCACTCCTGATGCAGCCCACGATAGCAGTGTCGTCAGCAAACTTTTGCACGTGGCAGGACTCCGAGTTATATTGGAAGTCCGATGTATATAGGCTGAATAGGACCGGAGAAAGTACAGTCCCCTGCGGCGCTCCTGTGTTGCTGACCACAATGTCAGATCTGCAATTCCCGAGACGCACATACTGAGGTCTGTTTGTAAGATAGTCCACGATCCATGCCACCAGGTATGAATCTACTCCCATCTCTGTCAGCTTGTCCCTAAGGAGCAGAGGTTGGATGGTGTTGAAGGCGCTAGAGAAGTCTAGAAACATAATTCTTACAGCGCCACTGCCTTTGTCCAAGTGGGAGAGGGATCGATGTAGCATATAGATGATGGCATCTTCCGCTCCCACCTTCTCCTGGTATGCGAACTGCAGAGGGTCGAGGGCATGTTGGACCTGTGGCCTCAGGTGGTGAAGAAGCAGCCGCTCCATGGTCTTCATCACATGTGATGTTAGAGCAACAGGCCGGAAGTCATTCAGCTCACCAGGACGTGAAACCTTTGGGACTGGGGTGATGCAGGATGTTTTCCAAAGCCTCGGGACTTTCCCCTGTTCCAGGCTCAGGTTGAAGATGCGCTGTAGAGGACCCCCTAGCTCTGATGCACAGACTCCTGCCTTGCGCTGTATTGACTTTCAGCAGTCGTGGCGATACTCCATCTGGACCTGCTGCTTTGCTGGCACGAAGTTTCCTCAGCTCTCTGCTCACTTGCGCTGCTGTAATTGTGGGTGGGGATGTCTCTCCTATGTTGGTATCAGCAGAAGGATGTGATTAGTCAGTAAAGCAGATGTTAAGTAACAATGTTACAATATGTTACAGTATATATTACACACAATGTTTGCATGTATAATAAATATGTATGTATGAATATATGTACAGTATGTGTGGTTGTGTGTGTGTGTGTGTGTATTATCCATATTACTAACCGAGAATGGTAAACCGGATATGGACGCAGGGACCTGCCCGTGGACGCAGGAGACATAGTGCGCAGGCGCCACACAAAGCCCCCCTCCCCAGAATGAAACGGGAGAAACCACGAATGTGCGCAGGCGCCACACAAAGCCCCCCCACCCCAGAGCAAAACGGGAGAGACTACGAACTGTTTGACATGCCGCAAGCAGGATAAAGCGAGGTCAGAAATAAAAGACAGAGTAGGAAACAAAGTGAAACGTCATAAAGAGGTTAAAGAATGGGGCCAAACACATGGAGAGCAGGTTACAGATGATGAAAACTGGAATACAACAGCTTCAAAAAAACCTAGGCACGAAACACATGCACAGCGAGATACAGAATATGAAGGCAGAAAAAATGACAATTAAACGTCCACAACACACAGCAGAGGCAGATCCGGAAGGTGCATGCGCCTACATCGCGCGTCGGAAGGCGCGGGAAAGTACGAAAGGCAAAGGCGCCTACACAGCATGGTAAAACCCGACATAATACGGAAGGCGCAGGCGTTGCCACCATATTGTGAGTGGCACTACTGCGTAGTGAAGGCGCAGGCGTCACCGCCATATTGTGCGTGGCACTACAGCGGAGTGAAGTTAGGAATAATGTGCTACTTGGGATCGTACAAAACGCCGAACGCGGCCTACCGTCTGAAACTGCGGAGGCAAAGCAGGCACGGGTTCAAACCGAACGAGCTCGACTGACGGATATACGCTTACAACATGCGTCTCAAACCGCAGAAGCAGGGCAAGCACGGGTTCAAAACAACGCAAGATCCTACAACGCGCATCTGAAACTACGGCTGCCCAGCGGGCACGGGTTCAAAACCCCGGGGGTAGGCGAGCGAAGCGAGCAGGCCCCTTGTCATTTATATATAAATAATGAGATAAAAATGTAAAGGTAATTTTCATGCTGAAAAGGAAAGGATGCAAGAGACAACATTTTGGTTGTGTAGCCTGATTCAGTGATTGAGGTGCCAGTCCAGCAACCCCTTTAATTAAAATTAATAAAATAAGACAAAACAGTAACAGAAATTTTCACCATATCATTTGCTCTCTATCAAGCTCAGACTCGCAGAGTTCTTACTCTTGCTTCTGATTCGGCCACCTAAGTGAACATCTATCACTGGCCTTTGTGTGAATGTATAAGAAGAGTCCCAGAGGGGGTGGGGTTTTCAGTATAAAATTAGGGCGTGGTCAGAGGTCCTCCATGGTTTGCCGTTCGGAGCTACAGGTGAAAAAGAGGTTATTGGTGACAGCACCCTCCTCTCGTAACAAGGTTTTCTCCAAGCGCAAGTGCATGACTTTCTATTGCTATAAAAAATAAAATATGCCTTGAATGAAACTTCATGTAACATTGATGCATACTAATTGTACAAATGTTCTTTCTCATTCTTAAGTAGGGCATGTCACAAATTAACAAAAGAAAGCATAAAGCTCTTTACAAACTGTAAGAGAAAATTAAGTCTATCTTGCTTCTTGTTTGGTTAAAATTGTTCAGGTTCCTAATCTGATTGGCTGTAAAACATTTACTTACACAACATGATGCCATTGACTCTTCCAGATTTGGTAATCAAATCATCCAGTGTGACCCTGCACTTGATAAGCAGGTTGATTAACAGATGGACGATTGGGTGGATGAAAATAGTTTGTTCTTATATTGAAGCAATGATACTTTTAAGAAATATTTTTGGTAAAACTTGAATAATTTGTAATATAGTCACACTTTTTAAAAATATTTGGACTGCACTCCTTTATTGTCTTTTTTAAAATTCTGATGGTTTTAATAAAAGTGTATGCTTTTCATCAAGTGGGAAGTTTGTCTGTTTACGCTTTCATATTCTGATTCCTTTTTTATGCTAGTGTTATATAGCCTGTTTAATAAAAGTTAAAACAAACGTTCCTAAAAAAGACCATCACAAGTATCAAATTGTTGCTAGAAAAATAGTTAGCAGGCCTTATCTGGCTTCTGGCCATATGTCTTGCACTCCTGATGTGGATTGTTTAATCCCTCATGCATAAGACTGATTTTAAAGTTTTGTAACCAAATCCCCATTGAGTTGTCTGGATTATGGCCATTTGGAAATGTACCTTCTGGACTGTCTCGATTAATACAGCACATTAAAACTAACCACCCTCCTAAATATGTCTGGCACCACTGGAGTGAAGATAGATTAACCCCCTGGAGGTAAGGGACTCAGCTGCTAGGATTGGCATTATTTTCTTTCTTTTTAGTTCAGCACAGCTTGGGTATAAACTGGAGTTTGTAAGGTCAAGGCAGGGAAGGTTAGCATTACAATAGTAGCCAGAGGCTTTAGGGTGGTTGCTGCTTGTAAATCTTATTTGCCTGTCACTTATCAGACAATGCGGCCATTTACAGCAGCCTCGGGGGCTTACTAATGATTTTATAGAAAGCGTCATGTTGACACACAATGACTGACAATCCACACAATGCTGTTGAAATGAGGGACATCTGTCTGACACTGCCTATTGAATGCTGAAAAAAATCTAACATCTTGATTGTGTGTTTTCTTTTTCTTTTTTTAATTCTTTCATCTTTTAATTTCTTCTTGACATCTGTACTGCTGGTTATGCTTGAAGAGCACTTTTCAGTGCTTCATGACACTAAAGAGAGACAGCAGCTGTTCTTGCAACTGACTAGCCTGTGGTTTAAGGCCTTCAAAATGAATCACAGTATTTTTCAAGATAATGGCTGACTCATAGGCACTACCTGTCACCAAGGTTTCTTTATCTCTTGAACAAGCTTTTGACAATCAGATGTCAGGTCTCGACGTAATTGTCTGTCTTTATAAATTATGAGGTTCCTTGCAAACCGGAAACATTCTTCATGTGATGACTAGACCAGGACAGGTTTATGCTGTACCATTACATGTGCAGATGCAGATACAATAGTTTCACTGTACTTTGAGCTAAAGCTATTTGATTTGAAGGCCTTGGTGTTCAGTCTGTGTCTTTGCTTACTTACTAGAGTTTGCAACATGCAGTCATAGTTGTGTCACACTAATTAGGTTAGTGCTGCCCACTTTACTGTTCTTTTTGGATGTTATAAAAGTGGCTGGCAGAAAGGTCTTGTGAATTGTGTGCAATAACTAATAATAATTTTTTTGCCTTGCTGTCTCCTGGTACTGTAGAATAAAATAACTAGTTTACATCATCATCACTTTCCATGATTGACAGACTTACTAAAGATGACTTTGACCAAATGATTTGATTCATCCATTTTCCAAACTGGGAGACATGGTGGTGCAGTGGCAATGCTGCTAACTTACAGTAAGGAGACCAAGGTTTGCATCCCTGGCCACCCTGCTTGTAGTTTGCATGTTCTCCCTATGTCTGCTTGGGTTTTCCCCTGGTGCTCCTGTTTACTCCCACCATCCAAAGATATGCAGATTAGGTGGATTGACAATGTTAAATTGGCCCTGTCTAGGGTTTGTCTCTGCCTTTGCATCCTACTCTAGCTGAGATAGGCTCTGGCACCCCCCGCAACCGTGGTCTGGATTTAATGGGTAAGAAAATGACTGACATCTTGCTCTGAGGATCTGTTTAAAACTTTTATAAAATATGGCAAGATTCAATTGTTAAAATTTTAGATTGAGTGTTTATATCAAGGGAAAAGGATGTTCCCCTTTTTTTTTGTTCTTTCTAAAAAATGTTGCCAGTGCTGTTGGATCTCCTCTTTTTATCTCAATTTTTGAATTCTGTTTTGTTAAGTTTTATCTCTTTTTGATCCTGCTTTCTTTTTTTTTTCTTACTTTTTTTTTCTTTTGGTCTTTTTTGCCAGTTTGACTATGATGTCATTTGTTTTGTAAGTTTGACTTGATTGCAAGGAATATTATTTTCTTCAAATAAAATTTAAGAAAAAGAAAATAACATGACACAACTTTCCATACTCCTCCTTTTATTACTAACAACATTTTGTTATGAATAAAAATAATTTTCTTATTGAATGACTCATGCTTTTCTTTCTCAAGTAAATGTACAGAAGCAATTAAACTACTAAATAAGTGAAGTTAAAACTGTTGAATATTATTGATAAGATATTGATACTTAAATATGCTAGAGAGACTGCATCTGGAATGATCTGATTTGATCACTGATCTACAGAAGAGACCAAGCAGAAGAAGCAACCAAAGTGTACCCATTAGTGAAGGGTATGTCCTGATCTGACAAGTTAGGTGAATTAAATTTGTTTGGTCTATAGACAGAAAAGTCTACATGGGACCTAGCTGTTAGTTCACCGCTGTCTGAGGTATATCTCTATGGGACCAAAAAAAATTCTTGTATATCAACTTGAAGACAGCTTATTGGACCCCTGCATATTGGAACCAGATACCAACCAAACTAGCTTGAAAATCTGAATGGTATCTTATCATTTGTAAGGTGTCTTCTTTTTTTTAAACATATACATTTTTCATTTATCATTTTGTATATGGGGGCCTACTATGTGCAGAATCTAATCTATTTTCTAACCTTTTTGCTCAGTTCAGGGTCACAAGGAGCAAGTGCATGTCTTAGCACTATGTGAAACAAGACACTAACAAATCCTGTTTGATCACAGAGTCAGTTTAGAATCTGTAATCATGAGGAGTCTCGTTTTAATTAAGCAAGTACAAATATTTACTGTATATCTACCAATGAGTAAACCCTGGTTTTCTCTTACCAGTAAGAACTTATTTTTATACCAATACCATTCTTTAGAATTGTAAACTATTACTTTCTTAAACATTGTAAATACATTTTGTGCCAGATCCAAACTATAGTGGTTAGAGATTTCTGGATTGTGTAGAAAATAAACATTGAATTATACCAAAATTTGATGCTAAATTTTATATAGCTGACAGTTGGTCAGAACTGCTCAGTTTGTAAGAAAGGTGAATTAACTCACCCTGAGTAAAGACGTATAAAGACATTTCTTTCAGCTTGAGTTTTATATCAGTCTCCTCTGTCATTTGAGACTTTAAGTTGATTACCTGAAACAAACAGTAAGAGAAGCAGAGAAGCACATAAAGAAGGATGCAGGAATATACTGCAACAACAACAACATTTATTTATATAGCACATTTTCATACAAAAAGTAGCTCAAAGTGCTTTACATAATGAAGAGAAGAAAAATAAAAGACAAAATAAGAAATTAAAATAAGACAACATTAGTTAACATAGAAAGGAGTAAGGTCCGATGGCCAGGGTGGACAGAAAAAACAAAACAAAAACTCCAGAAGGCTGGAGAAAAAAATAAAATCTGTAGGGGTTCCAGGCCACGAGACCGCCGAGTCCCCTCTGGGCAAGGAAAAGGTTGGCATACACATGGTCATATCCTAAATTATGATCAAGTCTGAGAGGTTGGAAGTGATGTGAGGTTTACCCAAGCTGAAAGAAACTTCTTTACAGGTACGTAAATCCACCTTTTCTGTCTCTGCCTTGTGAACCTAATTAGTCCAAAAATGGGCATGGATTAATTTGTTTTGATATGTGTATATGTATTTTTATGTGTATATTGTACTCTCCATCAATTTACTATGCATGGCTTAAGCCAATGTCTCATTACGTCAATGATTTTGTCACTGCGGCAGGTCAGATTGCACAACTGAAAATTTCTAGGCATGACTACTTTCCCGTCCAGGTTAAGACTTTCCAACACAGCTGTTCTCACTCCTTTTCCTGACAGCCGATAACATGCTCCCTGCAAGAGATGACGCTGCGCTGTATGGGAGGGTAGCTACAGCAAGTTCAGCAGGAATCTCTGCCCTTTTCTTTTTTCCATTTTATCATGGTACTTAAATCCCAAGACATCAGACAGACGAGACTCTCTTCTGTTTGTGAGGTCTAATGCCCCGATGCTACAGAGCCAGCACTAGACCACCATTGTGCAATATTTAATTCCTGTGGCAAGATGAGCTACAGTCTTGTCCCTTTTTTTTTCTTTTTTTTTTATACTTATTTCCATTCCTTATCACTACATTATATATATTTTATAGCTCTCCTGCTAACCTGCATACACAGCACATCCCTCCAAGAAAATCAAACCTGTCTGATTTTATCCTAGCCAGTCACGGTTGTTAGGTATGTCACAATAGGTTAAGTAACTTCACAGGAGCATGTCGGCTACTGCCTCTGACTGTCTAAGGTTATGCAAATGAAGGCTACAACAGAAAAGCATTGAAAAAGACATCTAATGTGACATAGGCTTTAGTTGTTTTTAGCTTTATTTGTGCTCTGAGAGTGTAATTGGAAAGTACACGTTAAAACAAAATGTGTGGGAAGCATTAAGCACTATGGTCTGTCTGTTATGAGTCTTTTATCACAGTGAGGAAGTTTTGTCTTTTTCATGATTTGAAGAAAGTACAACTGTTCCTTTGCTTTTGCTTATTATAAAGAAGTCATGAAAGAAGAGGTCAAAATAGCAGATGTGTGACCTGAAGAGGTTGTTGATGGGGGAAGGGACAAAAAAAATGCTTTCCTATGTTTGTTCTGAAGGTAAATGAAAATATTTATAATGGATATTAAAGATACTCATGCTTTTGTGTTTTGTTCAAAGGTTGGGCTTTCCTGTTGTTGCTGGGATTCTTTTCTTAGTGATTTTTTGTTTGTGTTTTTTAACAGTGTTTTTTTAATCTTCAAAGTGGAAAAGGTTTAACTTTGCTTTTATGTTAATTTGTATGTTAAGCACACACCTATTTTCAAAAGTTCTAGCAGAATTAAATTTTATACTATGTATCCTGCTTGTTTTTACTTTAAATTAGTTGATAATAATGGCGAACCAGGCAAGAGCTTCTTGAAATGTTACAGCTGTTAAAATAATAAAGTAGATAACTTATTCAGTCATTTCTACAGAGTCTTCTCATAGGGTTAAGAATAAAGAGATTGACTAGGCTTTCTTTCACAACTTGTATGTGGTTGTGAATGTACACTTTTTAAGCATGTCATTCATTTATTCCCTGAAATTTCTTCTGTTCCGTGTTAAGGTTCCTGAGAGCCAAGGTCTTTACTGACAACAAGAGTTGCAATGCAAGATCTAATACAGAGTTCCCAATTTATCTTGCATGCTCTGAGAGATAACCAGAGACCTGCTAAGCATCCAGGGTTATACTAAGAGGACAATCGAATGCCATTTAGGCAATGACCTGACTTAGAAATGATCCCAGGACCATGGAACTGTGAGGATACATTAGATAATGTATTTATGTTGAGCAGGAAGAGATCCAAAATTGCTAATGAAAAGTACAGTATTTGGAAGAAACAATGAAATAGTTTTAAAGCATAAGGGGAAAATGAAAATTGCACCTTGAGGAGGCTATATGTGAAACTGATGGTTAAACCAATGTCAAACATTGAAACTGATGGTTAAACCAATGTCGTAACAGTGGTTGGGTAGGATACATTTAACTTAAGTCTCATCCATCCATCCTCATGGTGTTATAGCAGAGCACCAACCTTATCAGCTCATCTTGATCTTACATCAGGTCATCATATTCTCATTCACAGCTTTCTAGAGGGTTCTATAACATTATATATCCATATTCTGCAGGGACATTCTTGAAGATGCTTTTCTTCTGCCTTTAATGAAAATCTCCACACCCCTCTATTATCATTCATCACCTCTAGATGGCCATACTAGTGTAACGGTGCCTCTCTTACCTCTGCAACTATTAGGGTATCCTCATACAACTCATAGAGTTCAGCATTAGCCTTTTTTTACCAGTACTGTATCCTCCTTCCTGAACTCACCGGTAGAGCCTCCAAATGATAATTTCTTCCCATCTTTTAAAGGTTCTCTATCATTCTTTGTCGGTAGTTACTGTATATATCCTCTGCATGGGTCACCACAGATGGAGTTAAAGTTTAATATATTAACCATTTTATTCATGTTGACAAAAGTCTTGTCTTCATTAGGGTTTCCACACTAAAGTAGCATTGATTCTCTCTTTAACTTCTAGTCTATTTTCTGTTTTCTCAGAGATCTGTAAATCCAGGTATTTAACTTAAGTATTGTAAATAGCAATTGTAATCAACCATAGACAACTTAGTGGTGAGACATTGGGTCATTAACAGTAATTGGCCCATACTGTACTGAGCTCAATTAAAAAGCCGAAACGCACAGCTTTCTTAATGATCTTTTACATATAAGAGGAATTTCATTTTCTTTTTAGTAATAATGTATTAACGACTGGCTGTTGCGTTGTGACATCTGAGTAAGGGATAGTAATTTTAGACCTTGCAAGACAAATTGTTAGCCTGTTTATCTGATTTTTCTCTTTAATGTTATTTTTATATGTGGATAGAAAAGTCATTGAAATAAAGAGATACCTTTGATGTTAATAGTTTGTGAGATCATGGTATTCCATTAAAAAAATGGGGGCATTCAATGAAAATCTCAGATCTGCTTGTTGTAGATGTATGCATGGATTTGTATGTGTGTGTGTTTATATGTGCATAGTACATATATTTTGTGGTGTTATTGTTTATAAACTTGAATATTGAACAGTCTTTGGAAATATCATCTAGTGGATTATTAAGGTCTCCTTTAAGACTGATCCTGCCATTTTGCATTTGCTTTTGAGATAGGCCTTATGCTCTACAATGGCATTTATTAGGTTAGATAATTGACGTGTGGCTATTAGCTGGAATTGTTTTGGGCAGTTATATTCATTGTAAAAAGTACTGTCGCCAATCTTTGAATTAGCCTTGTAAAGTTTTCTCTTTAAGAGCCATTTAAAGTATTTCTCCTATCCTGATTTTCAGGGATATTTCAGTATTTTGACACTTAGTATTTTCAGGTCATCAAACAAAGTCTAATATTAAATGAAGGACATCTAAGTTTTCACTTTTTCTTTTACTTTTTTTTATGATTCTCTGTCACCAACCAATATGTGTGAACAAGTAACTGCCCCCTATTTAAATTTCCCAATTAAAGAAATAATTAAAGTAAGTTGATTTAACACAGCCAGGCTTGGTTACAGTATATCCATTATTTGCTCAATGTAAACCTCTTTTATTTTTACCCTTGCCATCAGAGTCAAAACACTATGGTCAAAAATTCAACAAGCACATCTTGTTATGATCAATGGAAATTCTTTAAGAGATCAGGAAGACAAAAGCCAAGCAAAATGACACCTTTTATTGGCTAACTAAAAAGATTACAATAAGCAAGCTTTGAGGCAACTCAGGCCCCTACTTCAGGCAAGATGTAATACAGAAACTGGAGTTCCCTGTGTTTATATACACACTGTAGGACAAGAAACAACATTGATAAATCTTTAAATGAGAAATTTTAAATGTAAAAAATTAATAGATTCATTCAGGCTAGGGTTAATTTAACAAGAGAGAGAAGCACAATGTATGGCCAAGATCTTTGGATAAGATAACTGTCCAACAAAGTCTTTTGAAGTTTGTAATGAGTTTAAGAGATCAGGAAAAAAAGTTATCTATTCATATGAAAGTGACTGCAAAGCTAGTTTTTAAGACTCTACTAAATGATCATGAAGAGTCATAATCTCCAAATGGAAAACACCTGGAAAGGCCTTGAATCTGTTCAATGGTGGTGTGTAAAATAACCCAGAACATCTTAAAAGATGTTAAAACAACCTCCAAAGAACTGGCTCCACTACTTAAAATGATTATGGCCAAAGTGGGCTGCACTGGACAAGAAGAACACCCCTAATTATCCAGGAAACAATTGCAAAATCCCCAAGCATTTTTGGAGAATGTCCTATGATGACACAAAAACCTTTTGCTGATGCAGGTCCCATTATTCCTGACTTTAAGCAGACACAGCCTTCCACAGTAAGAGTATCATGCTAACAGTTCCTCATAATGGTAAGTGTCATAAACTTGCCGTAACTGAAGGAACCATGAATTCTGTCATGTATTAGAAAATTCTGAAGGGTAATGGTTGTCCATCAATAAGCTGATGCTGAAGCATGGTTGGGTCATGCAGTAATCCAATGATCCAACAACTATAAACAAGTCCATATCAGAGTGACTAAAACAAATCAAAATTAGACTTTTGAGTGGCCTAGTCAAAGTACAGATGTAAACCCAACAGAGATGCTGTGGCAGGAGTTCACGCTGTTTTTATGAATCAAAGCAGCTCTGTAAGAAAGAGTACAGTAACTCTGCAGTGATGTGAAAGAATGACAGTATATTATAGGAAGCATTTGTTTCAGTTACTGCAGCTACATTTGGTTTAAACAATTACTAAATGAATGCTTCATCCAAGAAAGAATAGTTTAACCTTACCCCTTTTGTTTGTTGTGATGGTCAATATTTTTTTTATCTTGATGATTTCAAGGAGAATAGAACACAGGGTTTATCATACAACTGACTTCAATGGTAGCCAAAACTGACCAAAAGCAAAAATTAAAACATCAGTAAAAAATCCCAAGTTACTTGTGTCATATAGTCCGTGTATCAGTTATCCAGTTCTATGCTCACAACCTTGATTCCTTGCCGCACTAGTAGTCAATACATGAAGCAGTTGCCTTTTGGAGTCCCCAGTGTTGCAAAGATAATAGCTAACAGCAAAGTCTATGAAAACTACCATTCACTTCCAGTACTGCAAATGCTGAAATGCTGTTACCCAACCTTTTTAAAAACTTCTTCAGCACTGGTATACCACACAACTCTTAACTGGCACATGCAAATTTGAGTCATCTTGCAGGTGGTTTGCACAAAGTTTCTGTTCCATGTGTCAATTTCAAGGTAACTCAAATAAATTTATTTTAAAGAAAATTATTTTTCGTTGTGAGTTTTGTTCAATAACAAAATTCGTTTAGTTAGTATTTTAAAATAACACCCTGATTTTACATTGGAACAAATGAACCTACTTTTACTATGCCAGTCAACATGTTAAATCGCATATCAAAAAGTATAAGCATTAATTTGTATAAATTTAAGCATGAAAAATTACTATTTCTTTGTGTAAAATACTGTAATTGGTGTACAAATGCAATAGAATGTCTTAAAAAATAATGCTTTTGGTTTATTAATGTGCCTAATTTTATAGATGCCACAAAAACAGAATTGACTTTGCCCTTGAGCTAGTAAGGAAATCAGGAGGCAGAAATATTAATTTGCAACAGTGATGGCTGCAATGATAGTTTACCAAATAATTCTGTGAGAGTTGAAATATAAGTAATCAACATAGACCTTAGCGTTAAAGTCTGCAGTGCACCATGCAATGCATGTGTCTCTGTTATATGCCATTTGCATTAGTCCACCATATTCTCATTCACAGCTTTCTATAACATCACATATCCATATGTTGCAGGGACATTCTTGAGGATGCTTTTCTTCTGGCTTTTAATGAAAATCTCTACACCCCTCTATTATCATTCATCCCCTCTAGATGGCCATAACACTATAATTGTGCGTCTTTTACATCCACAACTATTCGGGTATCCTCATACAGCTCATTTAGTTCAGCATTAGGCCTTTTTTTGCCAGTTTCCTCCTTCCTGAACTGACTAGTAGTTTCTTTAGATGATTATTTCTTTGTATATTTTAAAGGTTCTCTATCTTCCTTTGTGATATGCCATTTGATATAAAAGCCATGTTAATGTTTGTGCTGCCCCATCTATTGGAATGACAAATGCAATGCATTTTATTACTAAAATGTTTGTGATACACCATCTATTGGAATGGCAGAGACAGAGCAAACAAATAGACACAGAGAGGCTTACACTGTTATTAACGTGGATTGCTGTTTTAAAATTTTGCCAGCTCTGTATTTTTTTGTGTATTTTTTCATCTTAGATTTGTGTGTGGGAGAGCAGAATTGTGTATGTCATAGCAGAGTGAAACAATGGTTTTGAAAACCAGCTTGGTTATTATCTGTGTAGAGCTTGCACATTCTCCCATCGTCTAATAATAATAACTAATAATTCTTTACATTTGTATAGCACTTTTCTCACTACTCAGAGTGCTTTTCCTAGTGAGTGGAGAGCCATTTCAACCACCACCAACATGCAACATCCACCTGGATGATGCGATGGCAGCCATTCTGTGCCAGTACCTTCACTACATATTAGCTGTTAGTTAGTGAAGGGGTGAGAGACAGTCATTTAGAGACGTGGAATGAATAAAGGGCCAGGATGACTAGGTAATGGAGGACAAGCTAGCCTGGACATTGGGCTATACCCTACCTTTTTTGAAGAATGCTCAAGGATTTTTTTATGATCACAGAGAGTCAGCACATCGATTTTATGTCTCATCTGAAGGATGGCACCATTTCTACAGCACAGTGTCCCCATCACTGCACTGAGATATTAGGATCCACATTCAAACCACAGATAAGCACCCCCTGCTGGCTTCAGCAACACCTCTTCTAGCAGCAACCCAAGCTTTCCTAGATGGTCTCCCATCCAAATACTGGCCAGGCCTAAACATGCTCAGCTTCAGGTGGATGACCTCTTCTGAAGTATAATGGTATATCACTCTCCCATCCCAGACAGACAAGAATTTTCTATTCATTACTATAATAAATTACAGTTTACACTGAGGATAGATAGATAGATAGATAGATAGATAGATAGATAGATAGATAGATAGATAGATAGATAGATAGATAGATAGATAGATAGATAGATAGATAGATAGATAGATAGATAGATAGATAGATAGATAGATAGATAGATAGATAGATAGATAGATAGATAGATAGATAGATAGATAGATAGATAGATAGATAGATAGATAGATAGATAGATAGATAGATAGATAGATAGATAGATAGATAGATAGATACTTTTTTAATCCCAAGGGGAAATTCACATACTCCATCAGCAGCATACTGATACAAAAAACAATATTAAATTAAAGAGTAATAAAAATTAAGGTAAAAACAGACAATAACTTTGAATAATGTTAACGTTTAGTCTGTCACTGAAGCTGCTCCTCTGTCTGGAGATGATACTGTTTAGTGGATGCAGTGGATTCTCCATAATTGATAGGAGCCTGCTGAGCGCCCGTCGCTCTGCCATGGATGTCAAACTGTTCAGCTCCGTGCCTACAATAGAGCCTGCTTTCTTCACCAGTTTGTTCAGGCGTGAGGCATCCTTCTTCTTAATGCTGCCTCCCCAGCACACCACTGCGTAGAAGAGGGTGCTCGCCACAACCGTCTGATAGAACATCTGCAGCATCGTATTGCAGATGTTGAAGGACACCAGTCTTCTAAGGAAGTATAGCCGGCTCTATCCTCTCTTGCACAGAGAATCAGTATTGGCAGTCCAGTCCAATTTATCATCCAGCTGAACTCCCAGGTATTTATAGGTCTGCACCCTCTGCACACAGTCACCTCTGATGATCACGGGGTCCATGAGGGGCCTGGGTCTCCTAAAATCCACCACCAGCTCCTTGGTTTTGCTGGTGTTCAGGTGTAGGTGGTTTGAGTCGCACCATTTAACAAAGTCCTTGACGAGGTTCCTGTACTCCTCCTCCTGCCCACTCCTGATGCAGCCCACGATAGCAGTGTCATCAGCCAACTTTTGCACATGGCAGGACTCCGAGTTGTATTGGAAGTCCGATGTTCAGGTATATAGGTTGAACAGGACCGGAGAAAGTACAGTCCCCTGCGGCGCTCCTGTGTTGCTGACCACAATGTCAGACGTGCAGTTCCCGTGACACACATACTGAGGTCTGTTTGTAAGACAGTCCACGATCAATGCCACTAGGTATGAATCTACTCCCATCTCTGTCAGCTTGTCCCTAAGGAGCAGAGGTTGGATGGTGTTGAAGGCACTAGAGAAGTCTAGAAACATAATTCTTACAGCACCACTGCCCCTGTCCAAGTGAGAGAGTGATTGGTGTAGCATGTAGATGATGGCATCCTTCACTCCCACCTTCTTCTGGTATGCGAACTGCAGAGGGTCGAGGGCGTGGCGTACCTGTGGCCTCAGGTGGTGAAGCAGCAGCCGCTCCATGGTCTTCATCACATGTGACGTCAGAGCGACGGGCCGGAAGTCGTTCTGCTCACTAGGACGTGATACCTTTGGGACTGGGGTGATACAAGATGTTTTCCAAAGCCTCGGGACTCTCCCCTGTTCCAGGCTCAGGTTGAAGATGTGCTGTAGAGGTCTCCCCAGCTCCAGCGCACAGACCTTCAGCAGTCGTGGCAATACTCCATCTGATTGGTTCCTTTATTGTGCCGGATATTGTCTGGGTAGGTTCCAGTTCCCCAAAACTCTAAAATGGATTAAGTAGTTTAAAAATGTATAGATGGATATTTTTGCACGGTGTATGATGCTTCCTTAACTGTATGCCCCCTTGCTGTATTCACAATCCAAACTGAAAAATTCAAGCAGACATTTATCACTCAGAGCTTTTTAATTTTTGATATTTTAATTAATTTCATCTTTTCTATCCAAGTCTTGTAAGTCTCTCATAATAAATCAGTCTTTACCGTATTCAGCAGTGTTTGATGCATTGCAATAAAGAAGTGTTTTGTTCCTAGCCCTGTGTTTATTTAAACTTTCTATCCTTTTATGAGACCATTGAGCATTGAAAAATGTTTTTGAGTTTCCTGGAAAGTCTGTGCTGTGCTTGCATTTTTCGTGATAGCAAGTAACTGGCCAATGCTTTCATAGAATGAGAATGTAGCATTACATGAGGAATGTGTTGTTATTTCTAGACTAATGCTTTTCCATTCACACTCCCTCCTCCTCCTGTGGTCCAAATCAAACCCACAAATACAGTTTCTGGGAATGTATATACAGTATTTCAGATTCCTTTCTTTTTTTTTTCTTTTTAACTAAAGTCTTCATCAAATAGACTTTCATTTTCTAATTGTATGTATTGTCTGCATTTAAGTGCTTGCTTAAATAGAAAATTCTGTTCTACAACAAAACTGTGTGTTGTGCATTGGAGTATATTTCAGATATATTCAAATAGAAAATCCAAGTGTTTAAATGATTCACTTGAAAGTGTATTACATTGAAGAAATTTCTGGCACACAATAAAATAACTTTTTAATCAGCAATTGTGAAATGTGAGCACTGCAATTTAGGAAACTTTGATAGTAACTGCAATTTTCTTTCAAGCAATAATAATACATTTCTTCACTCGCTGTTCAGAATAAAAGTGCTTGCCATTTAGTGCCCCTCCAAAACTTTTTGGAGGCTGGGCTTGCCATCTTTATGATTACTTTTCTTTCTAAGAGCCATTTATTCAACCCAATTACTAAGTGATAAACTTCTTTTGCTTCCAATTCAGTCCCAGAAATAAGCCTTAAAACCATCTTTTCATACTTGGAATGGAGGCAAGTTGGCAACAACAGTGGTTCAGCTAGAGGTTCTAATTGTCGTTCACGTCTCATCATTTTTTCAGCAGAATTAAAGCAATCCTGGCTAGGCTGAAGAAAGCAAAGTCACAGAATTCATGTTCATTACTTGGATGTTCTCCTCTATTTTCTAGATTCAGCAAAGTCACAGAATTCATGTTCATTACTTGGATGTTCTCCTCTATTTTCTAGATTCAAACATTTCACTTGGGACACTTCAAAGTTTCATTGGTACATGCTTTAGTATCCATCTTTAGTACATCCATCTTAATTGAATACTGTTTTAATTGCGTACATATTGTTATACAGTTTGGGGTAGGGGTGGTATACTTGGGAGGGTATGCTATTACTGAAATTTCCCCCTAAGGACAAACAATGATCTGTCTATCACCTTAACTAAAGCTAAATGTTGGAGTTGTGAGTGCGTGCGATGGGTCAAACTAGGGAAGTGGGCGGTGGCACCCAAATATAAAAAAAGGGCTTGGCTTATTGAGTTAACCAGACAATCTGTGGTGGGAGTTCAAGACACATTGCATGCCTTTTAAGGATCTTGACCTCTTCAGTGTGAAAAGCTTTGAGTTGTGAGAGTAGCTGAGGTAATAGCTTTCCTGGCAAGAAAGAAGAGGGTGACATTTATTTGTGGAAGAGGAAGTCTGAGAGGTTAGGAAGGAAAGAGAGAAATACAGTGATCCCTCGCTATATCACGCTTCGCCTTTCGCGGCTTCACTCTATCGCGGATTTTATATGTAAGCATATTTAAATATATATCACAGATTTTTTGCTGGTTCGCGGATTTCTGAGGACAATGGGTCTTTTAATTTCTGGTACACGCTTCCTCAGTTGGTTTGCCCAGTTGATTTCATACAAGGGACGCTATTGGCAGATGGCTGAGAAGCTACCCAACTTACTTTTCTCTTTCTCTCTCTTGCGCTGACTTTCTCTGATCCTGACGTAGGGGGTGTGAGTAGGGGGGGCTGTTCGCACACCTAGACGATACGGACGCTCGTCTAAAAATGCTGAAAGATTATCTTCACGTTGCTACCTTCTGTGCAGCTGCTTAGTGAAGCGACATGCTGCACGGTGCTTCGCATACTTAAAAGCTCGAAGGGCACGTATTGATTTTTGCATGTTTGTTTTTCTCTGTCTCTCTCTATCTCTCTCTCTCTCTCTCTCTCTCTCTCTCTGCTCCTGACGGAGGGGGTGTGAGCTGCCGCCTTCAACAGCTTTGTGCCGTGGTGCTTCGCATACTTAAAAGCCAAACAGCCCTATTGATTTGTTTGCTTTCCTCTGTCTTTATGACAGTCTCTGCTCCTGACACGCACTCCTTTGAAGAGGAAGATATGTTTGCATTCTTTTAATTGTGAGACAGAACTGTCATCTCTGTCTTGTCATGGAGCACAGTTTAAACTTTTGAAAAAGAGACAAATGTTTGTTTGCAGTGTTTGAATAACGTTCCTGTCTCTCTACAACCTCCTGTGTTTCTGCGCAAATCTGTGACCCAAGCATGACAATATAAAAATAACCATATAAACATATGGTTTCTACTTCGTGGATTTTCTTATTTCGCGGGTGGCTCTGGAACGCAACCCCCGCGATGGAGGAGGGATTACTGTAATCATATTTTTGTTAAAGAGTTTTGAAAAGTGGCCAGTGTACTGTATGTATTCCTTTTGTTATATCCTTCATTGTACACTTTATTATTATTATTATTATTATTATTATTATTATATATTTTTAATAGATCCTTCATTGTACACTTTATTATTATTATTATTATTATTATTATTATTATTATTATTATTATTATTATTATATATTTTTAATAAAGTTGTCTTCTCACTGCTTACCTGGTCTCTGCTGTTATTTTCTAGGTGCGTTTAAGACTGTTATAGTGCGCCCCCTTCTGGTCACAGTGACTGTTGTTACCATAGTATAGTATGGTAGTGTTTTGGAATTGGAGAAAATACTCTCCTGATTTAAACAGTAAATTGTCTATTTTTGCACTAAATTGGCTTATCCTGTTTAATCCTGGTGCAATCTGCTTTGGTCATCAGACATGAGCAAAGTAAAAAGAAGGAGATCGAATTTTAAAATAGTGACTTGTGTAGTCAAATGTGACACATTTTTTGGTGAATACAATGTGACAGTAAGCAGGGAGTCCTAGCATGCAGAATGGGCAGCCGGTCTTTTTAGCAATAAGTTTAGGCTATGGCCTGCCTAGGTTTACAATGTGGTTTGCAAGGTTCTGAAAAGATGAGAGGTGAGGAAGGCTACCTCACCCATAGCTTTGCTGGGGAAATTCAGGTAGACACATTCAGTTTTACAAGTGCTGCTTAAATTGGACATTTCAAGTCATCTGACAGGCGGACATGAATTGGGATGAGTGCAGATAAGTGTTTTTCTTTTTTTATATTATTGTATGATGATTTAGAGATATTTTAAAAATGGAAAGATGACTGCATGTGATTTGCTTCACTTCTTAAAACTGCCCAGCAGATTATTCAAAAACACACAGAGATTTGTGTCCATAGTAGAATCGTATTGATTAATTCGGCCATTTTTTGTGAACGTGGCAGTTTCATGCTATAATATCCGTACTGAAATTAAATAATGTTAAATATAAGCTAACAACTGCACCAGTTTTTTGTCCACTGTTGATTAGATGAAAGCCTCAAAATGGCTGTTGATCATTTAATTTGTCTTGTGTATAATAAACATTGTTATTACCTAATTATTTCTATCAACATATCATTGTAACAACATCAAAAGAGAAGTAAAACATACTTTATGAATTATACTCCATATTATACAGTGTTATGAGTATTATTAGACCACATGTGCATTTACATATTAACAGGGGAGTGCTATCATCCTATTTAGGAACTCTCTTTTGTTTGCACCTCCAATTCTAGGAACAAGTCAGTAAGTATGTCTGGTGTTTACAGTTGCACTTCATTTAAGTTTCCTTTTTTATCTTAAAAAAAAAACAACATAAAAATGCTAAAACCTCAAGAACAAAGGAGTTGTGGGTTGTCTCATCCCATTTTTTAAAAAAAGTATTTTTATTTATCAAATAATATCCGTCTTTCATCATCCATCCATGTTCCAGACTCGCTTATCTAGAGCTGGGTTGTGGGGATACTTGAGCCTTCCATTGCAAGACAGGAACATTCCCTAGATGTGCTGCCAGCCCCTTGCATGTGAATGAACACACACACCCACACAGAGGCCACTTTAGCATCACCAATCCATCTAACCTACATATCTTTGGACTGTGGAAGGAGACCATAGCACCCAGAGAAAGCCTTTGTGGACACAAGAGAACATGGAAACTCCTGTGTTCACATCCTAGTCTGGAATTATGTTTGTGATGTTTGCACATTACCCACATGTCTTGGGGTATACTGTTCTTCCTTTCACATATCAAAGGTAGGCATATTTGATTAACTGGTCTCTTGAAATTATTATGGTAGTTGTGAGGATGCTTGTGTGCACGAGTGAACCTTCAAACAGGCTGGTATGTCTTTCTGAGTAGGTGCATACATTGTGCCTGCACAGAAGAATGACCAGTGTTAAATTAACAAGTCAAGCCCTTAATGCAAACACTGTTTCCATATAGACACTTAACTGTTATCTTAACACTGTAAGAGTTAATATAACACTGTCAGTTTTGCTGTGAAGGTTGCCAGGATAGGCTGCAGCTTCTATAGTGCTGAAATGTACAACGTACGTACCCAGAGTGAATGAATGAAAAGGAGTTTTGTGGCCTTTTACGTTTCATCCTGGCTCGGTTCTTGTCCGTCTTTGACTTTGTAATTGGAAAAAGCAGTCCTTCAGGAGATGAAGAGAGGTTTATGGGCTTTGTGTCTTTATTTTATTAAAGTTCTGGAACAGATTTTCATATTTTCCACCAAGCAGACTGATCTGTGCCTAGTAGTTTGTGTATCATTTGTTGTGTGAGAATGAGATAATGTGCACAAAGAAGAGCAACTAAAATCCTCAACTTTAGGTAAAGAATAAGATTCACTTTTTTGGTTAAACAGAAAAAAAGACCCGAATTATAGATAAGTTTGCATATTAATTATAGATAAGTTTGCATTTTAAAATTTGCACCTATTGTTTAAATGCTAAATACAGTAGAGCTTGGAAGACTTCAAACAGCCTTCTGCAAATGGCCCACATCTGCCTGTCATGGCTCCAGAACCTTTCTCAGTTCAAAGGCTCAGTTTTGGCGGAGTAGAAGATGGAGCTAGTGACAAACAGGGCATTACCTCATATTTTAAAAATGCTTTGTTACTGAGAAAATGGAAACGGTCTGAGGTTTATAGTCTACGCAGAATATGAGTGATCTTTATAAAATGCCAGGCGTCGTCGACAAGCAGAGAGCACCTCTGCAGTTGGGGCTTGCTGTTGGCTTTGTTTTCTGTACAAAGAGCCTGAACTCGTATGGCATCTTTATGAGCGTGAAAGCCGTGCACTCTGCGTTAACAGTGGAATTTAATACCAATTAGATGTAAGTTATTAAAAAATAGAAACACAAAAAAGAAAATGTGCTACAGTAAGCTTCACTAAAAGCATTTTATCTTGATTTTCTTCAAAAGATAAATGGGGGACCTATTTTATAAAATCATTTCTAAAAATATTATATTCAGTCTTTTATACTATGAAAAGTTTTTTGTTTTAGCCCGTACTTAGCCAGCTGCTCCGCAAATGATTTTTGATGAGAATAAAATCTGTAGCTCAACTAAATATTCTTTTTAACTCTGTTTGACCAGTGGCTTCCAGGTTTGCAGATAACTGTCTGATTTTTATCTGTTTTTATTATGCACTTCAAGTTCAGGCTTATTGTCATTTTGACTGTCTTTTCTATTTTTATGCAGATAATATCTCATTGATTTGTGAAAGAAGGAGGTGGACACATTTTCCATGTATTTATTTTTGGAAATTTTCAGTAATCTACTGCTTAGTAGGATCAAGGCATGAAATCACGGGTTGATTTATTTTAAGGAAGGTATTTGTCTTTGCTCCACTCATGTCACTAGATAGCTGATAAAAATGTAAACTTAATATTTTAAGTTTGGAGTACCTATTGCAGTTGTACATAGAGATCTTCAAACACACACACCACAGCTTTCTGACGTTATCTTTGTGCTCGATTTGCTCTTTTTCCTGTTGGTGACTGACAGGTAATTATGACGTTGCCTGATCGTTTGAAGATTTGTAGGCTGTTAAATGGGTCCTGCCCTGCCTGTCTGAGAAGAGACTAGCCATAACACCTGTTACAACTAAGCTTCTCATGAGTCATCCAAATCCACACAATTTTAAAACGAGTCAGACTTTCAAAGTGCAGGTTATTGTCACTTGCGTAAACGTCCGTTAATTTGAATGTCTGGTTTGTAAGCGGGCAGCACTGATTTGCATGCTTTTTTCTGTGTAGTTTGTGCATTAGTCCCATACCCATATTAGATTTTTTTTTTTTAAGTTCCTCTAGTTTAGACTCTCAGAATCCACACATGAAACACACTTTTTCAATTAAAGGGTTGGGGGTTGGTAGAGCAGGGTGGTATTACTGCCTAAAAATGCAAGGAAATTAAGTTCCAGTCCTAACCTAATTATTGCCAGCATACGGTTTACACATTTTTCCTGAGCTTCCATGAGTATTTCTTAATAACACAAGTTTTAATCTAGCTTGTGGTTCTAATTTGGACTAGTGTGTCTCTTTGTGACAAGCTGGCATCCCATACAGTGCTTGGATAGTTTATGATTCACTCGTACCCCGTATAGGAATACTGAAAGCGCATTTGTAATATAAGTTAATGCGCAGCTTGTAAGTAGTTGGCACAATATTCAGGCCTTCTATTTCACAGTTGTAGTGACCCAAGTTGATTTCCCCGCTAAAGCGCTGCCTGTGTGGATAACGGTTATCTTTTCATGTGTGGTCCTCATTAAATTCATATATCATAGGCGTGTGATTTGATGGAAACTTTAACCACTACATTTCCAGTTTGTCTTCTTTACTCACACAACACAAAGGGGTGTAGGTTACATTACTTTGTAACTCCAAATGAACCCAAGTATGAATGAAATGTGGATGAGGAGTGTCCATCAATGGACTGGCATCTCATCAAGTCTTAGTTCCTGCTTAGTATCCATAGCTGGGAAAATATACAAATTTGATGCAGGAATAGATACAGTATATCTGAATTTTATAGTGTTAATCACGCATTCTATGTGTAGGTGCAGTTGCAGTAATTATTTTATAATGCTATACAATAATTCCCAAAAGAGTCAAACTCACAGTGACTGCATGAGGCCACACCACATGATGCAACAATTCCTGTGATTTTTTTTTTTTTCATAGCATTCAATTATATAATCTTAGCAAGTCAGAGGTACTCAATGGTTTGATCCTGTGAACTCTATCATGTAATGTGACATACCCAGCAACTCACCCCAAGTAGTCTATGACTCGCTTTGATAAAACTAAACTGGTTTGATTTTGTCTTTAGTCGTATTTAGTTTTGTGTGCATGAGAACTGGCAACAAATGAATGATAATGATAATTTACTTTATTTACTATATACAGTTTCTTGCTTTAGGAATGCTCATCCAGAGCTGTATAATGCATTTAAAGCAGCAATTATGAATAAGGAGCACAGGTTTTGAACTTCACAAACAAAACTGAAGCTTGTCTGTCTGATGTCTCATGTTTTATGTACCGTGACAGTATAGGGGGTAAAAAGAAAGAAAGGGCCAAGAGTGCGGCTAAACTCTACATACCCATTAACTCTTTGTAAAGCACAAGCTCTGTCAGGCAGCATGTTATTGGCTATCACATAAAAAAGTGAGCATAATTGTCGTGGAAGGTTGGCACACGATCACCAAGTGTGACATGCCCAGCAATTTCCAGTTGTTTAAATTGACATAGTCTGCTGATGAGGGCAGCAACTGTAGTCAGCAAGTCTGAAATACCCAGCGACTAGAAGCTGCGTAAATTGACATCAACTTTAGTGTTCTGATGTTTTGAAGTTACATAGATTAGTTTTGACAAGAAAAGGCAATTCAGCCTAACAAACCTGTCAATCCAGTTCACTTAATTTCTCCAACAGTGATCATTTCAGAAATATTTTTGAGACACTCGAATAAAATAGCAGCCTTTCAGTTCATAATGTGACATGCATTTCTTTATTACAGACAGGTTGGAAGCCACCTGGGTTCACCATTTATTGTAAAAAACAACATATATATATACAGTAGAGTCTCGCTTATCCGACATAAACGGGCCGGCAGAACGTCGGATAAGCAAAAATGTCGGATAATGTGAGGTGTTAAGAAAAAGCCTATTAAACGTCAAACTATGTTATAATTTTACACATTACGAACCTAATACAGTGGAACCTCGGTTCACAAACGTCTCTGAACACATACAAATCGAGTTACGACCAAAAACTTTGCCAAACTTTTGCCTCTGTTCACCACCACACATTCGGTATACGAACAAGCCAGTTTCCCTTTCGGTTTGTGCGCACCGATGACTTCCGCATGTGTTCAGTCTCTCCTTGTGCATTCCCTGTGCAGCGAGAGAGAGAGACACGCACACACATGCACGCGAGAGACGCATGCACGTGCGCGAGAGATGCACACACACACGAGAGAGACACACAGGCGCGCACACATGCATGTGGGAGAGACACGCAGGCGCACACGCGAGAGAGGCCTTTCCACATAATCCACTGTAATCATGTTTACAACAAAACCACAGAAAAATTTAACTGAAAAAATGAACTTAGCAACAAAAAATAGACTACGCTCGCAACTTGCAGTTCTTGTTGCCGATTGATGTGTTTTTTTTGGTTTTTTTTTTTGCGGTGGGACGTCGGATAATATGGAATGTCGGATAAGCGAGACTCTACTGTATATATAAATATATACACACTAGCCATTTCCCGCGGCTCCACCTGCATAATAGTGAAACAGGAGGCAAGTTACGCTCCAAAATGCAGAGGTAGACTGACTCCCCACTCCTGACATCACACTTCCCCCTCCCCTCGGCCCGCAGTCTCTGTCTCGGATTAGTGTGAATATATCAGTCCTGCAAGCGAACTATCATTCTTAGCGTGATGAGAGAAGTCACAAAATCAACCGGAATGTTCAAGCAAATTATAGAAAAAAAACCTGATGTAAATCTGTTAAGTAGTTGTCTTGTTTGCCTACTAAGCGGATGCAAGATATGTCCCGAGGCTGACACATGAGTGAGGAGGGCCCTGCCCCCCCCCCCTTGGCCCGCTGAGTCTTTCTCTGATTCGCACAAATAAATCAGTACCGCATGCAAACTATGATACTTAGCGCGATGAGAGAGGTCGCAAAATCCACTGGATTGTTCAATCAAATTATAGAAAAAACACCACTCAACATCCGTTAAGTAGTTCTCTCGTGAAAAGCAGACAGATAGACGTTGGATTTTATATATATGTGTATATATATATATATATATATATATATATATATATATATATATATATACAGAGAGAGATATATTAATGTTGATAAAATAACAATATTTTGTTTGTGGCTTCTTTTTTGCATCTGAAAGCAGCCTGTTCTTTTTAATGCTGAATTCAGGTGAAACTAATAAAATGGACTACCTTAATGAGCTTCAGCATGAGCCCAAACATTGAAGGTAAAATCTATGCTTGACATTAGAAGCAATTTAGGGTTTCTCCTTGAGGCTAATTAATAGCACCTGAACGTGCAGGATGGATAGGGATCTCCTTTGCAGATGGATCCCATTAATTTCCAACCAAAGCATTTTCCTCATTGAAATTTCAGCTTGCTCTATGCATTTGTATATTGGATAATATTTAAAATGCATTTATCCCACAGATTTATCATTTAGTCCTCCTTTTAAATGTAAGCCAATCAGAGATGAAATGATCCACAGCTGACATCAGAGTGAGGAACGTCCACATTTGAGTTGTCAGTAGAGACGTCTAAAAGACGTCAATTAAAGAGACTTGGTACTGCTGCGTGCCTCTGAATGTAGTTTGGGGTGTGACATCTCAGAAAGGAATGTGAAAGTATCCTTATTAGGTTTTAGGCTGTTAAATTAAAATATCTGCAGTGGAAACTTATTTAAGACAGCCAATAATCTTGGTGTTCTTTGAACGCTTACCTCATGCAGGCCCCTCGGCAATTTGCGCAACCAGTTTCCTGTCTCTGCAGATTTTTGGTTCAATGCTTTCTTTGCAGGGTTTGTTGTAAAACTAGTGTCGCCTCCTACCATTGTAGGTCATGGTGTAGAAAATTTGAAACAGAGTAATAGAGGTTTTACACTTGCAGGGCAGCATATGTACTGTAGTTTCTCTTTTCCTAATGTTAGAAGTATTTTCATTTTTAATGATACCGTGAACATGTCATTAAACCCATGGAAAAAGTTTTAGTACATTTTTGTGACCCTCATCATTCCTTTTTTTTTTTAAAGAACCCTCTCAGGAATAACATGGCAAGTACAATTTTAGGTTATGGCTGTACTTGGAACTTGTTAATCAGACTTTAGTTACCTGTCACCTGAAGAACAGAGTCTCCTTGGCAGTAAATTTTTTTGGTAGACTTTTGTAAATTTGACAATGTTTCATTATTTAGCTTTCTGAAAGGAGAAGCCCTCAATATTTCATTGAGCACATGCCATAAAAGTATTTGTGTAAAGATTTATTTCTGATAACTAAGTAGGACGGAATGAAGGAGGAGGACATATAACTCGGGATCTTGTTCACGAGTGATAGAAAAAGGGAATATGAGGTCGACAAGCAGATTGGAGTGGCAGCAACTGGGCACTGTACTGATCCATGGTGGTGTAGTGGGAACTGAGTCTAAAGACAAAACTCTTGATTTTCTGGTAGATCTTCATTTCTATCCTCACTTATGGTTATGAACTGTTGGCAATGGCTGAAAGTATGAGATCCCAAGTACAAGCAGTAGAAATTAGGTTTCTTTGGAGTATGGCTGGATTGACACTCTGTGAAAGGGTGAGAAGCTTCTGAGAAGAGCTGATGAGTAAAGTGGTTGCACCTCTGGATCAAGAGGAACCAGTTTGAGGTTGTTTAGGCATGTTGTAAGGATACCCTCAAGGCCTGTCCTACTGGGTAGAGATCATGTGGAAAGTGAAGAGATTATATCTGTCTGCACACTTGGAAATGCCTAGGAATTTCCCAGGAAGAGCTGGAATCTTTAGCTATGAACAGTCAAGCCTGGGCTAACCTGCTTGACCTGCTGCCACAGCGACCATCACTATAAAAACTGGTTTCAGAGAATGAGATGGGATTGGTGGGGCAGCATTTGGATTCATTATGATGGGTTGCAGTCCTGCAAGCAGTCATCGTTTGTGCGAGTTGGCATGTTCCCGCCATAGCAGTATTCATTTTTTTTTACTATACTTGTGGAGTGGCATTTTGTCTTGGATTATATGGGTTTAAGGATAGTATGGTATCTATAACAACATATATTTTTATTTTTTTGGTTTGGTCCTTGAGCAATCTCTGATCAAATATTTGTAGGGGAAAAGCCACACTCAGTTACGGTAGAGTAAGCAAACATGCTTGTGATGCCCTTAGACATAGCTGTGTGTTTGTTTTTTTTTTAAATATTTTTTTGGAGCAAATAATGAATTCACAGTTAAATTTTAGTCATAAAGTTACCTAGATGAAACTCCTGCCATTTGTGCACTCACAAACTGCCTGGTGCTAGTTCTGGTTGGATATTTTAGTGATGTCCTCGGGCAGTGAGCCAATGATCAGACCTTGCAATCTAGAGGAGTTCCACTAAAAGCTGTAAACTCAGCCCAGAAATCCTCCAGGCTGGCCACAGTTTAGGCCAGGACTGCAATCCTTATTATGTTGTGTGCCGTTTTCCATTTGCATTCTCAAATATTTGTTTCAGCGTGAGGTCTGTATAATACACTCCGCTGTGGCCCTGCATTCTTTTGGCCAGAACGGCAAACAGAGAAACATAACTGGTATAGTAGATACACCTCGATCAATGTTTAAAGACAGCAGCTTTTAATCTGAACTACACAGAGAAAACAAAATATGATGGCGATTGCAGAGCCAAACAATGGTTTAAATTACGCATTAGCTTTTTAAATGAATCTAATCATTGTAGCCCACTTGATTACATCACTTTAATTACCGTCATGCTATACCCTGGAAAACGCCCAGCACCACTCCTTATCTGTTGGTGTATTGATAGATATACTGCCAGGGTCATTACTGTAGGCATCTGGCACACCATTGCAAATTAGAAACAGCGTGTTTTCCTAGATGCTAAGGGGCACAAAGTCACCCTAAATATATGCATGTGGGGTTGTGCTGTTCCTTAAAGGCAGATGGCTAAGGAGCTACAATGATATTCTGTATTTTTAAATTTTGTTCAATTTTCTGAGTTCAGGCTGACTGTGCTCAAGGCCATAAATTGGATCTGGGGTTGCAGGGACACCAGGAGTGCCTAGGTGTAACCTGGTATCCCTATGTCGGACTCCAATAAGTGACTAGGAAGCATCCACTCCCTAGACAAAGATTCAAGATCTGTTAGTCGTGTCTGTGGTCTGCACTTTTGAGTTCTTCCTCTGTTTATTCTTTCCTTGTGTGCTGTATTTTTGGAATAAACTCCATTTTTTGTAGTATTTTGGTGTGCCTGGCATTATACTGGGCTCGGAGGAAGAATTAAAAGTGCCCCTTATATACCTTAAGTATGTCTTTAACTTCAGTGCTTTTTTCAGTCTAAGAACTCTTGTATGTTTTTTTTATACTTTACTTTATTCTTTGGTAACGCCTAACACTTTAATTTCTGTTTAGATGGTTTAACTTTGACTGCATAACTGCCTGTGTCTTCACCTGCTCCCTGTCTTTTTCATATAAGTTGACAGCTGACATTTTTGACTATGTCTTCCGTGATCCTCTGATTGCCAGTTTCATTCTTTTAAGTCCATCAGTGATAAGAAGCCCAAGTCCTCCGTACTCAAAAATGGCCTCCTTTTCAAAGACAAGTTCACTTTGAGTGCATAGGAGACGACGAGAGGCTGAACATGCAGTGATATGATAGCTGTCATTATGAAGGTTCATGTAATCATAAGTTTTTCAGTACATTTTTTTTTAATTTTAAGATGAGAGTATTTAATATTAAATAACATTTACTTTAGTCAAGAGATAGTTAATAAAAAAGCTTTTTTGTTTTTCTTTGAAAATATTAAAAGGAATAAATTGTAAATCTTAGGAACTGTGGTTTGCTACTATGGAATTCTTCCAGAATTGGTGAGTAGCACATACAAAGAGGTGACTCCAGGGTTTTCTGTTAAAGAATTCCAGCTGTTTCTGAAATATTACAGCTGCTAGGTGTTTTTTTTCCTTTCTGTATGGATATTGTGATATTTGCAGAAAATTGTGAATTTTAGATGAGCAAAGCTTATGCTTTGATGCAGTATTAATATATGGTTCAATATTTCTACTAATTAGGTGATATACTGTATAATTCATGTTTATTTAGGTTTGGTTTCTATAACCTTTGGATTTTTAAGGAAATGATTTTCCAATTATATTTTTCAAAATATCATTTGAAATATATTAGTACTTATTCAGACTGTTGGCCTCTGGTGGTGCACAATGTGTTATTAGTTTAACACCTCAGTTCTCTCAACATTCTTCTTATACAGGGTCATTGTGAGCTGGTGTTTATAGTGGCAACATCAGGCACTAGCTATAGATGTGCTGCAATACTCAGGCATGTGCCCATACTCACTCACACTGAGCCCATTTGGAGTTGCCAATTGGCATACTGTGCAAGAGCTTGAGATGTGAGAGGAAGCTGTACTACCACAAGAAAACCCACATGAGCAAGCTTCACACATCCGTGTCTGTGCCAGAAATGTAATTCAGGTCTTTGGTGTGGACACAGCAATACTAAACAAGTGCTATGCCACCCAAAGTGATGTAGTGATGCAAACCTAGTCCTTTAAATATGGTTTTCTACATTTAAGTGTTCAAATATTTAAGATTAACTTAAGGTAAACATACAGTATTTTTAGTTGATTTTAAGCTCTTTCTTGATGGTCCACTTCTAATGAGCAATTTGCATAAAATAACCCAAAACTGTTTCATGTTTATAGCTCCAACTTAAAACAGGCCCATATGAGTAAATATTGTGGGTGTATGCATTTGTGTGTCTTGTGAAGGACTGGCACCCCCTTATGGGTTGGTTTCTGCCTTTTTCTCGGTAATGCTGGGACTGGCTCATGCTCAAAACCTCATGTCCCCTAAACTGAATTAAGCAGTTTTGGGGATGGTTAGATGGATGTTTTGTTAGTGGATTTAATGATATGCCTGGTTAATGTCTGTAATCACATTACATGATTTTTTATGGATTTTCAGTCACAGACATCATTTATATAATCTTAGCGAGTCAGAGGCAGTCACGGTCCACTCCTGTGACCGCAAGTCGTATTGTGTGACATACCCAGTGACTCTGTCCAACCAGTCTGCAACTTGTCCTGGCAAAATCAAACAGGTCTGACTTTGTGTTAAATTATGGGGAAGGTTCTGTGTATGCGAGAGCTGACAGCCAGTGAACTCTCAGTCAAATGTACAATATGTATAATGCAACTATAAGAAATGACATGGGCATTTTGCACCTGACAAACCGAAGAGAGGCTCCACTCTCTGATCATCATCAGTCAGCCACACAAATGTTTCTCCGTTTAATAGCACACTTTGTGTGGTCGAGAACATCTACTGTCTAATGTCTGATGTTGCATGTTTTATCATGATAGAATGAGGGAAAAGAAAAAAAAAAAGGACAGAGACTGTGGCTCTTCCTACCATACCTGTAAAGATTTCTCACGGGCACTGGCTCTGTCTGGCAGTCCGTTATTGGCTGCCAGAAATATTGGCAAGCTAGTGATACTTTGGAAATTTGAAACTCAGCTGTAGAGAATGTTGTCACATAAATGCATAATTTGACATTCCTTACTGTTTCTTGTCACCTGACACTCTCGGGCAATGAGATCGGCAGCTGCAGTCATCGGTTTGACTGTCAAAATCCCGATCTCAGATATGACATCAACTTAAAGGAGTTTGATGCCACAAAATATATGATATGTACTGTTAACAAAAGAAGCTGCAAACGTAAAGGTTGGAAATGTTATCCATATATGTGGAGAGTGGCAATGTGTTACATGTTAATTAACGCAAGAATTTCACTGCACTGTGTACACAGCAATATTGACCATTTTAGTATTTTACTTTTCCATTGTATATTAACATTTTACTTATCACAACTTTACCTTTTTCAAGCATAACTTAAATTCTTTATTTGAAAATTCTTATGTTTAAACACCTACCGTGTAGTGTACATGTATTTTAAATGTAACGTACCATATATGATAGGCTCTTATTTTAGGATTAATAAGTTGTTCAGTGTAACACAACTAATCAAGTTTAATAACATTCAAGTACACAGAAATAGATGGAGACTTAAATATAAACTAGCACAAGCATAACAGAACATTTTCAAACCTGCTTCATCAAGTTCAGTGTTGCAAGAGACCAGAGCCTATGTCTTTAGCACTAGGCAGAAAAAAGCCCCAGACAGGGCACCCTGCATTATGGACAAATCCAGGACAAGGACCAGCTTAGATTTGCCACATAACATAACCCATACAGCTTTGGGGATGTGTCAGAAAAAGTGAGATACCCAGAGCAAAACCCACACTGGCACATGGGAAATGTACAGAATTTAAACGGGCAATTATCTGGGACAGGATTTAAACCCAGGGTGCTTGATCTAAGAGGCCACTGTGTCGTCCCCACCACAAGTAATTAGCAAATAATTACTACCTTAAGTGTTGTGAAGTTGTGTCATCTGTTTTACTTAGCCATGTTTCTCTTTCTCTTGTTAATGTGCCCAAAATGATCAGTTACTATTTTAGCTCCTCTTTAATCATGATATTCCAGGGAAACTTTACCCACAGCCTGAACACCCCCAACCCACCACCTTTATTTTAGTCTGCTAACATTACTCAGTCCCATTAATTTTCTCAGTGCTGTCATGCTTCTTAATCCTCTTCAACTTCCAAAAGGCCCCATTTTTCACTAAGCTGGAAGGGTACCTGGGATTTTGTGGTGTAGAGACTTGTTAACACTACAGCCTCTGTCTTTAGCATATATTATTATTAAAGCAGAACTGGCTGAACATGTTCTCCTTTCATATTGTTTTCATCTTCATATTTGTTTATTGTGTTACGTTTGGTGTTGCACCATGTAGAATAACTGAAGTTTTTCATGAACAGTTTGTTAAAAGAAGGAATCCTACTGATTTCCCAATATTCAAATTGTTAGCTTTAGTAAATATGTTGTGCTTTTATCAATTATTGTAGAAATTGCTATCCACTGTGCTGTGTTGTGTTATGAATTTTGTGGATATGCACTGCACAATACTGGTGAGATTATATTGTAATGTAAAACAAGCCAGAGGGCATAAGAGTGGTCGGGCCCTATTGACTACCCTGTTTAATAATGAAGGAGAAGGAATAAGCACAGGCATCTAATGTTAGCGCTGTGTGAAGAGCAAAACAAGCGAGCTTCTGATTTAACCTTTAGAAGCTTCCCCGCTTTGCCTTTCACAACAAATCCCAAATAAGACAAACAAATCTTGCACATGTCAAATTTATACATTTTAAACTTTAGTTAGTTGGTAACATTATGGCAGGACAAGCGCACCTTTCTACATACACTTTTACTAACTGCTGGGATGTGTTTTGTAGCTTAAGCCGGTATCACATTATGTGACTTCTAGTCATGGGATATGTCCGATTTTTCAACCGCAGTTTCTGATCCCATTGCCAGACCATGTTAGTTGAAACAACTGAAAATCGCTCGCCATATCATATTTAGAAATTGCATCATGACCAGCACAGTCATGCTTTGCCCCTTTGTCTGACAGCCAATAAATAGTGTGCTACCTGAATGGAGTCCATGTTGTATGTAGGGTTAAAAGGTACGGCGAGTTCTCTCTCCCTTTCTTATTTTTTATTTTTCTCCATTCTGCCGTGGTATGTAAAACAAGAGACATCAGACAGATGAGTTTCTCTTCTGTTTGTGAGGTCCAAAGCCCCCGTGTTCCATATTGATCGTTGCTGCGTTGAATGCTTATCCATGAATACGATGCATGCATATATTTGTTATACGCTTTCATGCACCCCTATAACTAAGAACAAAATCAGACAGGTTTGATTTTCTAACAGAGAGTTATAGACTACCTGAAGCTGAGTCATGGGGCATGGCACATTACACAATTGGCTTCTTGGAGAGTACCATTGACTGCTTTGGACTTGCCAAGATTATGCAAATAAAGGCTACATGGCCTTTAGGCATCTCTTGAAATTGCCAACTGACTAGCTTCTGCAGTTGTTGCTAATGCTATTGGTGCCTTCAGGTGTCTCACTGCCATCTAGATCACCACCTGTGCCCTTTACAGCAAACTTTTTCAAGGACTCTTTAAGTACCACATGCACATCCTCCTTGTGTCTGCTGCTTTTCTTCTGTTGTACCCACTGTACTAATTTGAGCCTGTCTGTGCATGTGCTTGCCATTTATCCAACGGCAAATCTTTTCTTTCCAAGATAGTTTAGTAGTGCTGCATTCCACAATAACGTTTAGCATATAACTGATGATCTGTGACATAGTTGGTGTGGGATGGCTGTGCTTCCAGCTTTGAATACTGCATCTGCTCTCCCAATAATTGAGATTTTCACTTGAGCAAAAACAAGTTTTTGTATCACTTTATTAAGATGTTTAAACAGGGACCATTTATATTTATATTTTTATGCATGTGTTAAAGGAAATAGGGGAGCATGGGGACCCACAGCACAGGGCCCTCTTTGCACACCTTGAGGTGACTGGGTGCCAGTGTTTAGCATCCCTCTATGTAGATTAAGTTAGTCTGTAAGTTAATTGATAAAGACAGATTGTTGGAGGACTGGTGCTTTTCCTGGAAACAATTGTTGTTTGTCCGAACAATCACACTGGCTTATACTTGACCAATTTGGACTCGGTAGACTCAACATTACAGTAGTGTGATCGGAGCTTATGGGAACTCCGCCTTCTCCTAAACCTAACCTACTCATCCTTGAATATGGAAGAGAAAATGAGGCAAGGAAAATGTGAAAATCTGCGCATGTAGTGACTGGACTGAATGTAAAACTTACTGGCCAAAAGCTAGGAGGTAGAAGTGCTAGGCACTACAAATTCTATCCAACTTTTTACAGAAAAGATTTATTGTATATGTTACAACCTTGGCAGTTTGTTTGTCACCCAAAAAAATACTGCTCATTTCCTCTTCCTAAGAAGAAAGATGTATAATAAATTTAACACTGTCACGTGGCACACATCCGATATGATCACCTTCTATAGCTTACACAAAGACATCTCAAGAGGAAAGCAATCTAACTGAAATTTCCTGCCGTGTATTGAGCTCAGGACCAACATTGTGCATGCTTTTCCTCTCCAGATTTTGCACAATTCCAAATGGAAAATAAATTTCAGTACATTCAGCTTGCCTGCTTCAAGTTTGTCACCATTCATTAAACAATTAGCCAGATTGTGCTTGAAGTTTGAAGTTAGAAGTAGAAAAGAGTTGAAGTCAATAACTATGCATCTGCCAAGCTGAGCTGTACTGCATGGGTGGAACTCATGGCAATAGTGGAGAAGCACTGAAAACATCTTACTCTTTAAGCAATCCTTTCATGGTTTTACTCCAGTACAGGTTATAACCTCATCTGGAGCAAAGCCCCCCAACTAAGTTTGGCAAGTGATTGCTGCTGCCATGACTTTTCTTTTACTAGCTACATGTGTTGTTACCATATACTTCAGTAATGCTCTGATGATTTAGGGACCTTAGGTTAAATCCACACTACTGCGCTTTCATTTAAAAACACAGACATTAGTTTTCATTTTTGTCCTATGTCTACACTACCCTTGGAGGTTTTAAACCCCTGAAAATGGAGACTTTTGAAAATGCACCAGCTCAGCATTGCAGTGAGGAAGGGTGAAAATGAAGTGTTTTAAAAAACGCAGTGTTATGTGGCCCTTCCCTGACTGGATCCTGCACATTCCCTGATTGGTCACATTTCACAAAAGAAAACCATATTTCAACACAGCAGACATAACGGAGTTGCTTTCTATGGCATTTATTGTGTTGCTTATGTGTATATGTCTAAATTGTGTTTTTTGTATAGTTTGAATGCTGCATACATGTGCAATGGCAAAAAAAGTTAGCGATCACTACAGTTTTGTGATAAATTCCAGGCTAACGGCTAAACTATCACCTCAAAGGATGACACTTCTTCATGTTTCTGCTGATACCTGCATGCCCAGTGTGGAAGAACGTCCACGTCATATGCGTTTTTGATTATTTTGGTGTGGGCGGAGATCATTTTATAAACAATGTGCAATTGATAGTATGTATGTTAATCATTTGAATTAAAAAATATAGTAGTGTGAGTAAAGTCTTGGGGTACGAATCTGACTATTTAAAAGCAGTGATTATTCAAATTAGTTAAATTTATTCAAATATGAACATGAGTAAATGGCACTATCAGTAACACTAATGAGTACATCAAAAGAGCACGCAAGTGTTCGTGCTGCTTCTTTTTGACCCATACAAGTCTTTTTTGTTTTTTTTTATATTGAATTACTATACAATTTGGCAGTATTTATTTGGCCTTGTTGCAACCATCATCCAACTGAAGTAAGACCTACATGTTCAAAAAGAAGTTACGATGATATACTGTAAATCTTTGAAGGAGACGCTTAATTCAGGAAGCTCTGTGCTCTGGATAGTTGCATAATAGTAAAACAGACATTCTAAGCAGCATTTTGCAGTGGATTTCCTCTTCCCTGTTAGCAAAGGTCCTGTTTTTATCAGGCAATCAGCAGACAAATGTGCAAAGCAGGAAAAAACAAAATATTGCATTCAATTGTAAGGAAAATGCAATAATGAATAATGACACCAGTATAGTGTTAACATGTTGTGCAGAGTTTGAGGAGTTGATTAAGCTGCTAACGAAATACTTTTTGAAGCACTGAATTTTAGTTTGTATGTTTCACATTTTAAATTTGTTTTATTTAACTGTATGATGTTTGACTTAACCTAGCACATTTGTGCTCATAGCAGGAGACAGACCTGGAGGGGGATGCCAGTCAACTGCAGGACACAATACTTCACAAACACATACATGTGCGCACGCACGCTTATTCTGGCCACCTTGCTTATCATGGCTTAACATGTATGTCTTTGTGATATGATGAAATCAAATTCTCAGGATAAAGCTTTTGAGGAGAACTAACAATATGGTGCCAGAGAGTTGATGAGCACAATTGAATTGTACTCTGTACACATGACAATAATGAGCCTAAGATTGAACTACACACTTAGTGAGGTGGTGCTCCTGGCATCCTGGAGGTATGTGGCAGCATTGCTAGTTGCTACGTAGTTGTGCTTCCTACTCCACAAGAGTAATATTAGCTTGATTAAGAGGTCATAGTTTATAATATTTTTTTTATTAAAAAAAATAATTTTATAATCTGTTAAGATTTCACAGCACCATCAGTGGTCTCCTCTTAATTGCAGTAAAATAAATACCTTTGCACTTGTTCATTTTAATCAACTGTAAGGGTAGCTTGATTCTAGTGTATAACTAGTATGCCATTTCTTATTTATTGAAAGCTGTTATCAATCCCAAACTGGTCACTATCTATGTGGAGCTTGCCTGCTTTCCCCATGTCTACATGTACTACAGAAGACATGTCTGTTGGGCTGATTTGTGACAAAATTTGTTCAGTGAATGTGTGTGTCTGTGTGTGTGTTTATGGGTGCCATGTTCTCCCTCCCTTCTGACTGAGACTGCCACCACAACTTTAAAAGTGTGTTAAAAAGGTTCAATAAATGATTAGATTAGAAAGCAAATACTTACAAGATAAAAAGAACTTATCCACTAAAGTTCCATGTGAAGGACGCGTCCTAAATGCTATATCAAATAAAGATTACTCATTTTAACGGAAGCAGTAACAGAGAGGAGTGCAAACATACTGTTTAATAAAACAGTTGCTATTTCTTGTGAACAAATACGGTTGGTAGTTCTCCTCTCTGCACTACCTTTTCAGATCTTCTCACTGGGGTTTCTGTAACAATCAGTTGATGAGAGCCCAGGAGGTAATATCATGTTTTGGCCATGTATTTTGAAATCCGACATGTGTAACCAATCCCATTTGCTTCTCATTTGTTTTTCAGCTGCAGGTTGAGATGGCAGCTGGATCTGTGCAGTTCAATCAGGTCATCATCCTAAAAAATAACTTGACGATCATGCTGCACTATCCTTGCTCATACAGCATTTTGTTTCTATCTCCATATTCAAACTGTGAAGCATCATTTAGGAGTTATATTAATTATTTGTGCTTTAATGGTATCCTGTAAGGAAAGTTAACCTCTTAGCGTTGTATCATTTTGTGTATTCAGACTTTTTCTGTAATGGTGTAGCATTACAAGACTTGCCAAAATCATTGTTAACTTATATTACCATTTTCCAGATTGAAGGATTAAAACAGGCAGCATATATAGGAAGAGTATATCTTGGCAGCCTACAGAAAGATATTTATTCATTATACTTGCTTTGCTCACCATCTTGTGTTTTTGGCCGACACCTTTACTCAAATGTTTCCATACATTTTTTTGCCATTTTTAATCACGCCCTGCAAAACTAGGTTGCTTGGCAGCATACAAAGTAAGGCAGAAGCTGAAATTTAAAGCTTTAAAGTCTACTGCTATAGTCACTGTACCACACTGTCTTTTCTTATTTTTAAATAAGCAGTTGCAAAATGCCCAGGAAACAAATTGGGCTCTGATGACTTTGCCTAAAGTAATACAATATGGGAAGGCATGGTGGTGCAGTGGTTCCAGAGTCCTGAGATTGAGCCCTAGCAACGTTATCATTTATGTGGAATTTGCACACTTTCATCATATGCAGGTGCTCTGGTTTTACTCCCACGTCCCAAAGACAGGTACTATTCATCCATCCATTATCCAACCTGCTATATCCTAACTACAGGATCACGGGGGGTCTGCTGAAGCTAATCCCAGCTAACACAGGGCGCAAGGCAGGAAACAAACTCCGGGCAGGGCGCCAACCCACTGCAGGGTGCTCACACACACACCAGCGACAATTTAGAATTGCCAATGCACCTAACCTGCATGTCTTTATGGGAGGAAACCGGAGTACCCGGAGGAAACCCACGCAGACACGAGGAGAACATGCAAACTCCATGCAGGGAGGACCCGGGAAGCGAACCCGGGTCTCCTAACTGCAAGGCAGCAGCGCTACCCACTGTGCCACCATGCTGCCCGACAGGTACTATGTTAGGTTAAATGATGACCATCATTATTCATGGGGGCCTCTATACTGCCAATCTAAGACTGGTTCCTGCCTTGCATCTGATACTTTCGAGATAGGTTTCAGGCTCCCTTCCATCCAAATTTCAACAAAGCAGATTATCAGAAATAGATTTATCATCTGTCAATATAAAGTAATGAATTTTGTCCTGTGATATGTCTTAAAATATTGACTTTTACATATTATATTACACAGTAGATGTTAATTTCATCATAAACTGCCTAGTCATAACTATCTGATTTTTGCATAAGCTTTATGAGAAATGTTTCCTATTTTAACATCATATTGTTTACTTTAGCTACGTTCATGAACTTTTTATTGAAGGTGATCATGCTGGTGGTGTTTATAAAACGCAGTCTGAATTAATTTGGTGCGTATTTTTAACATGTTTCCACCTGAGCATGATTTAAAACTAACTAAATCCTGAAAGTACTGGAGGCTTGCTTCTATTTTAAAATTTATAGAATTCCTTTTTCTGATTTTGATGCCAAGAATTTGGCACATCTCTTCTCAAATGTGCCAAAGCCCCAAGTCATTTTGTCAGCAGGGCTCATATTAACAGCATGCAAACTGTACAAGCCTTGGAGCCATGGCTTGCTCTGGACTCGCTCCAAAACCACAAGACTCATGGGTTGGGCAGCCAATCCGCACAGCTGTCTCCATCACATGATGGTTAAACAGTTGACTTAGATGCTCTTTTTCACAAAAGGCCTGAGAAACACTGATATGTTTCATTCTTTGTGATTGTTTACACTTGACAATTTATTACATTTCTGTAATCCTTTGATTTCTTCATGTTATATCTTTTATTGAACTGTCATCTGGCTCTCATTATTGTACTGTAGTTTACTTTGATGCAATCATTTGACTTGCTCGTGCTCCTGCCTTGCAGCATCAGGAGAATGAATTCAAATCTCAGCCGGGTCTCGACCTGTGTGGAACTTGCACATTCTGCTAAGGCCTCAGGGACTTTTCTTTCTTCCCCAATCCTAAAGATATGCAAGTTAATTGATGACTCTATGTTGATCTGCTGCAAGTAAATCTGATGTTGCGTTACAAAGCTTCTAGTCATGGGGTATGTAAGATTTACCGTCCGCAGTTGCTGAGCTTTGTCACTGGACCACATCTGTTTACATTGCTGAAAATTGCTGGGCATGTCCCATTTAGTGATCGTGTGCCAACCATTTAGCACATCATTGCTTTTCTCTTTATGTGACAGCCAATAGCACTCTGTCTGACAGAGCCGGCATTGTAAGAAGTGTTAACATCTATAGAAAGTTCAGATACAATCTTTTTTCTTTTCTCCATTCTGTTGTGGTACTTAAAACATGAGATGTCAGACAGACGAGCTTCTCTTCTGTTTGTGAGGTCCAAAATATTTTTGTTCCTTATTCCTCGTCGCTGCATTATTTGCATTGTCCTTTCAGGTGTGCATTCATTGGTTGTCAGCTCTCATACACACAAAGCCCATCCCTACAACTAAAGACAAAGTTAAATGTCATAGTAAGTCATGGACTAGTTGGACCGAGTTGATAGGTATGTCACTTTAGGCAACTATCTTTACAGGAGCGCCCCATGGACTGTCTCTGAGTCACTAAGATTATGAAAATGAAGACTACGAGTGAAGATAACTGAAAAAGCTGCATAATGTGTCATAGCCTTAAGCATGACTGTCACTACTGATGGATTGGTGCCCTGTAGAGACTTGAGCCCTGCCTCACATTCATTTGTGCGGGATTAGGTTCCCAACCCTGTGAGGATTAAGAAGTACTGGGAAAGTTCAACTTAATCAATGCTGTTTATGCTGTTAATTTTTGGACAAGTAATTATTAAGTCATTTCTATGATCTGAAACCTTTGTAGTCATGAACAGAGAAGGTGATTCATGCACCTTCTCCAGGCCTTCACAATGTTAAAGAGCAATCCAGACAACTCCTTTGGTGAAATAATAAATAAATATAGCCAGGGACACCAGTGAAAGTTAAGAAGTTAGATAGCATCTATATTGGTCACAAATGAATTAAGTATGGGTGTGTGCGTAAGTCGTGCAAGCAAGTGATGGACATGTTCTCCAGGACTGGTACCTGCCTTTTCCCTGATGCCACTGACACCATCTTGAACCTAAATTGGATTAAGGAGGTTTGAGAATGTTAGGTTATGTTGTTAAAAAATAATTGCATAGATAAGCAGTGATGTGTTAATTTTTAGTTTGCTGAATAATACTTATCCCTCAAGTAAAATAAGTGTTTTACTTCAAATTCTTTTTGATGAGATTATACAGGAGTCCCCGTGGACTATGATGTTTGCTGATGGCATTGTGATCTGTAGCTTTAGTAGGGAGCAGGTTGAGGAGACCCGGGAGAGATGGAGATATGCTCTAGAGAGGAGAGGAATGAAGATCAGTATGAATAAGACAGAATACATGTGTGTAAATGAGAGGAAGGTCAGTGGAATGGTGAGGATGCAGAGAGTAGAGTTGACGAAGGTGAATGAGTTTAAATACTTGAGATCAACAGTACGGAATAACAGGGAGTGTGGAAGAGAGGTGAATAAGAGAGTACAGGCAGGGTGGAGTGGGTGGAAAAGAGTGTCAGGAGTAATTTGTGACAGACGGGTATCAGCAAGAGTGAAAGGGAAGGTCTACAGGACGGTAGTGAGACCAGCTATGTTATATGGGTTGGAGATGGTGGCACTGACCAGAAAGCAGGAGACAAAGCTCAAGGTAGCAGGGTTAAAGATTGTAAGATTTGCATTGGGTGTGGCAAGGATGGACAGGATTAGAAATGAATTATTAATAATAATAATATTTAGAAATTAGAGGGTCGTCTTAGGTTGGACAGTTTGGAGACAAAGTCAGAGAAGTGAGATTGCATTATTTGGATATGTGCAGCAGAGAGATGCTGGGTATATTGGGAAAAGGATGTTAAGGACAGAGCTGCCAGGGAAGAGGAAAAGAGGAAGACCTAAGAGGAGGGTTATGGATGTGGTGAGAGAGGACATGCAAGTGATGGGCGTAACAGAGCGAGATGTACAGGACAGGAAGATATGGAAGAAGATGATACACTGTGGCAACCCCTAACAGTAGCAGCTGAAAGAAGAGGAAGAAGACTTAAATTCTTTCAGCCAAATGTTTTCTGATTCATTCTAATTACGATGGCACAGGTTTCTTGAGATACATCCACATATGTGATTCCCATTTTGACCTTCTTTTTTGTTTCTATTTTCCATCTCTACAATTTCTGAGAGTAGGGTTGTCATTTCTGAGGTAAATTGATGACTGAATGATTCTGCCATTTTTTTACAAAAAGCTTTGTAACTGGTGACACTGCAAGAGTCAGCCTGGGTTGGAACTCTAGGGATGAAACCTAATTACTTATAACACTGCCAGCATGTAGAAGCCTATACTGGATCCTCCCCTGTTGTTTAGAGGTTCTTGGCAATATGAGAGTCCAAACCCATCTCGTGCTGCTTTCTTTGTGACAGAACTACAGTGTAAACCTTCTCTGACCTACAAATGCTGAGTACATAGTTTTCCCCCGAAATGAAAAGCAGATGTGAAATTGCAATGGTGGCCTGTAGGAAAGCAAGCGATTTTCTTTTTTTTTTTTTACTCCAGTTGGGCATACCAGGGTGTCTCTTGTTAAACTGAACTGTGAATGCAGTGAAATCGCTGCATTTTTAAATGTTTTTATTTTTCAGAATTTGGTTGTCTTTCACATTCTTTCCCCCTAGTTTCTTAAAGATGTGTATGCTTGATTTTATTAAAAAAGTTTATATTTGTTCATGTATATCATTATATTCTCTGCTAAGTCACGTTTTTAGAATATGGATGTTACAGATTTGCTTTAGTTGATTTTAACTTGCCGTTTTTTTGAAAGGCTGAGCTCCACTATGAACTTTGTCCCTTTTATCTGCAGACTCTTGTGTCACCTGAAGGATAAATTGTCAGCAAAACAAGCAGGTCTTGTTTTTCTTGCATTTAAGATGTTGAATGCATTTCTGTGTAATTTAGGGAGGTGGTGGGACAAAAAAAATCTACTTGGTAGAAAATATGGTAAACTAATAATAATTTACGGGCCTTACAAGCCCAAAGTACAAAACAATATAGTCCATCCATCCATCCATCCATCCCTTTTTTACACCTGCGTATCCAGATCAGGGTCAAGGGTAGCTAGAGCCTATCCCAACAATCATCAGGAGCAAGCTGGAACAATTCCTGGATGAGGTGCCAGGCCAATGGTCAAGTCTCCCTGCATGCATTGTTAAATACCACTGTTTTTCTTTCTTCTTCTTTTCCAACTAGATAATCCATTCATTTTCCTAATCCACTTTTTCCATTACTGGATAATACAGAGATGGAGTGTATCCTGGCAACACTAGGCACAAGGCACAAAATAGTCCTGAGTAGGGCGCCAGTCTATCACAGGGCACACACCCACGCGCAGGGTTCAGAGTTGCCAGTAATTTAGCGAATACATCTTTGGAATGTGGGAGAAAAACTGGAGTTCCTGAAGAAAAGCCACACAAACGTAGGCGATGGTGTGAACTCCGCAAAGAGTGATCAAGCTAGGAATCAAACCCAGATGCTTTAAATTATGAAGCAGCATTACTAGCCACAGTGCTACCATGTTGCTCCAAACTAAAGCCATTCTAATTCTCCATTATTATTATTTTTTTTTTGTAAAGAAATCCATCCATCTATGAATTTCTTGAATGTAAATAATCCTCGGGGTCATGAGGGTAGCAATACTTGCCTTAGCTGAAATTAATACTGGAAAGTGGGCCAATCAAATAGTAAAAGCAATACACATCACGCAGATGAGCCTTCCTAATTACCTTTGTCAAATTTCCTAGAAATTACTTGACAAACGGCAGATCACATTTGTAGTAAAACCAGATACCGGGAGTTTTTCTGGCTTTAAAGAGGCAGAGACTAAAAATATAAAGATGACAAGACCTTCTTTGGTTGCTTCACTAAGAGACCCGTAGACTGTGAAAGGTGCTTAACAGGAAAGCATGGCAGACTTCCTGCATTTCTGTATAATTATTACTTTAAACATGCACATCTCAGTTGTAAGGAGATACTCATCTGTCAGTTTGCTTCTTATCCTCCTGAAAAGTATTTTTTTCCTTTATACTTTTGTTCATGACATAATTCTTAGTTCCACTAATAAAGTTCTGTGTTTTTCAGCTCTTAATCTGCATGTTCAAATGTGAAGGGAACTTGATAAGTTTTTGTGTTAATATTTAGAGTGTTTCCAGATCAAAGTAAGAACAGCATAGCAATCTACCGGATGGCACAACTCCCTGCTCCCACCTTTTCCCAAATGGAGCTGGAATATTTTTTTTTCCCCAAATGTATTTGAACTTTTTCTGTTGGAATTTGAAACTGAAAAGTTGAACGTGTTTTATAAAGAGTTAGCCCCGTCCAGCTGAACTATCCAAAGTAATAAAGGAGGTTTTTTTGTGTGGCATCATGTTCTTGATATTCTTCGTATATATGTTATAAAAAGTATCTTCTTGCTTATCTTGCCAACTGTAAAGCAGTGGAAGTTGGAACAGCATGAAGTGATTAAAAAAATGATGTGAGCCCAAATTCCATAGTTATTGCCAACAGGGTGTGCCACTGTGCAAGACCTCAGGTACCATGAAGTCTTTCTTTCCAGAGGCACCCAGCATGCAATGTGAGCTCACTAATGTGGCAGTAAAGTTTGCCTGCGCAACATGTTAAATATGTGAGAAACAAGAAGAAACAGATGCCTTAATGACTGATCATGTCTGTTTCTTTCAGGTTTCATAAGGCTTTCCAATAAACAGCACAAACTGTAAAGTACATAACCATATTACATTGACAAACATAAATACTAGTTAAACATACAGTAACAGTAAAGCCATAATCTTTGGCAATGGAGAAGTAGAAAACAAATATTACGAGCATACCTGAAGAAAAATCTAGGAATTAGTAGATAACAGTCTTGAAAACTTACCAGCTGCCATCCTTTATCTATAATATCCTGTGTGGCACATATTGGAGTCAGTAAGTGTAGTAAAATATGAGGCCATGTCTGTCACTGCCGAAACATGGCCAGAAGTAGCAGCTAATGTATGAATTGAACCAAAGTCTGTGTTGTACTGGCAAACTGTCTAAAGCTGAACATAATGCTCAGGCTCTGGTCTTCTATGACCCTGAATTTGATTATGTGAATTAGAACATTTTATATTACATTATTTATGGCATGTTTAACTTCATTTACTATCATGAAGCATTTCATATAGAAGTTAGAAACCTAGCACCTATATATATATATATATTTAATTTTTTTTTTTACTTTTTCCTGAAACTACGTTTTCCAGTAGAAGGGAGCTGAAGCCAGTCTATTCACCCATTGTATCAGCCTTAAATGAAGTGGCACTCCATCACAGGGCACACAATCATTCATATGGGGCCACTGTAGAGTTCCCATTTAAACAAAGATACATGTGAATAAGGTATGGGGAGAAGCTGGAATACCCATAGAGGGCATGCATGGAGTCTTGTAGAACATGCAAATCTGACACAGACTGTACCTACCATGTGAATTAAACTGGCCTGTCATATCACTGAGCCAGTAACGCTAACTACTGCCTCATCATTCTGCCCCAATACTGAATCCACCCATTTAAATTTTAAGCCTGCAGCCATACATGAGTGTGTGGTGCCTGAGCATATTCAAGCACCAACAGCCTTGACCCAAAAGCTTGCCCAAAGTTCCAGTGCTTCTTCCTTCCCAACCACTTTCCTGTGCATTCCTGGAGAAAAGTATGGGAATGGAGTTTACCTAGTAAAAACCAAACTTACTCCAGGGCAGTTTAATGTTGCCACTAGTCAATCAATTGGGCATGTCATTCAACTGGGACATGAAATTCTCATAAACACAGAAGGAGTTCAGCTGGGAATCAAACTGGGATCCAGCTGATTTGAGAAAGCAACACTATCTGTCACATTGATGTAGGGTTATTCTAAATTATATGGTAATCTCACAGCAGTTTAGGGTTATGCAGATTAACAGTATTGTGCACTGGGCCGTGTGCACGAGATAATCCATTTATCCATACACTTTCTAAATTGATGATCCACTTCAGGGTGTCAGTTACTTAGAGCCTATCCCAGTAGCTTTGACCTCAAGCTGCAAAACCAATTCTGGACGAAGAGGCTAGACTGTCAACGTAGAAGTAGGACTCTCCATTATTAATTTTAATCCATGAGCAAAGAAGGCTAGGATTACAACATTGACAAATATAAAATATATTTTTATACATTTTCCTTGGAATTATTGTTTTTTTAGCATTTTTGCATCATTCCTTCCACATATGAACCAACCGTTAAAAAATAGTAAAATCAGTTGTTTCTAGCAGTTCATTATATGAAAGTTTACTACTATAGAACTTCCCTACCTTATCAGCCTATGTGGATTTGTTGCAGTATGGGTCGGGCAAGGTAGCCTAATGGGTGGGCAGTATCTAATTGGTATCGTTAGTGTTAATGTAATGTTCAATTTGCCCATCTCCAGATCAAAGCAACAGCGAGCCTAATCAAAATCTTTTGGAATGAAGCAGTAATCTGAGGTAATTTAGTTGAAATGATGCTTCTTAAAGAATCTTGCTCTTAGAATGGAATAGAGCATTGAGTCTAAAAGGTTATTTCAAGAAGACAGCAGCTGAAAGTGGAGTGTGACAAAGCTGGCTTTGCTTAATTTGAATCCAGGGTGTTATAAAGTATACGAGTAATGTCAACACTTGCAATCAAAAACCCTAACTCATAGCTCAGAGTTGAGATGTTTTCCTCTAGGCAGACTGGCTTAGAAACTCATTTCTTGTGCTGAAGTTGAGTGGGCCAAGGAAAGGTGAGGACCCTATCTTGGTTCTAGAAGTAGCAACGTGTTATATTGGTGCAGTGACTCTGGTTTCATGAGTTTGTGGCGGCTCTTCACAGAGGGTTGTAAAGAGTGAAATAAGGCTCACGTCGAGCCTATTACAAAGAAGATGATGATGTCAGTACTCATTGTGTTAATGTCTGAATAGTCACTTAGGCTTCTAAAGATCTTCTTTACCTCATTTAGCTAAGAGGCATGTTTTGCATACTATAAAGGGTGAAACAGGAATCTCATGATGGGGAATTTCTTGTTTGCCACATAAAGCTCACTTTTATAAAACAACATATCTTACAAGATGCATTAACACTTGTGTAAAGAACAAGCAGTGAAAAACTGTAAATGGTTAAAGCAGCATATGTGAATAGCAGGGACTGGCGCTGAAGTTAAATAAAAGACACGTTTGATCTATCAGGCCTTTTTGGTTATGCTAAAAAAAAAATTGATATCTCTTAATTAAAGTAGAGAGGTGCGGTGGTGCAGGGTTTGCCTCCTGGGTCTTCCTTGCATGTTCTCCCCAAGTCTATGTGGGTTTCCTCCAGGTGCTCCAGTTTCCTCCCACAGTCCAAAGACTTGTAGGTTAGGTGAATTACCAATCCCAAATTGGCCTTCAGTGTGTGGTTTGGTGTGTGTGTGTGTGTGTGTGTTCAATCTGCAGTGGACTGGCACCCTGTCCAGGGTTTGTTCCTGCTTTGCGCCCTGTACGAAATGGCACCAGCACCTCCCGTGACTCTGTTCAGGACTAAGCAGGTTAAAAAATGGCTTAATTAAAGTATGTATGTTATTTGTAGTTTGTGTCTGTGCTGTAGAAAGTTATATAAATTTGTATACCTCTAAAGTGATTCTTTGCAAATCCACATACGCTACTCTTAAAATGCAAACTTTGTCCTATTTACACAGACCTTGTGCCTGGGCTGTACATACTGTACAGATAGACTGTGTCACAAAAACAACCAAGAGACATCAAATAGGTTTGGGGCAGCCACCCGTATAATATGCCCAGGCTGCAAAAAGGGTAAACTGTTGTGAGGTTAGAATCCAGAACAGAACTGATGGTATGGAGGCAAGATGGGGGCTTTAAAGGCCAGTACAGGAAGTGACATCATCAGGACAGGAACCAAAAGTGATATCATCATCATCATTATCATCAGTAGCGCCAGACCTGGAAGTGATGTCTTCGGGACTGAAAGTGAAGTCTTCAATGGTGCCGGTACCAGATGTGACATCATCAATGGCGCAGGAACCTAGCAGGATTTCCCGTGGATGGTCTACATAGGATTGAGAGAGTTAGTGCAACTCGCCACCCCCTGGCCTGGTGTCCCAATCGCACGTGTGTGACAACTTATAGACAGAAACATTATTAATCCCAAAGGAAATTGCTGGGTTACAGTTTCAGACAAAATGTCACATATATACGTATAAAAAGAATTGTAACAATCTCAAGTGTACTAACAAGGTACAAATACACATATAGCAGTCAGTAAATTAACAAAGTGTAGGTATTTACTAAATAGAATTGGACATATTTATCAATTACAATTTCACAGTGCCAAATGTCAGTCATTAGTACAGTATACTGCAGATTACAATATTGTCTTTTAAGATATCCGCAAGACTAGCTCAGTCCCATTAAGCACACGTAGCAATGCCAACTCTGCCGAGGATATGAAGGTAGAAACAACCTTACATGGTATGGTGCTTCATGGAGTTGTCTCAGTATGTTACTGAAGGTGCCTCTCTGTTTAGCCAAAGCCTCCTACAGAGGCGAGAGTCCTTGTCCAGGATAGTTAGCAGCTTCCTGATTGATCTCTATTCTGCTACTACCTCCAGTGAGTCAAGGCTTACTCCAGATAATGAACCAAACTTTCTAATCTACTTGATTAGTCTTTTGACATCACCTACACCAATGCCATTTCCCCAGCACACTATTGCATATAAAATCACACTGACATAGCGGGTTGGAAAATGACTGACTGACTGACTAACTACAGACTGATTGAAAACATGCAAGACTGACCTGCATACACCGAATACTCTCAAACTCGGTCAAAGCAGTCAAAGAGTAGACCCATGTTGTGCAATCTGTAATTGGTTATACAATTGGTCAATGCATTTTGCCCAGTGAGGAAATGATCATTTGATTTTGTTCCTCTTTTTTTAAGTCTAAAGTAGAGGTAGGTTGAGTCATTTAGGCGACCATTGAAGCCAGAGGAAACATCTGGATTGTAGCCAGCCTCTTCTGATAGTCCCACAGTGACATGTAACCCTCTTTGACAGCTGTAAAATAAATAGACAGCACCACGAAAGGCTTAAATAAATACAGCTTTCTTCCTCATAGGAGATGGGCGACACAAAAAGAGGAATGTGTTTTGCAGATTCTGCCTCTTAAATATATGTTGTTTTTATTTCTGCCGAATTAATCTGAGAAACAGTCCCCCCATAATCCAGCCATGCAGGAAACGCATCATTATGCTGTCACTTTATGACAGAAATAGCTAGTAAAGACTTGCTTATGTAAAAAAGCTGTATGTTCCGAGTGTAACCCCAAAGCATCCTGCCCTCCTCTTTCATTGCATTCTTTCTCAGTTTTAGGGATGAGTGACAAATTAGTTAAAATTGCAGATTTAATTTGGATTTTTGCATGGTGAGAGTACTGTTTGATACACTGATTCATCTCCCACAATGTTCCTTGATGGATTATTGCCCACTTTCACTTTGTTGTGAAAGTCTGACAAATGTTTCATTTCTGAATAGTGTGGCTGATTTTAGGAAATAAATTGCCCAACATTTTGTTACATATCAACCTAAAATGGTATATTAAAGCATTACAGATAAGCGCATCTATCTGGGGTGACTATCAGCAAGTAATTGTCAGCACCACGCTCTCAATGGGTTTAAATTTTATATGAATTTTCCAAAATTTTTATTTGCATGTTTATGAATAACATGTGAGTGTGTTTATATTGTTTTATCCATCCATCCATTCTCTAACCCGCTGAATCCGAACACAGGGTCACGGGGGTCTGCTGGAGCCAATCCCAGCCAACACAGGGCACAAGGCAGGGAACCAATCCTGGGCAGGGTGCCAATCCACCGCAGGACACACACAAACACACCAGAGCCAATTTAGAATCACCAATCCACCTAACCTGCATGTCTTTGGACTGTGGGAGGAAACCGGAGCGCCCGGAGGAAACCCATGCAGACACGCAGACACCATGCAAACTCCATGTAGGGAGGACCCGGGAAGCGAACCCAGGTCTCCTTACTGTGAGGCAGCAGCGCTACCACTGCACCACCGCGCTGCCCTATATTGTTTTATTCTGCATATATTTTATTAGATTTATATCAAACTCCCACATAATAAATTCTTCTAAACCAGTAAAGTGGCATTTACATTGTATCCCAATTCTCAACTTCACATGCACAAGACATTTACAACAATTTTTTGGTCTTTCAGAATGGAACTGGTCTCTCTAAACTGCTGCAATAAATTGGATTAAGCAGGTTCCGTGAACGCATAAATATCAGGACAAGCATGGAGAATTGGGGAAGCATGCTAGAACATGATATGATTGAATGTTAATGCTATGCTTACAGTATATGCTGTGGGTGTCTACATTGTTGCCATGTTTATTATCTTTTTTGTTTTTTTACTTAATGTTTCCTTACAGTTTGCAGTTCAGATTGCAGTGATTTATTATTCAATTCAAATAAAAAGCAATTCAATATTTACAATCATTTCTTCATATGGTATAATTAAAAAAAGAGAAAAGCATTATTTAAGTATGGCGTCACTTCATATACAAAATAAGTGTTGAAAGTGCAGATTCTTCTATTTTATTTTTTTAATCAGTATAACAAAGTGAAGTGTTAAGTCAGGGTGACATCACATCACAGCAAAACCAAGTATCAAAATAGAATTGTTCTCCTGCCATATGCCATTTGAAAGGCTGTTAATGTGCAATTTCATAATAGGAGGTTGGATCTCATATAGGCCACAAACAGCAACATCATCACTTGTGAATCTTTCCACTAGGAAACTGTTATTTCCCAAAATATCCCAAGAGCATTTGAAGGCAGATTATATTGCCATCTGAGACTGATCAAGTGCTACCGCATCAGACTGATCCAGATTTGTACTAACTTCAGAGACATATGCTCCAGATTATGAGCATTTCTATTACAGTCTTACTTGTCTAGTGTCGGTCCCCAGTGCTAGGATGAATTTGATTTATTCTCTTTTCTTCTGCTTAGTACCTCTGGGTAGTGTTCATTTAAGGGCCACTGGAAAGGCAACGGAGTCCATATTTTCTAGAGTGTTTTATGTGCATTTATTAAAATATGAATGTTTACTGAATTTGTTGAGTTATAAATGTTTGGAAGAATGTGTTTTATCCTTTTACATAACCCCTCAAATATTTGCATCCCTGTGCCAAGGAGGGAAGTCCTTGGCACATGGATGCCTCACTTGCATATAAGCCTGCTAGACATTGACTTGTGTAAGTGAACATTTCCGAAGTGACTCCACTAGTAGTGTTATACTTTCTAATACTGTCATAGTCTTCAGATTATTGTCATGGATGGATGTTGCTTTACACCTGATTTTTAGGCAAATTGTAACTGTTCTTGTGCTTAATGGTCTTACTTAATTGTACTTTGCCTGACTTATGACCATAGCTGTTATAAAGTTATACCTTTTCCAGTACACTGTATCTCAGTAAACGTCATGTGCATCTATCTGTTCAATATAAAAAGAATATAATCGCATAACTTTTGATGAATTTGTGGAAAGGTCTTAATGGAAGTTTTGCATTTAACTTGAGTAATGATTACTTGTAATATGGGTATTCTAAACTCTAAAGTTTGTTGCACTATCATCGTATTCTGGGGTGCTTGTTTGCAGGGTTATAGTACTGAAATGTGAATTATAGTACAGAAACTGCAAAGGCTGACATAAGCTATGTGTGTCTTGGGGGCATAGAGTAGAGGACCCCCTGCTACATAAATATTTTTCTGATGTATATTTGTATGTATGTATGTCTGTTATTTTAGAAAGCATAATGAAGATAAAATTCAACACATTGACTAAGAGTACCTAATGCCAGCTTACCATCTAATATATCCCTGTCCTTGACATGATCCATTGTTATAAGGTAGTCAATGTCACTTGTTTCATACAGGAGTTGTAATAATGTTTTGGCTCATTAGTGTATATGCAATAATATACAGTACAATATATATATATTTGCAAATATTTTCATGTTGCAATATTTGCTCTTATGGTTGACCGTTCAGCAACTTGAATGAATAGAAACTGGCAACCAGTGGGTAGAAACTGTCATCAAATGTACAGGTGTGAGTGCCAGTAGCTCTGTACTGTTTGCCACAAGGAAGCAGTGAGAAAAATGACTGTGGAAACACACAGCTGGTGACACCTTCTCTCAGGGGCACTTCAGTGTCTGCAGTGTCCATTTACAGTAGATCTTTAATGAACATCATACTTATGTTTCAAGAAAGTAACATAGATACAATTTAAAGAAGAGTTCAGATTTTTTTTTTATTTCTTTTATTTTTTTTAATTAAATTTAAATTAATTAAATTTTTTTTAGATATTTATTTTATTATTTTATTTATTGCTTATTCTTCACTAGGAATTCTTAAAAGCCATACTTAGAGGCTGTGATTTTTATACTTCTTTAAGTGGGATAGAGAATTTACTGTTCATTTCTGTTATAAAAATACTTTTTTGATAGTCCAGACAAAGTTGTGAATACATCAAATTCATTTGGCCAATGGAAGTTCTAATCATTCAAAAATAATTATTTTTTCTGTTATTACTCCAAAGTTGACCCGAGACTTAAAAAAGAAGTTTCATACAATGATTTAATGGAATCCTTTTCATGTAGTAGTAGTAGTAGTAGTTGTAGTAGTAATGTCACATGTACAGGGTATATTGAAATTCTTGCCAGCATGTCCGACTAACCTACAATAAATTGTAATATTCATGAATAAATTGCCTTTATAATGTTCTGTAACAGAAAAGCAGAGTGTACAAGGGACTTTTACCTTGCATTGCTTGCAACAATTCTCCAGCGTTTCCACAAAATATGGGATACTAGTTTTATGTTCTCTTTTAACCAAGTTCCAGTTTCAGGTCATAGTGACTGATAACATGGTCATTCATCATAAATGAGAGTAATTCTCATTTTTTAAACTTTTGGTAACTTGACATTTGTTGATAAAGTGCTGTTAACAATAAGCCCACTAAAAAGCTGCTTCTCTTATTGCTGTTGACAGATGTTTTTCAAGTAGGGGTGGAGGAGGAAGGAGAGTTTCAGAATTCATTGGCATAGCAGAGATGTAAAATAAGATGCAATTAGGGATCTCACGTGGCGCCGGGTCAGCTGTGTATGTGAATCTTCTGAACTAGCGTATTGAGTTTCAAATAAATTATGCCATGCTTTTTGAAGTCAGCTGCAGGTATTCTCCTGTATAAATATTAAATGCGAGATAAAAACTGTATCTGAATGAAATTAATTGTATGAAAATTTTTGATTTTATTTGCTTCTGGTCCAACCAGCTGAATTTTAACTTGGTAGAAGTATAAAAAGGCCCACTATTTCTCTATTCTTGCTCCTTTCCTGTGGCCAACCAAACTAATCCCAATTGACTGAACTTCTGGTACCTTTTTCTAGACCAGTGCTTCTTAAACTATAGGTTGCGACCCAGATTGGGTCATAGACATGTTTGTGATGGGTTGTCACATGGCTGGGTAGTAAAGTTAGCCAAATTAGTCCAAACATTAATTATATGCCATCACCTATTTAGCATGCAAAACAACACCTTTAACTCCTCACAGTGTCATTTTGCTTCTATGACATGGAAATATAAAAAATAGTTGTCTGCTAAAGAAGTGGTAACAACCAATAAAAGTGCATCTTTTTCCAGGATATCACTCAATTTTATGTGTCCACATTTTTGAATTACAGGGTCATTGCGATCCCTGGGCAGGAAGCCAGTCCATCACAGGTCATGCTCACACCCACCCACACTCACTCCGAATGAGCCAGTTTACAGACACCAATAAATAAATCTAACATGCATACCTTTTGGCTGTAGAAGGAAACTGGAGTGCATACAGAGAATCTTATGAATATCTGGGGGGGGAAAGGGCCCACTCCACACACAGTGACCGGGCTTGGCTGTCAAATCCACATCCGCTTAAGCTTATCTTTGCAATTTTATCTGGAATGCCTGAATCAGTAGTTTGTTAGTTTATTCAGTCGATCTTGTAGCTCCCAGCAACTCCTCTTTGAGATTTTAACAGTTTTACAATATTTATAATAATGAGACATTTATGAAACTACAAATATAAATTGAACTATGATTTTTGCAGAGCCATCTAGCAGCTGTCTTCTGCCTGCTAGCTCTCTGAGTGACCGTTTTGATTAATACATTATTATTAGTGTATTGTATATTTTATGACTTATCTAAAACCGATCCACTATATTTCCTAGTGAGAATTAAAATAAAGAATTGAATTAGGTCAAATAAAGACTAACTGTTGTGTATAGTATTTTATTTAGGTGTTCAGACACAGGCCCCTTATTGTGATTGAGGTTTCTTTTTTGTAAATGGCCTGTTTCTATTGGTGTGTGTTCTGGTAAAAGAAAGATGGCTGTCTTAAACTAAGAAAATGGCCATGAAACACAGATCAGGTACTCCCACTCTATTAATGGATTAAACATTTGACAATGAAGAGGTCCTCTGATGTTCATAAATGAAATGACTTGGGTTGACTGCTACTTCTTGACCCATTCAGATTTTTAGTGTTTTCATTACCCATCTTAAAAAATAAATTCTAGTGTATTTTCTTTTTGTCAGTCTGTCTCTGTTTACTGTCCTCTAATTCCTATATATACTGTACAGAAATATTTTGATCAGCAACCAACAGCTAGGAATGAATTAGCTTTCAGCAAAAATAACCTTGAAGGAGGGTGATGCATCATGGGAGAACACCTTATGGCACAGTGCCCCCACCAAATGTGTATACTCACCACCACTGCCACACATCCTTCTGCTGAATTGGTAATATAGTTCTCCCTCAGCATACATGGGGAATTGGTTCCAAAACCCACTGTGAATACCAAAATCAGTGGATACTGAAGTCCATTATACTTTAAATCATCTCTAGATTACTTTTAATACCTAATACAATGCTAATGCCATGTAAATAGTTTTTGTACTGTATTGTTTAGGGAATAATGACAAGGAAAAAATAAAACCCACTACATGTTCAGTATACATGTAACCATCGTATGTAGCCTAACTACATTATACACATCAGTGACAATGTGACATTTTCTTTGTTTCAACACAGATTTCTTTCATTTAATGATCTGAAAGAGTAATACATAGAGTAAAATGCATAATGTTTAATAAACAAGTACATATGTAAAATATAATTATAACTAGAGAAAATATAAATTCATTCTCTCTCTGCTCACAACACATTAAGCAAATGATCGAGATGCAAGGCAAACAATGCTTCAGACAGCAAGTGCTGGGGAGAGACTGAAGATTTATAAAAAGGTGAGAGGCTACAGCAGTTATGCCTACACATCATTTAATTTGTTTGGATTCAGGCAAAAATTCAGCAAATTCAAGTTCTGCTTTTAGGAACTTTCTGGAATTTTTTTTTCTCTGAATATTTTTGATCACGGTTAGTTGAATCCACAGATGCTGAATCTGTGGATACAGAGGGCTGACTGTATCAGTTTACTACAAGGGGGCTTTGCCCCCTGCTCGCTTCGCTCGCCTACCCCCGGTGTTTTGAACCCGTGCCCGCTGGGCAGCCGTAGTTTCAGACGTGCGTTGTAGGAGCTTGCGTTGTTTTGAACCCGTGCTTGCCCTGCCAATGCGGTTTGAGACGCGCATTGTAGGCGTATATCCGTCAGTCGAGCTCGTTCGGTTTGAACCCATGCCTGCTTTGCCTCCACAATTTCAGACGGTGGGTCGCGTTCGGTGTTTTGTACGATCCCAAGCAGCACATTATTCCTAACTTCACTCCGCAGTAGTGCCACGCACAATATGGCGGTGACGCCTGCCCCTTCACTACGAAGTAGTGCCACTCACAATATGGTGGCAACGCCTGCGCCTTCCGTATTATGTCGAGTTTTACCATGCTGTGTGGGCGCCTTTACAATCGTACTTTCCCGCACCTTCCGACGCGCGACGTAGGCGCCTGCACTTTCCGGGTCTGCCTCCGCTGTGTGGTGTGGACGTTTAACTGTCGTTTTTTCTGCCTTTATATTCTGTATCTCGCTGTGCATGTGTTTCGTGCCTAGGTTTTTTTGAAGCTGTTGCATTCCAGTTTTCATCATCTGTAACCTGCTCTCCATGTGTTTGGCCCCGTTCTTTAACCTCTTTATGACATTTTACTTTGTTTCCTACTCGTCTTTTATTTCTGACCTCACTTTATCCTGCTTGCGGCATGTCAGACGGTTCGTAGTCTCTCCTGTTTCACTCTGGGGAGGGGGGCTTTGTGTGGTGCCTGCGCACTATATCTCCTGCGTCCACGGGCAGGTCCCTGCATCCATATCCGATTTACCATTCTCGGTTAGTAATATGGATGGGCTTATTTGCAGCTACAAACTCTTTTGTCTGTACCCCAAACTTTTTATATTGGTCTTAGATTCTTAACATAAGTCTTTCAAACCAGTTTATTTGAAGACATGGCTGCAGTTGGCTCTGAAGTCTACCCAGGCAGAACTGTGCAAAAAACAGGAACGGGTTACAGTGCACACTTGTACTCAAGAACAGTGGTGTACTTGGACAAACTCCAAACTATGTGTTTTACAGGGAAAGTATACAGCCAAATTAGGAATTTTCTGTAAATTATTCACTTTATCCATTTCAATGTTCATGTTTCTAAATTGTGTAGAAAAGTGCATTGACAAGAAATGTACGACAAACATAAATATCATTGATGAATTGTGTCCCTGTCGAACATTAGCTGTGTAACTTTTGATATCTCTTACAAAAGCTGGATAAATGATTGAATGCACTGACCATTACAATTTCCCTCTTAATAGTTGATCCTTCTAGTTTAAGGTTTGTCCATGATTCATCAGGTAGCATGGATGATGTGGGACTGCCTAATCAAAATCTGGTCACACTTGGCCTCTCTGGCCATGCTCTCCCAGATGTAAGATCATCTGAGAAATCAGAGCAGGTTTTAACAACTTTCAGCAGCCTGCATTTGCTCCCTATAAAATATTACCCAGTGCTGCCGTAAATCCATAAGGCTTGCAATTAAATACTGCGGTGCTTTCATTTAAGGATTATGAAATTGCAAGTGCATTGTCCACATCAAAAACAATATAGAGTATTGAATCAAAGTAATTTTATATTTCCACTGTTCTCTTGAAATATACCTTTTATTTACTTTTTTGTAAACTGTGAATGTTTCTGTAAAGTAAAGAAAGACACTAAATAAATAAATATTATTTTTATTAATGTCCCCATGTATCCAGGCTGACCTGGGCTATTGAACATAAAAGTTCAGATGTTTAAAGTGTCAATTGCTGATTCAAGCTACTGCAGTTTATTTTTTGGCAGTGGGGAGATGCCAAAAGAAAAGACTGAAACAATCTTAATTTGAGAAAAGATATCAAATATTTACATGTTGTCAAGTACTGCATTCAGAAATTATTGATCAGTCATATTTTATTATAAGGCTCTTACCCCCAATTTATGTTGGATTAAGTAAGTTTAGAAGGCAGATAAATGGATATGTAATATGCGTGATTGATATTGTAGCGGTATATTGCTTTTTCTATCTTGAAATCTGTTCATATTTCTCCAACATTAAACTTTTTGCCAGGATCACCTTAAGAACCTTAAGCCTCTGCAGGTTTAAAGTTGTGAGAGGGAAGGAATAAATGTAATTTTGGATTTTAGAAAAGTCAGCTCAGGTTGAGGAGCATGCACTGGTAAAGTGCGTTGCCGCATCTACCCCATGATGAAACAGCTCGGGATCTTGTTTGGCAAACCCCCAAACAGACACACGGTCCAGTCCAACCCCCAGAAATGACCATCTATCTGCCACAGCAAGGTGTTACATGGGTGTCCTCTATGCCTGGTCCAGCTACTTGGGTCCTCAACAATGAGGATCCTGTGATTCAGATCACCCTTGGGGAATGGTGTCACATGGCTGTAGTGCCATAACTGACGTTCCCATACAATGCAGATATTGTGCCTCATTTGGGATTCCGTGAACAACTGCTCATTCAACACAAAGTCAAACCAATGGTACCCAAGGATTCTCCGAAGAGACACAGTATTGAAGGAGTCCAGCCTTTGTCACAGGTCACTGGATAGCGTTCATGTCTCACAACCATTTAGCAAGACAGGAAGCACCAGGACTCTAAAGACATGGACCTTCGTCCATTTGCATAGATGTCAGAAGTGCCACACTCCTTTCCAGCGACCTCATGACCCCCCATGCTCTCCCAGTCCGTCTACTGACTTCATTGAAAGAGTCATCAGAGATGTTAATGTCGCTGCCGAGGTAAGTAAGCCTCTCGACAAGGTTGACATTTTCTCCCCAGACAGACTCCCTGCCGATGGCTGTGCCCAAGAGGTCATTAAAGGCCTAGATCTTGGTTTTTATTCAGGATACTCACAAGCCCAGACACTCAGACTGCTTGCTTAGTCTCTCGAGAGCCCTGATCAGAGTCTCCATTGACTCAGCAAATATCACAACATCATCAGCAAAGTCAAGATCAGTGAATCTTTGTTCACCAATGGATGCCCCACAGCTGCTGGAGCCTACGACCCTTCCCAATACCCAATCCATGCAAGCATTGAACAGAGTAGGAGCAAGAACACACCCCTGACGAACCCCAGAATCAACTGGAGTAAAAGCAGAGGTTCTGCCTCCTCTCTGCACAGTATTCACAGTACCAGTGTACAGGCTGGCCATGATATCCAGCAACTTTGGGGGTATCCCTTGAAGTCTCAGAATGTCCCACAGGGCAGCTTGATCAACTAAGTTGAACAATTTATAAAAATCAACAAAGGCTGCAAAAAAACTCTCCCGATATTCGCGTTTGCGCTCAATGAGAACCCTCAGTGCTAGGATGCAGTCAATAGTAGACTTCTTAGGTGTAAATCCAGACTGCTCCGGTCAGTGGTAGGTGAGCAAGTGGTCATGGATCCTATGATCATGACTCTAGCAAGGATCTTACCTGGCACCAAGAGCAGTGTTATCCCCCTGTAGTTGCCGCAATTCAGGCGATCACCCTTCCCTTTCCAGATAGGGACGACAAGTCCTGTTTTCCAGTCAGTTGGGATTATGCCCATCTCCCAAATGGAAGAAACGATTGCTTGCAATGTAAGGATGACTGCCTTACCACCAGCCTGGAGATGTTCACCCTGGATACCACAGATCCCTGCAGCTTTCCCAACCCTCAGCTTGTTAACCACCTGTTCATTCTCAGTGAGATTAGGTGGTTCACAGCTAATTGGAGGATCAGCTTCAAGGACTGTGGACCCAGAGATGTCCAACATCTTAGCCGGAGGATCAGCTTTAAACAGCTGCTCAAAGTAACCAACCCAGCGGGTCACAACTACAGCGTCATCAGTAAGGACCATTCCATCACCCACCCGGACTGCAGTTCTCTGAGGAACAGATTCAGATGTGCGTAATGCTTCGATTCCTCCATAATCAGGTGCTGGTTCACTAGACCACAGATGGTGTGTCATTTGCTCACAGAGTTCTCTAATAAACACCTCCTTATCTATCGTCAGAGCAATCGCAGCCATCCTTCTCAGTTCCCGGTACAAACCAGAATTGCCATCAAGCCATGCGCTGTGACTTCTCTCAATGATATCCAGAGTGTCCTGCAAGATGAAACACCTTCTTCTGGGAACACTGCCAACACCAACACAACTCTCAGTATCCTTCAGGGTCTTGTCATGGAAGGTCTCCCACATCGTAATTAGGATAAGCAGTCGCGCCCAAGTCTGCATGTTCCTCACACAAATTGCGTGCAGATGCATTAGAAACAGCTTGATTTTTGTGTCTGGCCAGGTCCAGCCTCATTCTCCTAGTAGTTGGTAGCCTACTGGACCTATGCTGGTTCTTCAGAGTAACAACCATAAGTCTCTGGTCAGAATTCACAAACTTGGCACTTCTGTAGACCCTGCAGTTCTGTAGGAGCCTCCAGCATCTGCCCACGAGGATGTGATTAATTTCCTTTACCCCACCTCCAGTATTGAAGTGCCACTGATGCGACACAGGGTACTGGAGCCAGGATCCAGTGATCCACATTCCCTGTCATTTTGCAAAGTTAAGGAACATGGAGCCATTTTCACCACAGTCACCAGATCCTTGGGTACCGACACAATTCTTGTAGCTAGCCCTGTCAGTGCCAGTGTTTGAATTGAAGTCATCCATGACCAGAGGAGTGTCGCCTCACAGGCACCCATCAACCACAGAGCAAAGTTACATATAAAATGTCTTCCTCATCGAGACATCGCTCACCATGGTCAGAGCATACACTGAGACAACACACAAGATACCTAGAGAGTGCCTTAATCTGAGTCTCATAATACGTTCATTGAAAGGAGCAACATCAGGTGCCATCAGAAAGAGCCAATCCGCCACAGCAACAGCTACTTCCTGAGTATGACAGCAATCAGAGTGACCAGACCAATAAAAGGTGTACCCAACCTACAGAGATCTGGTTTATTCCAGGTCTGCGCATCTCAGATAGTGCTGCCACTAGTTTACAAAGCTACTCCAGAGCTGCCGGAGAGACAAGATGTTCCACTCACCTACCTGGATGGGCCACCTCAAAAGGGATCTGAGTATTACCATGCAGCGGGCAACGCCTCAGCACCACACCAGTTCCGATCTTCCACAGTCCTGACCCCATTGGCTCTTCAACGATTTTGGCTCTTCTAGGGATGAGGCTCCCGAGGGCTTTCCGTCATCCCCTTCATAATGCGAGCAGCCTTCCTATGGACGGCTGCTGCAGAGCTACTTCCATGGAGAGCAGAAAGTAGTCCTGTATGCCATTTCGGAGCTGCATGAAGTTTTTACGGAGGCTGAAATGCCAATCCTGCCACCAACCCCCAAGTTGGAGGGCCAGATGCAGTTTAACGTCATACACAGGACAAAAACCCTATGTCATACCCAGGATTTTACAAAGCCAGTTCTATTATTAAAAATGCAATTTTATATAAAATCCCATCTCTACTCTGTCTGTTATGTTAGTTATGGATGCACTTTCCTTCTGCTGCTTCTTTCTGCCTTATGTCAGTGGGTCCCAGAGTACTCTCTGTGCAGGGCAGTCTAGTGTTACTTTTTACTTCTTGCTGTCTTCACTGTTGTGTTTATATTGTGATCTTGGCCTCAGATAAGGTTAAAAATGTACTCAAGGAAATGTAAATATTTTATTCAGCAAAAAAACTTTTGAACATCTACTGAGACTATCACAGACATGGTTAGGCAGTTATAACATACTTTTCATACATCAAAGCCAGCTAGTTAGCATACACAATAAAGAAAACTGTGAATCATTTACTTGATGCTCAGTTGGGTTTCTCTTCCCATTTCGTAACAGAATCCTTGCCCATTAACACTTACTTGACAGTCTTAGTGAACGCATCATGGCATCAACATTCCTGCAGTTTTCCGCTTTCCTTGGCCCTGCTATGTAATGCAAGCTAGTGCATGCAGTAGACATTAAACTTAATTTGATTTTTGAATACTGCAAATATCCAGAGAAATACACATCTGAGACTGTTTAGCTAACTTGTATAGAGAATGCTTCTTCCTCCACCTACCCCAGAAGATAATAACAGATCTTAATTCTAAACACACACCAAAGATGAGAGACACATCTGCTAATGTGAAGCAATGTTACTCTAACAAAGAAGAAATTACTGTCATTATCTACATCGGCACATGTTTTCTGAAAAAAAAAATCCAACTTAATCTTATTTGCATTTATGCTACACTGTGTTGGTGAGACTAATTTGAGTTTCACAGTGTTTTTTTTATCTTTGTAGAACAGTTAGTCTTTCTTTAGGTATAATTTTGCATGCTATAATGAAATAATTATCAAAGACGCTGGGTTAGATCACAAGCTTGTTTTTGATCCTCCTTTCCATTTCCAGATACACTATTATTTTTCTGTTTTTATTTCTAATAGCTGTGCTGTTCAGTTGTTAAAGCTGGTATAGTAATGCCTTGTGATAATGCAAAAAGTTATGTAAAGTAACAATTCATTGAGATTTGGTGGGGTCAGTGCCTACCTCAGTACTTATACATCACTGAGTAGATCAAAGTTCACAATGAAAATATTTTATGTCTGAAATATTGTTTTATTACCAAATGATTTGTAAAGCTGAAAAACCATGGGGTCTGCTGTTTCATTTCCCATTTATGAACCTTTCTGTGTGATCACAAGCAAGTCCCTCTACCTGATTGTACCTCCAGTTGTGCAGAATATATGTTCACAGTTGTACTGTATCCTAATCTTGTAAATTACCTTTGGTAAAGCATCCGCCAACTATTATATATAGTTAAACTTTGGTCCCAAGTTGTACTACAAAAAAATCCAATGTTTGCTAAAAAATGGGTGAGCATTTCATGTATTTATCAAGTGGAACACAAACCACTGTGCATCTAAAGGAGCAGCGGTTAATATTTATCTGTTTTTTCTCACAGGTTTTTAACAAAATGAGTGAACGATTTGATTGTGACAACTGCAAGGAATCCTTATATGGCAGGAAGTACATACAAGCAGAGGACAACCCTTACTGCATCCCATGCTATGACACACTATTTGCAAACACGTGTGAAGAGTGCAAAGAGTTGATTGGACACGATGCCAGGGTGAGCAGAAACCAGTTTTCAGCACCAAGTCAGAGCACAGTGTCTTGATTTCCATTCAGCATCTTTCTCCAGTTTTGCTCTTATTTGCTAGTAAAAGCTGGCTAAAATTAATTGACAGGGCAGTCTAAAGACTGCCATTTTAGATATTAATTTGAATTAGATTATGGTTATATTTACTGTTTCACATTGAATATATTCTGTGTAGCACATGGAATAAATAAAGTATCGCTATATCTCTAGTTGTTCAACAATTGCTACTGTTGTTTTCAGTTTGTGCTAAATTTGTACTTCCTCAAGTCTGCTGGCAGAGGACTCCGGGAGACAAGACAGTGTTCTGTGTGCTTCTGTGTCTGTAGTCTTATTCATAAACTATTTATTTTGTCTTTCACACTAATTCCGTTTTATTGCAAAACAACCCCCTGACTAAAATTCTTTACGTTCCATTTCTCACTGGAATTTTTTTGCTACCCTCAGTACAAATCACCACATCACAAAAGCTGACCCTGACTGATTTTGTCTGTTCCACTAATTTTGTCTGTTCCTAGTAAGAAATGCCATCTTGCCAGTTGAGCCCTGGTAGAGCTGGCGATGCCTGCCTAACACATCTTGCCTTGCATACTCTTCAGGAAAAGTGAAGTTCCAGTATAGATGGAGGTGTAAAATGATATGGAAGGCAGGAGACAATCTTCCTCCAAATCTATAGTGAACTGAAGACAATTAAGTAAAGGTAGATACATGTCAAAGGGAACTTTAAATTATGTGCTTATCACAGTGGCAGGAACTAAATGAACTGAGCTAATCTAGTAGGCATATGAAAGTGCCAGTAGTGATCAAAGATATTTAGCAAAATATTGAATATTTGATGGATGCTGTCAAAATAGACTACCACCTCCAGCAAATTCCTGTTTGAATTTCTTCATGTGTAAACCATTATGCCTGTATCTAGTCTAATATATTACCAAGTATTAAGTACAGTATTGCTGTGGTATAAACTGGTTGCATTGTATGCAAAATATATATAGGAGAACATATGTAGCACTGGTGTATTAGATGAAGTGGGAGACCACTGTGTTAAAATGGATATTTGAGTAGCTTACAATTTATTTTACAGTTTAATATCACAATGTCTGATTTAAGATTGTTTCTGGAGACAGAATATTTATGCATAGATATTGATGTGAAGATCTTGCTTATGACTGGAGAAAACATAAAGTAGCTCTCAAAGAGAATGAGACTAATTGACCTACTTTGAGCAGTAGTATCGCACCCTAATCTCCAACTACCTGACTCGTCTCATGCCTTCAGTGAAGAATGTCACTTGGCTTGCTGTTGTAGGAAGCTGTGCTAGCCTAAAGCAAGTGACCACAGATTTCTATGCCACCTTCCTCCTAAATATTACCCCTGTTTATAATTAAACTTGCCTGCTTTTAGACCTCTGATGCTTGGTCAACTTGTAATGACTGTCTCGAAACATCTTGGCTGGCTGCTTCACTTCCAAGCCTAAGGCCTAAAAAAAGAGTCAGACTAGGCCAAGTCAACACACTCATTACAAGTTTCCTCCTCTCATTCCCCAGCCGATGAAGCAAAGACATAAAATCATAAAATACAAAAGTGAAAGGTAAATATATTGTAAAGAAAGATGAATACATTTAAACAGAGATAATAGAAAGTGACAAAGAATATTAAGTGAATTAATAAATAAGGAAAACAACCTGGGGCGGCACAGTGGCGCAGTGGGTAGCGCTGCTGCCTCACAGTTGGGAGATCTGGGGACCTGGGTTCTCTTCCCAGGTCCTCCCTGCGTGGAGTTTGCATGTTCTCCCTGTGTCTGCGTGGGTTTCCTCCCACAGTCCAAAGACATGCAGGTTAGGTGGATTGGCGATTCTAAATTGGCCCTAGTGTGTGCTTGGTGTGTGGGTGTGTTTGTGTCTGTCCTGCGGTGGGTTGGCACCCTGCCTGGGATTGGTTCCTGCCTTGTGCCCTGTGTTGGCTGGGAATGGCTCCAGCAGACCCCCGTGACCCTGTGTTCGGATTCAGCAGGTTAGAAAATGGATGGATGGAAAACAACCTAATATTTATATACACCAGAAAATTTCTCTCCCATTTTTTCAGAACTAATAAACACTAAATACAATTCAAATTTAAAATATTCCCAAATGAATATCATGTACATTACATACAAAAAAAAATTCTTAAGCCAAACACACACAAAGTCCGGTCTGGAACTATAACAGAAGATGGTGTAAAATGATGAAGCCGGCCTAATTCCTTGAAGTAAAATTAATTCAAAAAGATTGGCTGAAATGATGGCGCTATTCCAAAGTGAATGAACTAGAAAAAAACAAAACAATCTCACCATTCTAAGTCCCAGCAGATGTGAAATGTTAAGCATTTTCCAGGTAGAAGCCAAAGAAAATGTGATTGTCTAGAACTATGATGAGGTGGATTCTCATCACTTGGGAATGGTAGTAGTCATCAAAAACTGTCTTAGCAAGTAAAATCAAGGTGAAGGGGTTTGTAGAATGAGATCAAGATTTTAAGAAAGACAACTGAGGTCTAAAGCCCCCAATCTCTCATATATATATTTTATATTATATATACAGTATATATACAGTGCATCCGGAAAGTATTCACAGCACATCAATTTTTCCACATTTTGTTATGTTACAGCCTTATTCCAAAATGGATTAAATTCATTTTTTTCCTCAGAATTCTACAGACAACACCCCATAATGACAACGTGAAAAAAGTTTACTTGAGGTTTTTGCAAATTTATTAAAAATAAAAAAATTGAGAAAACACATGTACATAAGTATTCACAGCCTTTGCCGTGAAGCTCGAAATTGAGCTCAGGTGCATCCTGTTTCCCTTGATGATCCTTTAGATGAGCTTAATTTGAGTCCACCTGTGGTAAATTCAGTTGACTGGACATGATTTGGAAAGGCACACACCTGTCTATATAAGGTCCCACAGTTGACAGTTCATGTCGGAGCACAAACCAAGCATGAAGTCAAAGGAATTGTCTGTAGACCTCCGAAACAGGATTGTCTCGAGGCACATATCTGGGGAAGGTTACAGAAAAATTTCTGTTGCTTTGAAGGTCCCAATGAGCACAGTGGCCTCCATCATCCGTAAGTGGAAGAAGTTCGAAATCACCAGGGGCCTCATGTATAACGCCGTGCGTAGAACTCACACTATAACATGGCGTAAGCACAAAAGCGGGATTGTGCGTACGCACAGAAAAATCCAGATGCAGGAATCTGTGCGCACGCATACTTTCACGTTCTTCCACTACATAAATCCCGATCGGCGTGAAAAGTAACGCACGTGCACGCGCCTTCTGTCCCGCCCCAACTCCTCCCAGAATTACGCCTCTTTCAATATGTAAATCAATATAAATAGCCTTCTGTGAAAAGACAATGGGAAAAGCACGGGGGAAATATAAGAATTTCAGCGAATACCAAGTGGAGGAAAAGGAAAAACGTACTATTTGTTGGTTTAAGCAGTGGTATAATCAACAAAAGAAAGTTGATCGAGTGACAGAGTGTCGGAGAAACTCGAAGGCTCAACTTCACAAACTCGCACAGTGCCCGAAATAAAAAAGAAATCACATATCAAAGTCGCCGTGAAAAGGCGAGTCGTAGCCCACCGTCTGAGTGTCATATGAAAGCTTATCAGGGTACAGAAAAAAAAATAGGCACACAGTGGGAAAAAAGCACGAAATGTCAACTTTAATCTCGAAATTTCACGTAGTTTATTTTGCCATTAAAGTAGAACATCATAAACTTCATCTTAAAATCGTTTATTTTACTAGTTTCTCAAGTAGCACGTTAAATGCTTTGTTCTGTATTTGATCTTCTATGTACTCTATGTATGTGAATCACTACGTGCTTCCGTTCTTTCTCATTCTCCGACACAGAATCCATTACATTCGTGATATTACAGCTCTCTGAATAATTAAAATACTGACATGTATACGTGATATCATTGTCATGATGATAGGAATGAAAGCATGTTATTAAACATGGGAACACGGTGGCGCAGTGATTGTGCATATCTCACGCAAGAGGCCTGCTGCGCCATGTGCGACCTTCGATGAAATACTTTATTGCAGCAGTACTGTCTCTTTCAAACGTACTAACCTCCAATTCCTGTCCTTACTTTTCTTTCTCCAAATGACCAATCGCCACACAATCAGCTCTGTAATAGACGTTAAGCCATCTGTAAGCTTAGAACGCCGATTCTTCAAAACTTTTAAGGAACATCGAAATATCTTCGTAGTAAATGTTTAATTATTCTATCCGTCTATCTTTCCAGTGTCGCGTCAGCGCAAGAATACAACGCAATGCAGGAACAATCCCTGAGCTAGCTAGCGCTGCGGCACCGTGTCCTCACATGTTTAATTATTAACAATACAGATTATTTAAATGAAGTTAAAGTTTTAGCTGTATAATATAATCAACATATTTTGCTGCATTTCATCTTAAAAATGAATACCGTGATCATATGTAAATACGCACTTTATAAAGTGGCGCAGGTTGTGCAATATTATAACTGTAGTGCAAGTTTACAGTGAGGTGATTGTACTTATAAGTAAACAGTTATATAAGGAGCAGTTGATGGACTGATTGAGTGCGTTTAGAGTTCTTGGGATGAAACCTTTTCTAAACCGCAAAGTCCGTACTGGGAAGTCTCTATAAAGCGTTTTGCCATGGCTGAGTCAGCGTCTGCTTCATGCTGTATACCGATATTTCAGCTGCTGCTGTGATTCCCCACTCAGATACAGTGATATAAATACTCCGAGTGGTACAGTGAGAGTAATATGGAAAAAGATGATCTGCTGTGGCAACCCTTAACGGGAGCAGCTGAAAGAAGAAGAAGATGCAGTGAGAGTTACAACGCTAAAGCAGTTATGGTATTTGGAATACTATGGCTATTCCCTGGACCATTATATTGCTACAGATTAATTACAATCAGATGCATTACACTAATAAACAATATGCAGTTAGTTTCAGTGTATTTATAAAGCAGCATCAGGAATGTGGATCTAAGAAAGAAAGGTGATCACACAGGAACCGTAGCACTGCTTTGAAGCTGGGTGCCACCAGTCTGCAAAACCGATCGGAGAAATTGCGTACGCCAAGGTATGAGTTACCGTGGAAATGTGCGTGGCTTTACGCCAAGTTTAGGTTTTATACATCGCGATTTGAGCGTGGAAAGGTTCGTACGCAACATTTCTGTGCGTACGCACCGTTTATACATGAGGCCCCAGGACTCTTCCTAGAGCTGGCCGACCATCTAAACTGAGCGATCGGGGAAGAAGGGCCTTAGTCAGGGATGTGACCAAGAACCCGATGGTCACTCTGTCAGAGCTCCAGAGGTCCTCTGTGGAGAGAGGAGAACCTTCCAGAAGGACAACCATCTCTGCAGCAATCCACCAATCAGGCCTGTATGGTAGAGTGGCCAGACGGAAGCCACTCCTTACTAAAAGGCACATGGCAGCCCGCCTGGAGTTTGCCAAAGGAAGGACTCTCAGACCATGACCATGAGAAAAAACGCCTGGAGTTTGCCAAAGGGCACCTGAAGGACTCTCAGACCATGAGAAAGAAAATTCTCTGGTCTGATGAGACAAAGATTGAACTCTTTGGTGTGAATGTCAGGCATCACGTTTGGAGGAAACCAGGCACCGCTCATCACCAGGCCAATACCATCCCTACAGTGAAGCATGGTGGTGGCAGCATCATGCTGTGGGGATGTTTTTCAGTGGCAGGAACTGGGAGACTAGTCAGGATAAAGGGAAAGATGACTGCAGCAATGTACAGAGACATCCTGGATGAAAACCTGCTCCAGAGCGCTCTTGACCTCAGACTGGGGCGACGGTTCATCTTTCAGCAGGACAACAATCCTAAGCACACAGTCAAGATATCAAAGGAGTGGCTTCAGGACAACTCTGTGAATGTCCTTGAGTGGCCCAGCCAGAGCCCAGACTTGAATCTGATTGAACATCTCCGGAGAGATCTTAAAATGGCTGTGCGCCAACGCTTCCCATCCAACCTGATAGAGCTTGAGAGGTGCTGCAAAGAGGAATGAGCGAAACTGGCCAAGGATAGGTGTGCCAAGCTTGTGGCATCATATTCAAAAAGACTTGAGGCTGTAATTGTTGCCAAAGGTGCATCGACAAAGTATTAAGCAAAGGCTGTGAATACTTATGTACATGTGATTTCTCAGTTTTTTTATTTTTAATAAATTTGCAAAAACCTCAAGTAAACTTTTTTCACGTTGTCATTATGGGGTGTTGTCTGTAGAATTCTGAGGAAAAAAATGAATTTAATCCATTTTGGAATAAGGCTGTAACATAACAAAATGTGGAAAAAGTGATGCGCTGTGAATACTTTCCGGATGCACTGTATATCAACCTTCCTTCTCTCCATCATATCGGCTAACTCTCTCCCCTTGCCAGTCATACTGCCAACATTCAAAGTTCCTACCCTCAGTTCTACTCTCTGTGTATATATACTGTATATATATGTATGTACAGTGGTGTGAAAAACTATTTGCCCCCTTCCTGATTTCTTATTCTTTTGCATGTTTGTCACACAAAATGTTTCTGATCATCAAACACATTTAACCATTAGTCAAATATAACACAAGTAAACACAAAATGCAGTTTTTAAATGATGGTTTTTATTATTTAGGGAGAAAAAAAATCCAAACCTACATAGCCCTGTGTGAAAAAGTAATTGCCCCCTTGTTAAAAAATAACCTAACTGTGGTGTATCACACCTGAGTTCAATTTCCGTAGCCACCCCCAGGCCTGATTACTGCCACACCTGTTTCAATCAAGAAATCACTTAAATAGGAGCTGCCTGACACAGAGAAGTAGACCAAAAGCACCTCAAAAGCTAGACATCATGCCAAGATCCAAAGAAATTCAGGAGCAAATGAGAACAGAAGTAATTGAGATCTATCAGTCTGGTAAAGGTTATAAAGCCATTTCTAAAGCTTTGGGACTCCAGCGAACCACAGTGAGAGCCATTATCCACAAATGGCAAAAACATGGAACAGTGGTGAACCTTCCCAGGAGTGGCCGGCCGACCAAAATTACCCCAAGAGCGCAGAGACGACTCATCCGAGAGGTCACAAAAGACCCCAGGACAACGTCTAAAGAACTGCAGGCCTCACTTGCCTCAATTAAGGTCAGTGTTCACGACTCCACCATAAGAAAGAGACTGGGCAAAAACGGCCTGCATGGCAGATGTCCAAGACGCAAACCATTGTTAAGGAAAAAGAACATTAGGGCTCATCTCAGTTTTGCTAAGAAACATTTCAATGATTGCCAAGACTTTTGGGAAAATACCTTGTGGACTGATGAGACAAAAGTTGAACTTTTTGGAAGGCAAATGTCCCGTTACATCTGGCGTAAAAGGAACACAGCATTTCAGAAAAAGAACATCATACCAACAGTAAAATATGGTGGTGGTAGTGTGATGGTCTGGGGTTGTTTTGCTGCTTCAGGACCTGGAAGGCTTGCTGTGATAGATGGAACCATGAATTCTACTGTCTACCAAAAAATCCTGAAGGAGAATGTCTGGCCATCTGTTCGTCAACTCAAGCTGAAGCGATCTTGGGTGCTGCAACAGGACAATGACCCAAAACACACCAGCAAATCCACCTCTGAATGGCTGAAGAAAAACAAAATGAAGACTTTGGAGTGGCCTAGTCAAAGTCCTGACCTGAATCCAACTGAGATGCTATGGCATGACCTTAAAAAGGCGGTTCATGCTAGAAAACCCTCAAATAAAGCTGAATTACAACAATTTTGCAAAGATGAGTGGGCCAAAATTCCTCCAGAGCGCTGTAAAAGACTCATTGCAAGTTATCGCAAACGCTTGATTGCAGTTATTGCTGCTAAGGGTGGCCCAACCAGTTATTAGGTTCAGGGGGCAATTACTTTTTCACACAGGGCCATGTAGGTTTGGATTTTTTTTTTCTCCCTAAATAATAAAAACCACCATTTACAAACTGCATTTTGTGTTTACTTGTGTTATATTTGACTAATGGTTAAATGTGTTTGATGATCAGAAACGTTTTGTGTGACAAAAATGCAAAAGAATAAGAAATCAGGAAGGGGGCAAATAGTTTTTCACACCACTGTATATATATAATTCATGGCATTTGTAGTCTGAATCACAATCTGATTGTATAGGTGGTTACCTACCAGGTTACGCTTGTGGTTGGTCAGCAAGTCAGCTAACATCCGCCATGGTGCCCTCTTTCAGTTGCGAGAAGCAGATTATAGAATGGTTGAAATAGTTTACTGTCAAATAATGCAAAGAGTACGCGACACGTGTTTCGCCCTAATTCTGGGCTCATCAGGCGTACACACTCACTGCACCCGACCCCCTCTCGGGGAATCGAACCTCGGACCGACTTGCTGACCAACCACGAGCGTTACCTGGTAGGTAACCACCCATACAATGAGATTGTGATTCAGACTACGATTGCCATGAATGTAATTATCCCGATCTACATGCTGTCAAATGAACGAACCACACACCGTGGCGCAACGTTAGAGGCTTTGCCTCTAGCGCTGACGTCTGAGGTTCGATTCCCTGAGAGGAGGGGGTGCAGTGAGTGTGTAGCCTGATGAGCCCAGAATTAGGGTAAAACATGTGTCGCATACTCTTATATACTAGCTGTGTAAGCCGGGTCCTAGAAACTATTGAATTCATCAGAAAGAAAAATTGAAATGTACAGATGTCAGGTAATTGAAAGGAACTACATCTCTCTCCTCGGAGGTTTCATTTTGCCGACATGCTGGCCTCGCTTGTGTATCCTTAGCGGTGGAGCCCTTACCCTGACTCCACCTCTCACTTCCAGGATGGACAGACACACACACTTCCACGCGTAGAGATTTATATATAAGATGTATGCATAAGTATATATACCTTTTGTTTGTATATCTAATAAATCTTTTTACTGGAAGCAAAGTCCCACCACAGATGGTCAACAGCTGTCAATCATGTGTCTTTCCCTATTCAGTTTCAGTGGGTGTTTGTTTTTACACAATGGACAATTCACAATACTGTAAAAGAACAACCAACAGAGACAATCGAATAGACCAAACAAAAAACAAAAGCATGTACCATCACTGCAGCCTGGTGTCCTTTATAGCAGATGCAGGATTGTGGCATTCCCTACAATTAGATTTTTGTGCACTCCTTGCATCCATTTTTTGGCCCACGAAACAGTTGTAAGTAGTATTCATCTTGTGTTATACCTTTCAGACTAGTAATATCACCATTTGTTGTTTTAAAAAGCTGGCAACAGTTGTAGCCCACCTGCAAAAACTCAAAATTTATATTCAATGTTTGCACAATTGGCTAAAGAACACTGCATTACAAGTTTCTGCTATAATTAACCAGAAAATGTAAATTCTATTACTCATACTGTATTACCTAGCTGAGTATGTATGGTATTACATTAAAACCACAGAGTGGAAATCACTTGAGAGTCAATAAATATATTAACTAAGCTCATAGTACCATTCAGAAAAGGAATGCTGCTATCAGATATGTGTTCCTATTACTTTTTGGACACTGTCGTCTTTTACCTATTGTTAGGCATTTTAGGCAGTCCATCCAGAGTTTCACATGATCCTGAAGGAACAAACTGTTTACCTTCCAATTATTGTGGAAAACAGCTTTTTTATATTCAAAGGGGGTGCAGTCTCTCAATGGAAGGTGAACCCTAAATGCTTACTCCTAATGAAGCAGTAGTTAGGTGGAATCATATAGCTGAGACCCCTAACAGTGGTATTTATAATATTCCAGCCTGGGCCTCCTTTGACATATATGAAGAACTATAATCTAGACATTACAGTGCCAACTATATTACTCCTTAGAGACAGTCCACTGGGTGCCACTAAACATTGTCCATCTGCCCATCTGCATGACCCCGTAACCCAATTTTTCCCATCACCTGGCTCAAAAAAAAAAGTTCTTCTAAAGGAATTGAGTAGTGGAAAACTTCTAATGTTGATAACAAAATAAATCCATTATGTCATAAAACACTTTGGCCTAGAAGTTAAAAGTACACAATAATATTAAGACTCAAGTAAGCATTGGTTGTGCAGAGTAATGTGTGAATTATAGACAATGGAACAGTAAAACAAAACAAACAGAGTTATAATTTATTTTCCCATTATTTTTGGCATGGTGAAGGGGTTTGCATGCAGGGATTTTTACAACTATGTTTTGTATTCTTTGAAAATTACCCCTGGCAAACTGGCTAGACGAAAATTCAAAATTTCAACCCAGTGATAATACTTTTTAAAATTAGGCTAACCTCATGTGAAGCAAAGATAACTAAACTAAACTAAGACCCATTCTGGAGGAGGTGTTTGCTCTTAAGAGTTTGAATACTTAATGATGAAAATAGCCTAAACCACCCTAAAAAAGCTGAGGGGTGGTGGTCAGTCATAATAAGTATTTATGGACAGATTTAGATGGACTGACAATTGGAAAAAATGACCTTTTCTGTCAGAAAAGTCCTTTCTGTAGTGAAAGGCTGATTTTGTACTTGTGTGAGAGATTAATAAGTATAATTTTAATGTTGTCTGACTTGCACTTAAACAAAAAATTGGCTCTGGATCCTGATTACTTCCCAAGTAACAGTGACTTGTATACCCTGGATCTGGCATGCTGTAGAACAATGAAGCAGCTTTTTGTTCTACTACAGGTAACTGGTGGCTTATAGAAAGTACGTCAGTCGTGCCTTCATCAGACATTGTGATATCTGGAGGAGGATAATGCAGGTGTATGGAGTTTTGGAGCCAGCCGTTTGCTTGCAGAAAAACACAGCTGACTGCTTTCACGTGTAAGACTCAGTTAAGGGTGCATCTCGTCTCCTGTTCTGTTCATGATTTAAGTGAAGTGGTTATTATGGTGCCGCTGAAACCAGGAGAGTTTTAGTTTGACTGTGGAAGCACGAATGTTGAATCTCCTTGTTTTGGGGATCCTGGTATCCTTTTGGTTTTATCTGATTGTAATCTTCATGGTGCTCTGGACTAGTTTATAGGCAAGTGTTAAGTGAAGGATAAGAACCTCATTGTTTGCAAATGAAGAAAGAGCCGCTGCCCTAACTGGAGACGTTTACGTCAAAGCAGCTGTAATTGAGGGAACTGGAATGACTGGATAGTGATGGCAAAATGAGACCTAGAAGACTCTAGAAAATCTTTCAGTTTACCATGCAAAGTATGTCCCAATCCACTCCTGTGTTCTTCTGCTTTGAATAGCAGCTAAAGAAAGGTGACATCACAGGGTCGCTGAGCTCACTGAAATGACTAGTTAAGGAACTAGACAACCAAGAACGACTTTGGATTAGAGGTCTAATGGCTCAAGGTGTTCTAATTCAAATAGTTTGGGTACCTCATGAGAATTACCTTCTGGGCTCCTCTCATTTGAAGTTTACCAAGTACAGTCCACTGATCTGAGAACTAGAACATGCTTGAGGGACTGCTATATATCTGCCAGCACCTAGAAATCCCTTTGGAAGGGCTAGAGACCATCTATATGGATGGGAAATCACCAACTTGACCCATTACTATTATGCTATATCAACATGAAGAATGAATGCAAAATAAAATTAGATGAGCATTTATTTATTTATTTTATTCTTTTTTTTTGTATTACAAAGTCCATATTAAACTTTTTTCAGTTATTTCTAAACTGTGTGAAATCCAGGATGGTTCTTATTATTAACTCCACCTGAAGAAAGGACAATGCAACCATCATTGGAACCACTTGGGTCATTTGACCTTAAGAGCTTGAATGAAGTGGCTTTTAGCTGTGAGAAATGACTATGTTATTTGTTATTAGTGTTTAAGTAATATATGAAGCCAAAACTCCATCTTTACTCACTTAAAACATGACATGAATACATATGTCAAATACTTAACAAAAGCTCATTTGTGTTTTATTTAATGGAACTTTTCAGAGTAACTGTGTTCAGCAGGGAACAGTTGGCTACATAAATGGACTGGGTTCAGTATTGGGAAATGCATGGAATGGACCAGGTTCAATGTTGGGAAATGCACCATGGAAAGGTAGTTCTGATTATAGTATCACCTCAAAATCACAATGGTACTAAAACAAGTACAATTAGCTTGTATTGAACAGTCAGTCCTATAATCCCTGTTAGGATCTGCCAGGAAAACCCCATTGGAATGCACCAGATTGAATGTACTTGTACAGTAGCGGTATGGACACTCTCTGTCTCTCTCCTTTTTTGTGTTCCTGCTGTCATCTTCTCCAAGTGCTTTTGGATCAATAAAGATACCGGGAGGGTGAAAGATTATGGAGGCCCACTATTTCAATGTCCCAGAGTTAACCCAGTCAGCAGTGGTACTGCTCCAGCATGTTCAAGGTCCGGCAGTTATGAGTGTTTCAAGTGTCAGGGTGTGGTCATGCTTTTGATAAATTTTAAGATAAGAAAGTTTTGTTAGGAGAAACTTATCATTGTGTAATTAGGAATTTGGCTGGAAATCACTTGAAACAAAGGTTTCTTGGCATTTCTCACAGACTGATACAGCACAGTAGTGAAAGAAACAAGCAAGACTTAATAAAGTGAAACACAAGCATAAAAGTAAAAAGTAGAAATGAATAAGTAAGTTTTGTATATGGGTGTAAAGTCTTTTGAATACATACATGTTCAGTATTGATTGAACTTCATTGCTACCTACAGTCGTCCAGGCACAAAACTCCATTGCACAAGACTCCACAAAATGAATCTAGCAAAGGCATTGATTCTACATAACAATATGTAGGAACAACTCTCTAACATGAATATGTCAGCAGATCACAAAAGCAAAAATGAGGAAGAACAGAGAAATGTACGTGTTGTTTTAAAAGTTTTAACCTAAAGGTTTTATATTTAAAGATGCTTTTTTTTCATTTATTAAAATGTGTAAGGCTGGAAAAGCTTCATAGCTACACACAGAGCATAAAAAGCAGCAGGCTTTTCTCAAGTTTGTATAGCTTAAGCAGCACAGACAGCTGTAAACTGTTTTTTTTGGAGCCACTCGACTTCACAGTGACTAAGTGGTTCTTCCATTTCAGTGAAATTAGTCAGTGAGCAAACAATGTGACAAAGGCCAGAACATTAGAATAATTATTGAAGAATGATGATCTGACCTGTTGTTTTATTCAACAATGGGGGAAAAAATTTACTCGGGGGGATCTGTCCAGCTGTTCAACAAAATGTGACAACCTTTCTTAGATATAGCTCTTATTTTTTTAAGTTCTCAGATCAAGCCCAGATTTAATACTTTTTCTTTTTAATTGTTGTTTCCTAATATCATTATTTTGGGTAAAGGGGAAGGAAGGATTGAATATATACAAAGATGAAAAGTAAAGCTGTATATCATACTATTGATAGAGCGCATTATTGAAGTGTTGTAATACTGAGAATTGCACATTTCAGCAGTATCTTGCTTTAAAACTGCTTACAAATTATGGTTGCCTGACGGATGGCATCTGAAGCTTGTAACTTAGTCAGACAGAGCAGAGGCCTCTCTGGTCAATCATTAAACAGTAGTGTTGGCAGCCCCAAACACACTCTGCCATCCTATGGGATGTCTTATTTAGTATGACACTAGCCAGAGGAAATGGGCAAGTGGTTTGTAGAGTGTAAAGATAAATGCACATAATTTTTTCAAAATAGTTTATGAAAGAATACAACTCTTTATTTAATATGTTAGTTCAAATGACAACCGCTGACAACTATAGTTAAAGGAATTCCCCCACCCCCTTGAGATTTTTTTTATATGTTACTTTCCCATATCCTTCGTAGTGATGGCCAAAATAAATTATAATTTAATATTTTAAAGGAGAACAAAAATAAAAAAAAATTGATAGAATATGGCAACGAACAGTGGACAACAGGAAACAATATCAAAAAACATCCATAAAGAAAAACCAAATTCTCATGTTACTCATGTTGCATAATCCACATTTCATTTATCCAGTCCTGTGCTCACAATGTGCAAAACACATGTATGTTTTGCTAAAATATTGTTAAATACTTGAGGAAATGCATTTACATTGGAATTCAGCTTTTGAATTAAAGATCTTTTGTGAGCATATAATTATTTTGGTAGATAACGGACATATTTATTATGAGACGTGAGTAACGTGATATTTTTTTATGGATGTTTTTAATACTGTTAGCTGCTATCCAGTGTTGGTCTCCATGGACGACTGTTCTATCATAAATTTTGTTATCTCTGTTTAAGTTTTTTTCTTGGCCATCACTTAAAACAACATGGGGTAAGTAACATATAAGAAAAATACATTTTTGGGTCGGGTGACCAGATGTCCCGTTTTCTTCTGGCAGAGTCCGGATTTTATGCATTGCTTCCTGGAATTAAAGGAAATAGCCTGTTTTAAATTGGTCAAAATTGCATGGGAGGACCCTTTCCTTCTGCTCTTCAATTGCTTATAAATTTTTGCAACATGCATGAAACTCCAAAGGGGGGATGGCTCTTGGAGTTAATATCTACTACTACGACTAATCATCCTCTATTGCACTTACTCGATTAGTAAGTTGTGTACCGTTTCGGGACAATGAAATTCTGGTCATCAAATTGTTGGGTGAAATATTGGTTACACTTTCATAAGATATCCACAGAGTTAAAATTTGTGTGTAGATAATAAAATTGACTTAAACCATCTTGTTGGTCTTTTACTTGTAACAGGAGCTGTTCTATGAAGATCGTCACTACCATGAGCATTGCTTCCGATGCTTCCGTTGTGATCGCTCTCTGGCAGATGAACCATTTACTAGCCAGGAAGAGGAACTGCTCTGCAATGACTGTTACTGCAATGAGTTCTCTTCAAAATGTGTTGCTTGTGATGAAATAGTCATGCCAGGTATACAGCATAAAGTATTTTATCTCACTGGTTTAATTGTTGTGATAGTAAGGGTTAATTATTGTCCAGCTGTTTTCCTGAGTCAATCCTTTGTATCTTTGGTTTCCTGCAATTTGACATTTCATGTAGGTTATTTTTACCTAGTTGTTTAGTTTATGTTTCCTCCCACAGTCCATAGACATGCAGGTTAGGTGGATTGGCGATTCTAAATTGTCCCTAGTGTGTGCTTGGTGTGTGGGTGTGTTTGAGTGTGTCCTGTGGTGGGTTGGCATCCTGCCCAGGATTAGTTCCTGCTTTGTGCCCTGTGTTGGCTGGGATTGGCTCCAGCAGACCTCCGTGACCCTGTGTTCAGATTCAGTGGGTTGGAAAATGGATGGATGGATGTTTAGTTTATTAAAAATATTTTAAAAGTCTCTTGCCTAAGATGCTCCATTTGTCTGTTGTTCTGTGTAGACCTAGATTTACCTGTAGTCCTTGACTTAATTTTTAAAAAGTAACTAATGTGCAAAACTGTTTGGACAAAGGGCGGAAAATCTTAATCCTTGATTTTCTTCCAGGTACACGGAAGCTGGAGTATGGAGGTAGCACCTGGCATGAAACTTGTTTCATTTGTAACAGCTGCAAACAACCAATAGGATCAAAGGCCTTCATTCCCGACAAAGATGATTATTATTGTGTGCCATGCTATGAAAGCAAGTTTGCACCGCGCTGCACACGCTGTAAACAGGTGAGGTTTGGCTAATTTCCTGAAGGGCTGGGGTGGTGATTTCAGGTTGCTTTATGAACTTGGGCTCCCTCACTGACAACAATTTGATCATTTAAATATAATGTCCTTTTCCCAAATGCAGGTGCTTGCTAAGGGTGGAGTGACTTATCGGGATGAGCCGTGGCACAAGGAATGTTTTGTCTGCACCGGCTGTAAAGCGCAGCTTGCTGGGCAGCATTTCACTTCTCGTGATGAGAACCCCTACTGCCTCAAGTGTTTTGGTAACTTGTATGCAAAGAAGTGCGATGCCTGCAGCAAACCCATCACAGGTATACCCAGTGTTCATGGACTCTAAATGCATAAAAGAAAGCAAATATTGACTTTGGTTATGCAGTTTGTAGTTTGACGAACTTAATTAGTTTATAAATAATTTAAAAGTTGTAATTATGAACAAAAAAAGTTCCCATGAACTACAAAAATATTGTAATTTTTGCAGTGGTTTAACACAGGTTATGATTTTGTTTTTAATTAGCATAAGAGAAACTCAGAATTCCTTAACATTGCTAAATAAAAAGTATCTTAAAAAGAACAATTTATTTGGATATATATATACTCAGAAAGGCAGTATAGACAATGACAAAATATTATGAACAGTATCCATATTTTTTAATAAAGCAATAATATGAGATAATGTTTCATGCTGCCAAGTGACTTGTTTGTCTTGGCAAATTAACATTTTTCTGTCAATCAATTCATTCGTACTCCAAACTAATTAAACTAATTCAAGATCTTTGGGGGCCAGTAAATATCTATATATTGTCCATCACAAGACTGGAATCATTGGAGGGCACACTTTTTAAAGTACAGTGGTGTGAAAAACTATTTGCCCCCTTCCTGATTTCTTATTCTTTTGCATGTTTGTCACACAAAATGTTTCTGATCATCAAACACATTTAACCATTAGTCAAATATAACACAAGTAAACACAAAATGCAGTTTTGAAATGATGGTGTTTATTATTTAGGGAGAAAAAAAATCCAAACCTACATGGCCCTGTGTGAAAAAGTAATTGCCCCCTTGTTAAAAAATAACCTAACTGTGGTGTATCACACCTGAGTTCAATTTCCGTAGCCACCCCCAGGCCTGATTACTGCCACACCTGTTTCAATCAAGAAATCACTTAAATAGGAGCTGCCTGACACAGAGAAGTAGACCAAAAGCACCTCAAAAGCTAGACATCATGCCAAGATCCAAAGAAATTCAGGAACAAATGAGAACAGAAGTAATTGAGATCTATCAGTCTGGTAAAGGTTATAAAGCCATTTCTAAAGCTTTGGGACTCCAGCGAACCACAGTGAGAGCCATTATCCACAAATGGCAAAAACATGGAACAGTGGTGAACCTTCCCAGGAGTGGCCGGCCGACCAAAATTACCCCAAGAGCGCAGAGACGACTCATCCGAGAGGTCACAAAAGACCCCAGGACAACGTCTAAAGAACTGCAGGCCTCACTTGCCTTAATTAAGGTCAGTGCTCACGACTCCACCATAAGAAAGAGACTGGGCAAAAACGGCCTGCATGGCAGATTTCCAAGACGCAAACCACTGTTAAGCAAAAAGAACATTAGGGCTCATCTCAATTTTGCTAAGAAACATCTCAATGATTGCCAAGACTTTTGGGAAAGTACCTTGTGGACTGATGAGTCAAAAGTTGAACTTTTTGGAAGGCAAATGTCCCGTTACATCTGGCGTAAAAGGAACACAGCATTTCAGAAAAAGAACATCATACCAACAGTAAAATATGGTGGTGGTAGTGTGATGGTATGGGGTTGTTTTGCTGCTTCAGGACCTGGAAGGCTTGCTGTGATAGATGGAACCATGAATTCTACTGTCTACCAAAAAATTCTGAAGGAGAATGTCCGGCCATCTGTTCGTCAACTCAAGCTGAAGCGGTCTTGGGTGCTGCAACAGGACAATGACCCAAAACACACCAGCAAATCCACCTCTGAATGGCTGAAGAAAAACAAAATGAAGACTTTGGAGTGGCCTAGTCAAAGTCCTGACCTGAATCCAATTGAGATGCTATGGCATGACCTTAAAAAGGCGGTTCATGCTAGAAAACCCTCAAATAAAGCTGAATTACAACAATTTTGCAAAGATGAGTGGGCCAAAATGCCTCCAGAGCGCTGTAAAAGACTCATTGCAAGTTATCGCAAACGCTTGATTGCAGTTATTGCTGCTAAGGGTGGCCCAACCAGTTATTAGGTTCAGGGGGCAATTACTTTTTCACACAGGGCCATGAAGGTTTGGATTTTTTTTTCTCCCTAAATAATAAAAACCATCATTTAAAAACTGCATTTTGTGTTTACTTGTGTTATATTTGACTAATGGTTAAATGTGTTTGATGATCAGAAACATTTTGTGTGACAAACATGCAAAAGAATAAGAAATCAGGAAGGGGGCAAATAGTTTTTCACACCACTGTATATCATACTGATTTAAAACTTGTTGGACAGCTGAACAACCATGCAATTCCTTTTCACCACAATACATGACTCTCAGTAATAAAATTAAAGGCTTCATGTTAATAATCTACAGAAACCCAGCCACAGGGGATGCACAAACCAGTGTGTTTCTTTGTGCCGGTCCCAAACTCAGATAAATGGGGAAGGTTACGTCAGGAAGGGCATCCAGTGTAAAATTTTGCCAAATCAATATGCGGACAACAATACAAATTTCCATACCGGATCGGTCGAGTCCCGGGCTAACAACAACCGTCACCAGTACTGTTAGCCAACAGGGTGCTGGTGGAAATTGGGCTACTGTTGGCCAAAGAAGGAGAAGCAGAGAGGGGAGACGTGTCCAGAGGCAGGAGGAGAGGAGGAAGATAAAGAGAATGGAACTGAGGGTAGGAACTTTGAATGTTGGCAGTATGACTGGTAAGGGGAGAGAGTTAGCCGATATGATGGAGAGAAGGAAGGTTGATATACAGTGCATCCGGAAAGTATTCACAGCGCATCACTTTTTCCACATTTTGTTATGTTACAGCCTTAATCCAAAATGGATTAAATTCATTTTTTTCCTCAGAATTCTACACACAACACCCCATAATGACAACGTGAAAAAAGTTTACTTGAGGTTTTTGCAAATTTATTAAAAATAAAAAAACTGAGAAATCACATGTACATAAGTATTCACAGCCTTTGCTCAATACTTTGTCGATGCACCTTTGGCAGCAATTACAGCCTCAAGTCTTGTTGAATATGATGCCACAAGCTTGGCACACCTATCCTTGGCCAGTTTCGCCCATTCCTGTTTGCAGCACCTCTCAAGCTCTATCAGGTTGGATGGGAAGCGTCGGTGCACAGCCATTTTAAGATCTCTCCAGAGATGTTCGATCGGATTCAAGTCTGGGCTCTGGCTGGGCCACTCAAGGACATTCACAGAGTTGTCCTGAAGCCACTCCTTTGATATCTTGGCTGTGTGCTTAGGGTCGTTGTCCTGCTGAAAGATGAACCGTCGCCCCAGTCTGAGGTCAAGAGCGCTCTGGAGCAGGTTTTCATCCAGGATGTCTCTGTACATTGCTGCAGTCATCTTTCCCTTTATCCTGACTAGTCTCCCAGTTCCTGCCGCTGAAAAGCATCCCCACAGCATGATGCTGCCACCACCATGCTTCACTGTAGGGATGGTGCCAGGTTTCCTCCAAACGTGACGCCTGGCATTCATGCCAAAGAGTTCAATCTTTGTCTCATCAGACCAGAGAATTTTCTTTCCCATGGTCTGAGAGTCCTTCAGGTGCCTTTTGGCAAACTCCAGGCGGGCTGCCATGTGCCTTTTACTAAGGAGTGGCTTCCGTCTGGCCACTCTACCATACAGGCCTGATTGGTGGATTGCAATTTGCAAAAATCTCAAGTAAACTTTTTTTCATGTTGTCATTATGGGGTGTTGTGTGTAGAATTCTGAGGAAAAAAATTAATTTAATCCATTTTGGAATAAGGCTGTAACATAACAAAATGTGGAAAAAGTGATGCGCTGTGAATACTTTCCGGATGCACTGTATTGTGCGTGCAAGAGGCTAAATGGAAGGGGAGTAAGGCCAGGTGGATCGGAGGTCTACAGAAGATTTGAAAATGAGTAATAATGTCAGCTTGTACCCAGAATCCTAGAAATCTTTTTAGAAGACTGGAGTTGGAATACTGAAAAGAGTGGTCTAATTGTTTCTTACTGGAAAAAAATCTAATCTGTTCTGAACCAAGCTCGGAGTTCACTCGCAAGTCACTGTAAACCTAAAATAGCAGTCATCAGCAATTTAATGTCCATTTTGTGGAATTAAACAGGTTGTCTGGCTGCCCCTCAATTCTACATGGTTGTGGGCATTCTTTGGGGTGAGACTCAATCTTTTCATATAATCCGACACCATTTCCAACCACGTTGTCTTTGGCCTCCCTTTGGACCTCATCCTTGATGCCTGTCCCCCTCTACACTAAGTATTTCTCTTAACTCTGCATTTGTCTTCCTGTCATTCCATGACACTTCACACATCCTTCTGATCATTCTCATCTCTGTTCTGTCTAGCTTTGCTTCATGTTCAGCCTTCATCAGTCATTTCTCACTCCCATATAGCTTACTACTTCACACAGCTTTCGTACATTTTTCAGTGGCAGAGAGACTCCTTTACAAGTCAGAAGAAAGTCTGGGAACCATCCACCATTCTATGCACCTCTTACCCTGCCTGTTACTGATCAAGTGACCTACAATATGTAGAAGAACTTCCCTATTTTCTCCAAAACAACCCTATTGTGAATATCTAAATTTACTTACTACATCAGCATTCTGCACTCCTCTCACACACTTTCTACAAACAAAGGTTGCAGTCACCACCTGCAGACTACCTTTCACACCAGTGCATCTTTTATTCATCCATATCTGATAAACTATGCAGCCCAGCCATACACCTCTTCTAGACCTTCTAACCTTTTGCCTCCAGCCATCTCTGTAGTGTTTCCTGCCTTTACCTTGAAGTCTAGCTTCCACTTCAGCATCATCTCCTTCAGTTCTACTAGCCATCAAAACAAGACATAGCCCTACAAAGAGCTTTCATAGCAATCCTCCACTTAATTCAGTATCATAAAGAACATTATTCTAAGATCAATAAAGAAGATCATTTCTATCAAATATGCAAACAGCTAATGTAAAATATTTATAGAAACTTCCAATAGATGTTTTGTTCTTGCACGGCAGTTTACAGTGTAGGTGACATTCTAGAAGACTGTATTGTTGGAAGTTACACTGAAATTACAGGAGGTAAAGTGACATAGCAACAATTTAATAAATAATCTAATTAAACATCACACTTATTGAGTGCATTTACATGCACACGCAAAACCAGGATAAGATAAGTTACCTGGTTAAAGTAAAAGCCTGTTTTTTTATAAATCTCTGTTTACATGCGGAAGTCCAATTATGGAGTTCTCCCTTGGAAAAATGGTCCATTGTCAAAAAATAAGATTAAAAAAAGATGATCAACGGTCGCCGTCAGTCTGAAAACAAACACGGAGCCTGTGCCTCCTGAGTAACTTTAGTACGATACTCATTACTTATGTTTAGTTACTTTTACTTTCTCTTATATGAAGTATAGGGAAAGTATTGTAATCATCCAAAGATTCGATGTCAAGATTTTGATGAATCTCAACGTTTTAGACCTCCCTAGCTTTCTCGTATACGAGGTATAGGAAAAGTATTGGAATCCTCCAAAAATTCCATTTCGAGATTTTGATGAATCTTGACGTTTTAGACCTCCCTCAGTTCAAAAATACCATTTTTGGAATTATGTCTGTGTGTGTGTGTGTGTGTGTGTGTAAACACGATAACTTGAGTACGCATTCACTTAGGTCAACCAAATTTTGCATTCAAGTATTAGGTACAAAACATGGATTTCTATCAACTTTTGTGTTATTTCCATTTATTCATGCAGCTGAGATTTATTCAACTTTACTTTTATGATAACTGTTCAATATATTATTAATTTGATTTGATTTGTTGTTGATGGTTCTTTAATGTTCATAATATAAAAATATAATTATTGTCTTGCAGTTTACTCCTCGTATATCCATCCCTATATCTGAGTATACGAGAAAGTCTAGGGGAGACCAGTCCTGATTTTCTTTTATCTTATATAGTTTCTTATGTAATGTAATGCAGTACGAACAGTGAGGTACTTTTGTGTTACTTTTTCTTCTTTTATATCAAAAACTGCACATTTGACTGGTCAGCATTTGTTATTAAATCCTAAGCCCACATATGAACTTTCATGAAACTGACCAGAAACACCGCCAAAGACAATTTTATAGTGTTTTATAAATGCATTTAGTCCTTCATGTTCTGCAAAATAAATAACATCTATCCCCTTTTTCCAGCCTCAGCCCATGCCCCCAGGATTCACAGTATGAACACAGGCAACTGTGCCACAAACTCATAAAGTTTGAAATTGTGCATACCAAATAGCTGGATGAAACATGAACATATACTTATTAATTTTTTAAACACAACTTTATTAGGCTGGCGCCCTGTCCAGAGTTTGTTTCCTGCCTTGTGCCCTGTGTTGGCTGGGATTGGCTCCAGCAGACCCTCGTGGATAATGGATGGATGGACAACATTATTAATGTTTCTGTTACTGTATTGCATCCAGCACAGTCTTTTCTGCTTGGCTTTACAATTGAACCCTGCAAAGGAATGACATCTTGGTACATTTGCTTCTTGACTTATACCCAGTGCTGCTGGGATAATAACAACACAAGTATTTTTACTTCAGTAAAATAAGTATTACGTTAGGTTACTTGTTACTGTAAAAAGTAATCAGACTATGCAACATGCATTACCTTTAACTTGTTAGCCCCAAGACTGCACCAGAGATTTTGCTCCTGAACTTAGAACTGGATGTTCAGCTCATTAACATAAATTTAAAGAATTTCTTATTTCAGTGAGAAGTCAAGCAAAATGACACCTTTTATTGCTTAACTAAAAAGATTACAAAGCTTGCATATTGTAATATTTTTAGTTAGCCAATAAAAGGTGTCATTTTGCTTAACTTCTCACTACATTCATAATGGCTAACGCAGTACAACACCCTAGTACTACATACATACAAGAATTCTGAATAATAAGACAGATTAATTCAGCAAGGACAAGGAATAATGTGATTGCTTGAGCATTTGCCTCAGGAAATTTATCTTTGTGGACACTTCCACCATTTTGTACCCGTGGCCACCGAATGAATGTGCAAAGCAAAGAGATGCAGACTACAAAATCCTTAAGTATAACCCAGTTTAGGGTTTACATGACCAAATAACTGAGTTACTTGCAGAAAAATCACAGTTTCTCAGCAATCAATATCCCAGTTTCTCTAACTGGTATAGGGACATACTGTACATGACATTTTTGAAACTGGGTTTCTGTGAATAACCAGGTTATTACAGCTTATGTAAACACACTCAGTGTTAGAAGAAGGCAGTGTGGAACAAAGGGGATGAGCATATAAAGAGAATCCAACAATGACAGAGTTGGGTGGTGGCTACTGTTGGTCAAAAAAAGGGTTTTGGTGAATGGCAGGTAGCAGAAAAGAAGCCAAAAAAGTTCCCACTTACTATAATTTATTCTAAGATGCAAAATAGTCTCCTAGATAAAAAGTGGTGGGATGGTAGGTTGCAGGAAATCATCTCTGAAATGGGATTTGAAATAAAATATTAAAAATTCATAAACTGTTATATTCTCTGTCAATTGGGATTTTTTTTCATAGTGTCTTTTGTTTGTGCAGGTTTTGGAGGAGGGAAGTATATTTCTTTTGAAGACCGCCAGTGGCACCAGGCCTGTTTCATCTGCACCCGTTGCTCCACCTCACTAGTTGGAAAAGGCTTTTTCCCAGAGAGGGATGAGATTCTTTGTCGTGACTGCAACAGTGATCTATAAGCTGCTGACACCATTTTCTAAAGACCAAACAGTATCTCAGTTGACTCCCTATGAGAAACAGAAGCGTGTCTCATTGTGTGTTGAGTCCCGGGGTCATAAGTGGACCTCCGTGACGTTCAAATGCTGTGATAAAGTTCAATTTGCTTGTTACCAAACATTTTAAATTCTGATTTTTTTTTTGTTTGATGTGGTTTTTGCCATTGATCATGTACATTGATTATTTCAGTTGTATTATGTACTCTGTTACATAAGTCTGTATCATATTATTCAATTATTCTCATAACTATTCTGCTTTTATACCAAGGGTTTACTTTTTATCTTCACATTTATTCATTGAGTTTGTTTGTTTTTTATTAATCACAGAGAAACTAAATGTTAATGCAGATTTAATGGTGTTCAGTTTGAAGAAAGCACTATCTGATATTTATAAATACACTGCAAAATAAATAAATAAAACAGCCTTTAGGAATGCAAAGTAAACTACTGAAGGTGCATTTCAAGATATTCATTTAAGACAATCATAATTGTAACCATATGTGTGTATTTATATTACATTATGCACACCTTTATTCTATGTATTGTAGTCACCCGTGTTCTTATCCAAATAATAGAACTGCGTTCAATCAGATTTAATTCATTCTTATAATTGTATTTGTGTGTGTATATATATATATACTGTATATATATATATATATATATATATATATATATATATATATATATATATATATATATATATATATATATATATATATATATATATATAGGCAGTAACCTTAAAATGTTGTTTTTGTTTCTCCATTTCCATAAACCCTCTGCAGGGAAGGAGGGACATTTATGTGTTCTAGTAATATTTTTTTCATACTTTTATGCAAGCTTACACATAAAAATTTAGAGATCTTTTCTAAATTTGAGTTATTTATTCTTTAAAAATGCATTTTTGTCATATTTATGTAAATTTCTGAATTTCACTAAACAGTAGAACATTAAAATATGCCATAGTGAATAAAACTCACAATACAGTCAATGGTTCTCACAGTGAGCCATAATAAATCTAGAATTGTTGTGTCTTAGACATTTTTTATTGTTGCATTTAACAAGATGCTTTTAATCTTTCATCCAGTTTAATAATATTTAACTGTTTTTTGGTTAGATATTTTTTTTCTTTTTTTTAAATTGAAATTCAACATTAGACCAAACACTCAATGCCAGTTTGTAATAATACAAATATATACAGTCATTTTTTTCTTTTTTTATGTAACAACCAAAAAATTACTCTTCCATTGTATTGTAGTATTTTTCTTATCTAAACACAAGTATTTTCTGTGACATACAGTAAGCCATACTATGATTATATTAAGATCATCCCTACAATGCATTCTTTTGTATTTTCATAATTTTGTATTGTCTCTGATTATTATTAGTTGTAGTATTTTACTTTCTGTCTTCTTGTGACCTAAAACACTGGGCTAGCCCCAAAAAATAACATTGTTTTATTGAAGCGATAAAGAGAGCTATGCATGTTGGATTTGTTTTCGATTGAGGAATTATGTATGTGTGTGAGTGTGTGTTTGTATGTGTGTGTGGTTGTTAGATACCTTTATAAATTCGTATTATACCAGAATCTTAAAGAAAAAAATGTTAAAAAAAAAAGCTTTGATGCAGGCAAGTCAGAGTGTTCTATGGAATGCCTTATAATGCTTAACAGTTTTGAAACTGTAATTTTGTAAGCATGAAGACATATTAATTGTAAAAAAATAATGTGTATTGTAGTAATGTGATTTAAGAAAGGAGTTTCCAAAGCCTATGGATAAATTAAAAATGAAATGCTATGTGCTATGATGTTTGTTTTTTTTTTTTGGCTTATGTTTTTCTCCTTCACATCTCCTATTTCACTCAGTATGCAATAGTAACTGTCAAAGTTGTCAACTGCTTATAAATTCAAGAAACCGCGTAAATTGATCCGTAGTTTGTTTTTTCAAATTAACTTTAACTTTTACATGAAGAGGAAATCAACCTTTTCTTGTTGATTTTTATTGCATCTGAACCTGAACATTATACCATTGTTGAAATTCATTATGCAATAATTTATTTTATACAACTTTTTCTTCTTTCGGCTGCTCCCATTAGGGGTCGCCACAGCGGATCATCTTCTTCCATATCTTTCTGTCCACTGTATCTCGTTCTGTTACACCCATCACCTGCATGTCCTCTCTCACCACATCCATAAACCTTCTCTTAGGCCTTCCTCTTTTCCTCTTGCCTGGCAGATCTATCCTTAGCATCCTTCTCCCAATATACCCAGCATCTCTCCTCTGCACATGTCCAAATCAACGCAATCTCACCTCTCTGACTTTGTCTCCCAACCGTCCAACTTGAGCTGACCCTCTAATGTACTCATTTCTAATCCTGTCCATCCTCGTCACACCCAATGCAAATCTTAGCATCTTTAATTCTGCCACCTCCAGCTCTGTCTCCTGCTTTCTGGTCAGTGCCACTGTCTCCAACCCATATAACATAACTGGTCTCACTACCGTCCTGTAGACCTTCCCTTTCACTCTTGCTGATACCTGTCTGTCACAGATTACTCCTGACACTCTTCTCCACCCATTCCACTCTGCCTGCACTCTCTTCTTCACCTCTCTTCCACAATCCCCATTACTCTGAATTGTTGATCCCAAGTATTTAAACTCATCCACCTTCACCAGCTCTACTCCTTGCATCATCACCATTCCGCTGACCTCCCTCTCATTTACACACATGTATTCTGTCTTGTTCCTACTGACCTTCATTCCTCTCCTCTCTAGAGCATATCTCCACCTCTCCAGGGTCTCCTCAACCTGCTCCCTACTCTCATTACAGATCACAATGTCATCAGCAAACATCATAGTCCACAGTGACTCCTGCCTAATCTCGTCTCTCAACCAGTCCATCACCATTGCAAATAAGAAAAGGCTCAGAGCAGATCCCCGATGTAATCCCACCTCCACGTTGAATGCATCTGTCACTCCTATTCACTATTATTATCTTATACACCTGTTTATTTATATTATTCCTCCTGCGTGTTCAGAGTTTTATTAGGAATTGAACAGTCAGGGTGGAGATGAAGTGCAATAGGAACTGTAAGGACATACTAAATTATACTTATAGTGAAACAGAAAATGCTCAAATCTTGCACTTTTCGTAAGTTTACATGTGTGAAAAGTCACTAACCTCCCAGCAGTAGCAGGAATTGCCAAGAATGTACTTGGTGATTTGAAAATTGTAGACAGAGAAGTGTGGCATAGATTAAATAGGTCAAAATATATAAAATCGCCATGACCAGATAAAATTCATTTTAAAGTACTTAAGAGGTTAGTGAGTTTGCATGTATTAAACTATTAACACTTCTTTTTTGCTTTCATTTCAATCTTGTTTTCCTAAAAGCAAAACAACAGTGCTATTGACAGCAAAACTGCTCTTCAAGATAAATATAAAATGATTCCTAATCAGAGATGGTTAGAAAAAATGTTTCAAACAAATATGTGCATACTGTATTTATCTGTAAATTGTATGTGAGAAATTGTTTTGAAGGGACATTTAGATTCCTTTGAGTAATAATCAGCAGACATTGCATTCAATATGCTGTTGAATTTAGTGAACTGACTCTGTTCAATCAAGATCAACTGAGTTGTAATGGCTGTACACCGCCATATAATCACCAAAACCGATCTCAGTTGGTGGATCCATTCTTCATGTTCCATGTGGCCCAGAAACACTTTTCACCAACATTTCCAAAATGGTCTTATCATATTCTGTTTGTTAATCCTTTGAAAACTCAGTCAAAACAGTGACGTTTCTCCAATTTTTAATTAAAGGAAAGAGTAAATAAAAACGATTGTTTTCAAAGTTTACAATCTAATACTGACCTCACAATTTTCGAGAATCTGTCATACAACCTAAAGGAAATGACCAGGTTGAGAGAGATGGAGCAATCTACCAAGAAGTTTGTTGACATTCGTCTCTAAACTGTGTACATATGCTAACCCAAAAAGCTGTAATGTAATCTTAGACCAGATATGATTGCTGATTATCGATGGTGTTGTAATACTTACACAGGCGTAATCCTTCACTTAATTTATTTTTGCCTGAAATATTTCCTGAAATACAAGTCCATTTTGCTTGTAAAAAAAATCATTCTGGGATTGTTTGTTTTAACTAAAACTATACAAAAATATGAGAATACATTTTTAATTCAGAAAATCTGAAACCATTCCAAGTCTCTGTGTACTTTTACAAGGCCTTATGGTAACAAATCCTTCATCAGTTTTAATTCCAGCTGCTGCTTTTGTTTCAAGCCAAGCAGATGTTTTCTGGGATGTCTTCATTTTTTGTTCTCTTCCACAGTTGTTTGTGATCAACACAATTCTCCCCATTTTCACGCGAGTTTTTTTTTTTTGCCTGGTTTTTTTCTCACATCTTAAAGCTTGTATTTGTTAAATTAATTGGCTTCTCTTAATTGTCTTGAGTGTAGCTGAGTGCACTAGAGTGGCTGTAAAAATTAGTTGTTAGGATCTTAAAAGTCTGCTTTTTCAGCTATTTCAGTCATTTTACCTCACCAACCCAAAATGGGATGGATAAGATAATAGACAACTCTAAACTGGCACAGGATGAATGGCATCCCATCAACTGTGAATCCTGCATCCCTCATAAGAGACAGAGAGTAAGTACAGTGAAAGGATGAGATGTTTGGAGGTCACTCTTAAAATGAAGCTACTGCCTCAGTGTCTTCAGGTCTTTGCCTTGGGGACTGAACTCCTTAGCTGTTTAAGATCAAGCATAAAACCCCCCAAAGCTGATGAGAGAGACTCCTGCTTTCTGACTCTTTACTGAATAAATTGTAATGACTGGTTCAAGATGCTTTGGTTGGCTGCTACACTTTGAGTCTTGGGGCCTGAAAGCATTTTGAATTCGGTCAAGTCAACACCATACTCCACTTGCAGCAAGTTTCCCAATCTCATTTCCCCAAAGCAATGGTTCAAAGGTAGCAAATCAAAAAATCTAAAGGTGAATATAAAAATAAATTATAAAAAGTGCCCCAAAAATAAGTGAATTAATAATAAATAAAAATAACCAAATATTTATATATACTTAAATTTCCCTCCCGTTTTCCTGACCAAATAAACATACACAATACATAGGAAAATATTATAAACCAAGCACAAAAAAAATCCAGGTTTGAGCAGTAACTGATAAGGTGTTAAAATGAAGATGCCAGCCTAATCGTTGAAGTAAAGTGGATGAAAGAATGCATTAATTGATGGTGCTACCCTGAAGTGAATGAACTTGAATAAACAAACCCGTCTTATCCATCTGAGTCCCAACAAATGTTAAGTATTTTCTAGATAAAAGTCAAAGAGAATGTCTTTCTGTAGAACTGTGATGAGATACTTGCTGGAATTCCCTTAGAACTACTAGACGTCATCAAAAAACTGTTTGCAGTTGAATTCAAGATGCCAGAGAGAGAGAATTGAGTACTAAAGTCCTCTATACATAGAAATGACATGGAAATGTTTTAATGGAAACAGACTGTCCCACCTCAAAAAGGTCAGCGGCTGTCAATAATTTGTCTTCCATATTGTATTTAAATGTGTTAAAAGGAACAATTCACGATTATGTTAAAGGACAACAACTAAGTTCCTGCCCACACAACTACATTGTCAGTTAAAGACACAGACATTCGTTTTTAAGTTTTCAGCTTTCGTCCACACTACACCTCCATTTTTAGCCCCTAAAAACGAATACAGTGATCGCTTGCTATATTGTGCTTCGCCTTTCGCGGCTTCACTCCATCGCGGATTTTATATGTAAGCATATTTAAATATATATCGCGGATTTTTTGCTGGTTCGCGGATTTCTGCGGACAATGGGTCTTTTCATTTCTGGTACATGCTTCCTCAGTTGGTTTGCCCAGTTGATTTCATACAAGGGACGCTATTGGCAGATGGCTGAGAAGCTAGATTGCTTACTTTTCTCTCTCTCTTGCGCTGACTATCTGTGATCCTGACGTATGAGGACTGAGCAGGGGGGCTGTTCGCACACCTAGATGATACGGACGCTCGTCTAAAAATGCTGAAAGATTATCTTCACGTTGCTATCTTTTGTGCAGCTGCTTCCTGAAACGACATGCTGCACAGTGCTTCGCATACTTAAAAGCTCGAAGGGTGATTTTTGACTGAAAAACAAACTCTGTCTCTCTCTCTCTCTCTCTCTCTCTCTCTCTCTCTCTCTCTCTCTCTCTCTCTCCCTCCTCCTGACAGAGGGGGGGTGAGCTGCCGCCTTCAACAGCTTTGTGCCGCGGTGCTTCGCATACTTAAAAGCCTATTGATTTGTTTGCTTTCTCTGTCTTTATGACAGTCACTGCTCCTGACGCACACTCCTTTGAAGAGGAAGATATGTTTGCATTCTTTTAATTGTGAGACAGAACTGTCATCTCTGTCTTGTCATGGAGCACAGTTTAAACTTTTGAAAAAGAGACAAATGTTTGTTTGCAGTGTTTGAATAACGTTCCTGTCTCTCTACAACTTCCTGTGTTTCTGCGCAAATCTGTGACCCAAGCATGACAATATAAAAATAACCATATAAACATATGGTTTCTACTTCGCGGATTTTCTTATTTCGCGGGTGGCTCTGGAACGCAACCCCCGCGATGGAGGAGGGATTACTGTACTTCCAAAAATGGTCAGCAGAGCTGCAGACTTCTGAAAACAACGCTGCAGCATTTCAGTGTGGATGAGTGAAATAGATGATTTTTGTAAATGCTTGATACCATTGCGCTCTGGTTGGTTTGTGTTTTGTTTGGATGGTTTCTCTCTGATTGGATCCTGATACTTTTGAAAGCGCATACAGCACAAGGAAATCTAATTTTCACGATGTTCTGAATTTCTTTTTACTATACAGTCCCTCCAAGAATTTTTCTGCCAATGAAAGCATGCCCAGTGTAGACGAAGGTCTACATCATATGTGTTTTCGGTGGTTCAGTGTGGACATGGAAACTTTTGTAAATTATGTGAAAACTCCAGGGAAGACAAAAGATCATATTTACATGAAGATGAAGTAGTAATAATAATAATACATTTTATTTATATAGCGCCTTTCCCATGCTCAAGGCACTTAGTAGGTCATAGCCTAATAGAATCTATTGAATAGAGCAAACAAGTAACAAAAATCATGAAGCACCAGATTCAGAATTGCAATGAAAGGATTGTTTTAAAAGTCTATAGTTTAGATTTATTGTAGTTCACTGGATTTTCATAAATACAGACAGCATTTTCAGTTTGTCTAGTTAAAACACAGCATATCCATACTGACTGAGAGCTCACTTATTGCATCAGAGCTGTCTTTACTTTTGCCACACTAAATAAATTGTTCACACAACCTCAGTCCACTCCATATAGATGATTTCTAACATCCTGTGTTGACAAGCCTGCAAAATGTGAACGTGGCTTTGACTCATCTCTATTCATCCAGCTGCAGCAGCGCAGGAACAGAGGCACATAAAACTCACTCAGGTTTATTACAAACAGCTACTGAGACACAGTATCAGCTTGGATGCTACAATACTGGATTCCTTCACCAAAAAAGGAAGTTTATATATATTTTTTTTCCATACTGCAGAGCAGGGGAGTAGCGCAAAGAACTGAAACATCTGGATTTTATCTTGACACAAATGGGTCAGTGATGCACCTCGTCAACCTTCTGATTTATGAAAATGGGGATGACTGCAAGGCAGGTCCTAAATGGCCTGAAAATGAAAACAGTGCAATAAACTCTACAGTAGGTCTCTTTCTCATTAATAGGGAAACAAAAGAAGAAAAAAAACCTATTAGAGTTAGGCTTTTCTTTTGCTACAGCTTCACCACTGAAATTGTAAACTTTCATACTGAGAGGATAATGATTTATTTAAAAAGTAATTACAAGTCAGTCAATGGAGGTTTAGAAATTTTTTTTATTATCTTAAGCACCAAAGTGTCTAAATGTCGGTCGTTCCCCCAACCCATATGTTCAAATAAAAAACAGTTTGACTGTTTCACTTCTGAGCTTTCAACTCCAGCATGGCATAAAGGGGGAAGGTGAGATATAACTGTGGGGACACTCTTATTTCACCAGTCACAGCAGGAGTAGGTAAATGTAAAGAGCAGACGGGAGTATCATTGCCGACACTATTTGGTGTCATTAGCCACATGTCATGCAAGTGTCCAAATTTGTTTAAATCATTTGAAACTGAGTGAAAATAGCAAGTTATTACATTACAAAAACTAAATTAATGAATACTGACAAGTAAAGCAAAGACAGAATGAGGTTTCTTATATTCATAAACTTCACAAACTCCCCATTTCTATTATCAGCATTGCAATGCTTGCTTAGTTATAATTGTACAGTTTTTCTTCAGAAACATCAGATGCAGTCCAAAAGGAACCATCTTATGGAACAACTGATCCACACTTTAGATTAAGGCCATGGTACAGGTTCAATGTTCCTGGTGCTTCCTGTTTTACTAGATGGTTGCGACATGGACGCTATCCAGTGACCTGAGTCGAAGACTGGACTCCTTTGGTACTGTGTCTCTCCGGAAAATCCTTGGGTACCGTTGGTTTGACTTTGTGTCGATTGAGCGGTTGCTCATGGAGTACCGAATGAGGGACATTGCCTGCATTGTGAGGGAGCGTCAGTTACAACACTACAGCCATGTGGTGCATTTCCCCGAGGGTGATCAAGCTCGTAAGATCCTCATTGTTGGGGACCCGAGTGGCTGGACCAGGCCAAGGGGTCGCCCACGTAACACCTGGCTGCAGCAGATAGAGGGTCATTTCCAGAGGGTGACACTAAACCGCGTGTCTGCCCTGGGGTGTTGCCAGATCCTGAGCTGTTTTGTTGTGTGGAGGGTGTGGGAACGCACTATACCAATGTATTCTCCCCAACTTGACTTGACTTGACTTCCAGATTAAAAAGCCTCATTGAAAAAGAGATGGAGAAGCCTATCTGTTCATTATATGAGGCTACTTATGTTAAAACAGGATCAAGAGAAAGTCGAGAATGTTTCTGTTGGATCAGGCATGAAACACTAATGAACCTTGAACAAGCAGCCTGATAAACTGACTCACCCTGGCCACTTTAGAGTCATCATTCAACCCAAATTATAGTTTTTGCTAAGTACGAGAAAAATTGTACTACCAAGTGAAAAGGCAACACAAATGAAGGAAGAATGCATAGGTTCCATATAGATAATGATCAGATCTAGAACAAGAATCCATAACTCTATTACTGGATAGAGCTCTACAGAGGTCCTATACCAGTGTTAACCATAACCCAGACAAGAATATAGGAGTAAGGTAACATTCATACATCCTTACATGGTTCACACACTTGTTTGTCCTCACTCCAGTAGAGTGTACGAAAAGGCCAACTGAGGGGATTTCTTAAAAAAGTATAAACTTAGCACTCAGCATTTTGTAAATTCAAGGCAGATTTTCCTTTCCATTACTGCATAATCAGACAATCGTCTTTATTTAAGGTAAGTATTCACTTTGTTTTGCCAGAGTAGAACTGTATCACACAGGTGAACATTAATCAGGATAATTTGATTGCAATTTTGGCAAAACATATGGTTTTAGTACTGTAACAAAAATGTGAAGGTATTCTTACATTTCACTGAATCATCACTTTGCTGAATCAACATTCCTTCTGAAACCTCCCTAAATAACTGAAAAAATGACAAGTGGGCAACAGTTTCAACTACCTGCATGGTTATCTGAAACAATCCTCTTCATTTTGGCTAATTAAAAGTGTACCTTGTGGCCCTAAGAGTAGATTGAGCAGGTTCTGAAAATGCAAGGACTTTCCTGATCAACTTTTTAAATGTTTTCACATATACAATGAAAAGCACCTACTGTGATAGCCACGTCTGTGTGTCCACATGTAATAACTTGGGTTCCAGTGGACTGAGTTTGTTGAAATTCTGAACATTTATTCTGCAAGGACGTTTGTCAAGACAGATCCAATTTTGGTGAGATATCTTGAATAGAGATAGCTGTACAAAGTTTTGAAATTTCAAAATTTCCCATTTGAATTTGTTGAATTTGTCTATTTTAGAAAAGAGAAGAATTCTATGCAACTTCAGCTATGAATTAGTTTACTGTTTCAATTTTACCTTGAGAATGGTGACCTCAACATGTATGTTTTTATACTTTTTTTCTTTCACTCGTTCAACAGTCACTTCTGTTGGCAAAACAGTGAAACATCTGCAGTCGTGCAAACTAAAGCAAGTACTCCTTACAGCTAGATATGCAATGGCCGGGTTGGATGTCTGAGTATTACCATTTAGGGAATGTATGATGTTAGATGTGCATTTATTCATTCAGTCCAATAATATTGATATTGTTCATTTACTCAATACAGTAGTAATGATATCGTTTTTTATTCATCACTGTTCAAGGTTAGTACTATCACTTTGTGTAACAAAATGCATAAGTTATATGCTAACAATGTGGCTTTTGCCTTCACCCCATCCCACACTCATTTCTGCAGCTGTGCAGCATCTTGTGCAAACCTTATGCACAGCAGCTCACTTCTCCAGCTTCATGAAGTCAAAGCTGGTAAGGGACATGATGTGCATAACTCATAAAAATAAATACATAAATAAAAGCATCTTAAGTTATGTAGAAATGTATGAAAGACAGATTGAAGGAACTTCATACCACTTTGACTCAATGTGTACTCAGTACTCTTTGACATAAAAGCAACCTCACGCCTGCAGTACCTAAAGATTATAATGATTGAGTCTTTCAGTATCTGACGCTGTCATTTATCTGCAAAGCCCCACAATGCCCTACTATCTATCATTTTTGGATGCAGCCTTAATATTAGCTTAAGAAATCATCACTTTGGATACTCCTTCAAAATATTTTATGTTTAAGAAATCGAAACAACGCTTAGCCACAGACACTCTTCAGCCAACAATTAAGAGTAAATAGCAGATAAATCTTTATATCACTTGAGCGGTAATCTGACATCTATGAAAGCAGTTTCAGTCACATCATATTATGAAATGGTGCCAAAAACACATTATGTACACTGCTAATGAATTTTAAATACATTCTGTTATTGTTTTTAAATATGAGTTACTTTTACAAAGACATAATAAAACAAATTTGATAACAAACTCTTTGAAGAAGCGACTAGAAAACCAGCTAACCAAGTGTCTAAATGCACCTGAATGTTATGCCATGCATATATTTTCTTACTTTTTTAAAAATTCTCCTCATTTATGTGTTCTGTTTCATTTTGACAAAATGCAGTGTGGATCCAGTACAACTAAAGGAACAAAGAGACTATGCTAAGAACCACAGATGTGAGACAACGTTAAATGGCCACTATTTTAGGAAATGCACATTAATGCAGATAGAAGATGATTGATTGTGCCTTAGTTAAAGAAAAAGAGTGTTGTGTATACAACACAGTGTGGACTAGCAATTAAAGTGATAGTCCAGTGAGCAGAAGGCATGGAAACCCTTACACATGCAGATAGATAGATAGATAGATAGATAGATAGATAGATAGATAGATAGATAGATAGATAGATAGATAGATAGATAGATAGATAGACAGACAGACAGACAGACAGACAGACAGACAGACAGACAGACAGACAGACAGACAGACAGACAGACAGACAGACAGATAGATAGATAGATAGATAGATAGATAGATAGATAGATAGATAGATAGATAGATAGATAGATAGATAGATAGATAGATACTGTCAAGCACATGAGTTTTTTATGGGATTATGTTGGACGAATTTGGGGAAGAAAATGAATGTGACAACACCACTAACTTTTGCTCCATCTGTTTTCCTAGACTAGAGTAAGAGAAGTCGCCAGAGGACCATTGAGGTGACTTCCTGTCTCTGCAAAGTCCCACCCCTTATGGTAGTGACTACAACTGACTGAAGCCTTTCCATTAGTGGACCACCTTTGGAGGAACATGGAGTACCGTGCCTCAAACCAGTTGATACCAAGGTGATTTGCCAATTTCAACTAGTGTGCTGATGCCTTATTTTTTCAACACTCATTTTTTGTTGTGTTTCGTCTGTTTGCAATAGATAGATACTGTAGATAGATAGACAGATAGATGCATATACTGTATACATAGATGCAAACATACTTTACTGATGCCAAGAGGAGGTTGCAGTGTTATAGTAACCCTCACATGTTCTCATCAATTAGATATAAACACAAACTTCACAGAATTCACTGAAGTATATACATTAAATAAACAAATAAAGGCAACACTTTAGAACTGGAGCTGCATAAGTAAATCTATTGTTTGGTTACTACTATGTACCAAGATCCTATCAAAAACTTAGTTTGTGTTACATAGTGATAAGTAACTGTACACAAACTATTTCAAAAGCCCTTAAAGCCTGTATTATAAAGTTTTACCCAAACATTACCTAAATAAATATATTCATAATTTATTAAAATTACCATATTAAAAATGCACATAAATATAGTCTAAACAGATATAAACAGGTCAGCTCAGTTGTAAAAAACACATTCCACAGCATTCCCTGAAGCCTTAGGCAGAATCACCCTTATGCTAAAGGATTTGTCCATGATGGCCAAAAGCATAGTCAACAGTCTTGTCTCTGAAGCTTTTGTCAGAAAGTCCAAACTCATTTCTAGAACATTGCCAGTCTAATTAACTTGTTATGTCTTTCAGTATCTCTTATGGTCATGCTACTTCCCCAGCACATCACTGTGCTATGATCACCCTCTCTGCTTTTACTCCATCCATCCATTTTGCAAGTCTGTTTTTCTCAGTCAGGGTTGAGTGGCTTATTCCAACACCACTGAATGGGCTGACAGTGGATTACAGTGCACACACAAAACTAATTTTATGACAAAAGTCAAACTAACTACATAACTGTGTACTCTGAGAGAAAACCACAAGAACACTTAGGGTTGTGCAAAAGCCACGCACATGTCTGCCCAAAAGAGATTCAATCAGAGTTCAAAATGATCCAAGATGGGAGTTACCCACTGCGCTTCCCTTTTAACATAATACCTGTAGTACGAGGGTGTTATACCGTGTTAGCCATTATGAATGTAGAGAAAAGCCAAGAAAAATGACACCTTTTATTGGCTAACTAAAAAGATTACAATATGCAAGCTTTCGAGGCAACTCGGGCCCCTTGCCTGAAGAAGGGGCCTGAGTTGCCTCGAAAGCTTGCATATTGTAACCTTTTTAGTTAGCCAACATAATACCTTCATTTTGCTTCTTTTTTTTTTTTCAAAAAAGAAAGATTATGAGACATATATTTCTGAAGTTAGTTGCTCTTAGTTACTTATTCTTTTGTGTAATAAGATTGCTCTAATGTTAATGTAGTACAGACACTCAGACAGAAATATGCAAAGAATCAAGGCATTTCTACTTCATTTATTCAGTTAAAAAAAGAAAAAAGGGAAAACAAGGTAAAGTGTCTCCAGCCGTCTTTGTCAGAAGGCTGATTTGAAACCCTGGGAGAGTTTTTTGGCAGCCAGTTCTGGGTTTCGTGGTGACCTGTCCCAGATTCAAGGCTTCCTTGTCTGCCAGAAATGTGGCTCTGTTCTCCTGACCTCATAGTGATTGTAAAATTCCTTACATACTTTCACAGCTTCTGCCTTAAAACAAATAGACTATGATTAAGTTTCCTAATCCTATAGTATTTCCTTGTAAACTTTAGAAAATAATTTGATTAAACTGTTTTGGATGAAGATATTTTCTATTTATACATGGAATTTACAAAACAATAAAGATTAAACATGCTTTTCAGCATTGTGAGATTATATACTACACTGTGTGACTGATGAATTAATTTTTCAAGTGTGAATTTCATAAAAAGATTGCTTAGATCCTTGGATTTCTTTTGAGATATCTGGTTTAGTTACTGATTGACTGAAATGTCCTCCTTTCAGTTGCTGGGCCTATCCCAGCACCATGAGGCACAAGCAAAGAGCCCACACTGAATGGGAAGCCAGAGCATCAGTGAGCACACTTATTTAAAGAATTTAGCGCCTATAGAGCAGGGATAACCCACAACCTCCACTGATTCAGTGCCCCGGGGCTTTAGAGTTGTCTGCCACTGTGTTTGTATTGGGTCTTCATTTAGTATTAATTATGTAACATAATTACAAACTGAAATGAAACTGCCCAGTAGTTCTAGAAGAAGCAATGAAAGGAACGGTATTTTTTATTTTATTAAGTTTTTTTTTATTTTTCAAGTCAAAGTTATTTTTTCACAATCTATGTATATATCGGTTTCGCACATGAAATAGTGTGCTAGAGTAAAGCTTTTTTTTTAATTTAAAAAACACCTAGCCTGCTCTGTGCATAATGAAAGTGAAGGGTACTGGAGTTCCAGTTTGAAAACCGAAGCATTTAAACTTACTGAATACTTCCATTTTTCCAGCCAAAAATATTATCAGGAATTGATTGTATTGAATCAGTATTGATTGACGTATTGAAAATGCAATAATATTTAAAAACAGCATAATCGTGTTGTTTTCCATCCATCCATTATCCTAACCACAGGGTCACAGGGGTCTGCTGGAGCCAATCCCAGTCCAACACAGGGCGCAAGGCAGGAAACAAACCCCGGGCAGGGCGCCAGCCCACTGCAGGGCACACACACACACCCACACACCAAGCACACACTAGGGACAATTTTAGAATCGCCAATGCACCTAACCTGCATATTTTTGGACTGTGGGAGGAAATCGGAGTACCCGGAGGAAACCCACGCAGACACGGGGAGAACATGTAAAGACCCGGGTCTCCTAACTGCGTGGCAGCAGCACTACCCACTGTGCCACAATGCCGCCCTCGTGTTGTTTTAGGACAGATTAAAAAAAATAGAAAAACAAAACATTGTTGTGAGCTTCAGCCATGTTAAAAGGAAACTTTACTTAGCTGTTCATCTTCTTTGGTGACAACTGTTCAGTCCCAGAGACACAGGCTCCTTCAGTATATACTTTCACCTCAAAAAGATGTCTCCAAGTGAGGTTATTGACAGAATCTAATTTGGTACCCATCCCCGATCTGTAGACAGCTAGACACCATACACTTTAAATAGTCACATTTACGATTTCTCACAGTCTTACTATATGGAAGCTTGTTTAAATATATTGCAAAAATATTGCCTGCTGTTTCCCAGAGTCATAGTGAACTCTTGTGCTTCGATGGCCTAGCACAAGAAAGATGTAGCACATGCGTAGCTTGCAAACAATTGACAACAACTGAACAGACATTATAGGCATACACTTAGTTTCAATCACGGTGAAGTTTGAAAGTTTAGTACAGATGTTTTAGCATAAGCAGAGTGGAAGAGCAGAGCTGTCTTTCCTGCCTTACAGCCTTCCATGGAGTTTACACGTTCTCCCTATGAATATATGGATTAACTGGTATCAACGAGTTTACTCACTCAAAAATGTTGTCCTCAGTTATTACCATATCCTCTCCAAGAGCGCCTCAACTTGCTAAATAACATTTGTTAACTGGTTTTGAAGCTTCCATCTGTTTTATTTTCTTTTGGCACTCTCACACTCTCTGCCTTTTTCACTTTTGCAACACTTTTTTATCATTCGTGTGTACCACAAGTCACAGAAAATGCCCAATGGTGAGTGTTGATTGGCCCTCTGAAGTGCCGGTGGCCTTCACTCTTTCAAAAATCTGTCTTGTATAAAATATGCAATGCAGTGTAGTCTGTTCAGTTCCAATTTATTATTGTGTATAAAGTGTAAGGAAACCTTTATGTGCACTTTTCATAATGCTGTTACTCAGCGTGAATCTCTGTCTGCAGGCTGTGGAAAATAAAGGCACCAAATGTAACAAGTGAAAAGTGAGCATTGTTTAGGGAAAAATAATCACTTGATTTCAGTGTGCGTCAATTAGGGGGAATGGCAGATGAGAATTAGAATTAGAATACAGACTTGGGAATTGATTTAGCGGTGTGGTACAAATGACAATCTTTTTGCCGCTGCAGTAAAGAACACAAGTAAATTTCTTCTATAGATAGATAGATAGATAGATAGATAGATAGATAGATAGATAGATAGATAGATAGATAGATAGATAGATAGATAGATAGATAGATAGATAGATAGATAGATAGATTTCTTAGCCTGCTTTGTCCAGTCCATTGCAGTGCTGAGATGGAGCATACTTGAGCTACACTGGGGAAAAAGCAGGAATCAAACCTGGATAGACTCACGGTCCATCCTGAAAGTGCCAATTTGGAGTCATCAATTAACCCTAAAATATGTCACTGTGTCACGGACACACATACCTGCAGGAACCTGTGATATAGAGGGTCCGTGGTTTTGAAAGAATGGCCAGTTTTTAAATAAATAATCTCCACACTAACAGCTTAAGGAGGGGGGCATCATCACAAGGCCTAATATGAGCCTAGGATAGAACATACAGACTCCACTTATCCAGCAGCCATACCACATGAACTTCAGAACAGGTCCTCCACCTCAAGCTAAGTATGTTTGGACCCAGCCAGTGCTGGGATGGGAGGCCATCTAGGAAAAGCTTAGGTTGCTGCTGGAAGAGGTCTTGGTGAGGCCAGCAGGGGGTACTTACGTTGTGGTCTGAATGTGGATCCCAATGCCCCAGTGCAGTGTTGAGAGCACTGCACAGTAAATATGGTGTTGTCCTTCAGATGAGACATAAAACTGAGGTCCTGACTCTCTGTGGTTATAAAATATCTCTGGGCATCCCTCGTAAAGAGTAGAGTGTATTCCAATATCTTGGATGAATTGCCGTCCATGGCCTAAGCAGTAGACTGTTGTACCTTGTTAGCCATAGACTGATACAGGAGAAAGTAGGGTGAAATGACACCTTTTATTGGCTAACTAAATAGACTACAAATGCAAGCTTTCAAGGCAGCTAAGGCTCCTTCATCAGGCAAAGTGTAACAAAGAAACTGAAAAATACTCTAGCTTATATTGGGACAGCAAGTAACTGAAGAAATTGTTAAGCAACTTACCTGTTAACATCAAGGACCACATCAGTAGTCGAATCCCTGAGGATCCAAAAGTGGGATACTTCTACATGCTCCCCAAGATCCATAAAGATGGGAACCCAGGAAGGCCAATAATCTCAGGAACTGGCACACTGATGGAAAATATTTCAGGATGGGTGGAAAGCATTCTCAAACCCCTTGCCAGAAGCACACCCAGCTATGTACAGGACACCACCCACCTCCTTAAAAAACTTGCTGCCCTATACACCATTTCTGAGGGAGCCTTCCTTGTTACAATGGATGTGGAGACATTATACACAAACATCCCCCATGATGATAGAACTATGGCCTGTCAGATGTACCTGCAACAACATGGCTTACAAACAGAGCCAGTGATACAATTGATAAAATTCATATTAACTCATAATGTGTTTTCTTTTGGTCATGACATTTATTTACAACTAATGGGAACTGCAATGGGATGTTGTTTCGCACCCCACTATGCAAACTTATTCATGAAAAGATTAGAACAGGACTTCTTGTTAACATGTGCGATAAAACTAATACTTTACCTCCGCTATATTGATGACATTCTTATAATCTGGACCGCAAGTGAAAAAGACCTTCTTTGCTTCCATAGGAATTACAATTCATTCCACCCCAATATAAAACTTAAATTAAATTATTCACAAACAGAAATCAGCTTTCTGGACACTACCATTCGCATAAAGGATGGTACCGTTTTGACCTCTATTTTTCACAATCCAACAGACAGACAGACAGACATATCTAAGAAATGACAGTTTACACCCAAGGATATATGGAACTCCATCATCTACAGCCAGGCAATACGTTACAATCGTATTTGCTCAGACCCAATGGATTGGGACACACAACTGCAGAAACTCAGGACAGACTTCATCAAACAAGGATACACTTCCAAATCAACAAATCTACAAATCAGGAGAGCTACGACTATACCCAGAGAAAACCTTCTAGTGTACAAAGGTGCAGAAAGCAAGAACCGGGTCCCACTAGTTGTAACTTATCATCCACATCTGGAAACACTTCACAAAATTATGAAAGAGCTTCAACCCATGGTACAGAAAGACAATAAACTGAAGGATATATTCCCAGAACCTCCCCTCCTTGCATACAGACAACCACCAAACCTCAAACAACTGATTGTCCAAAACTTTATGTGTGGCTCAGCAGCAAGTGGCACATCTCCCTGCCTACAGAACAGGTGTGGCACCTGTGCACATATCTACATGAAAGATCAGGTAGTTATACCACATTGCCAGCAGGAGCATAAAACAAAGGGTCCGTTCACATGCAAATCTGCTAATGTGGTCTACCTAATCATATGCATAAGCTGCCCCAACACTGGGCTGTATGTAAGGGAAAATGGTCAGACACACACAGATTTCATATAAATTAGAACAGTGTTGATCTTCCGGTGGCAGCACACTTTAACAGTAATGGACACAGCATAAAGGATCTGAGGGTCACTGTGCTTATGGGTGATTTCAAGACCCAACAGGAGTGGAGAGAATGGGAATACAAACTTATGCTTAAATTCAACACTCTACAAAATGGTCTAAATAGAGACAAGAGTTTTATGACCAGATATGTGGACTAACAGACTGATTGACCAGCTGACTACATCAGAGGCCTATCTTACAGACAATGCACTTCAAAAAAAACCTTACAATACTTTTACTAGTGATGGTTATCTTATCTGTACATTTTATTAGTTCATTGTTCTCTTCTTTCAGGGTTAATTCATCTAAGGTTTATTAATTTTGCTAACATTTGAACAAAAAGGTTGTTAAGATGAAAGAAAAAAATCACTTTGCTGTCCCAATATAAGCTAGAGTATTTTTCAGTTTCTTTGTTACACCTTGCCTGATGAAGGGGCCTTAGCTGCCTCGAAAGCTTGCATTTGTAATCTATTTAGTTAGCTAATAAAAGGTGTCATTTCACCCTACTTTCTCCTCCATGGCCTAGTCATTCTGACCCCCTAATCATCCCCTGTCTCTAATTGTCTATCTCTCTCACCACTTCAGCACCTAATAGCTCATATCTGGTGCGTGTACCATCGTAAAAATGGCTGGCATCTCATCATCCAGGTGGATGCTGCACATTAGTGTGTAGCGGGGCTACATATTTAGTGTTGTCAAATGTCAGTACTGAGTGCGTCTTGTTTCCATTGTCCCGTTTGCTGTTTATGTGTGTGTATCAGTAAATGCCGTCCCCATAAAGGGGGACGGATGATGGAAGAAGACCACAGCCTCAAACCTGGAAAACACCTGTTCTTTATTAATCAATTACAGCCATCACAGGACTATTTAAGTAATCAAAAAGAGAGAGGAGCAGAAAGGAGATCATTTGTTTTCAACCACGTATCAACTTACTTGCTGTTTTTTCACATCGCGCCTTTGCACCAGTTTGTTTTTCATTTTGCTGGACTGTCTTTGAACCTTCATCTGCTGAGACCCCGGGGTCGATTCGTCATCCACCACACGCCGAGGAATCACGGTGAGGTTGCTCCATTTGCCGGGAAAATCAAACAACGCATTTTTCTCTAGTTCAGTCATCCGTATTCAGGACAGTTTTTATAACCAGACTCAAGTTCACAATCATTCCGTATATCATTCATTTTCTTTGTTATTCGTGTTGTGTGTTATATGTTGCAGGGGCAAGGGAGGGTTTTGTTGTATTTATATATGGTGGTGTTTCGTTGTTGATGTGGTGGAGGGATATTTATATTTATATATGTTTATCTTTCTATTTTTGCATTTGTCTTGTTGTTTCATTTAATACATTTAATTGGTTTAATTTTACATACCTGTTTTTGTGTGCTTATATTTACACCGTCGATTGTGGGGGAATAGTTTAATTCGTTAGAGGTACAGCTTGATAGTTAGATTCATCTCCGTAAATTATACAGGCCACAGGGCTTGGAGGTGTAGCTGCCGGCTGGGTACGGGGTCGGCCGTTACAAGTGGTGGTTGAAAGGGCTCCCCATTCACTGTGAAAAGTGCTATATAAATATAAAGAGTTATTTTTTACTATTATTATTATTACTTAAAATTGTGAGCAGATCAGAATTAGGACACAGGACCCACATGGTAAGAGAATACAGTTCTAACTCCTACACCACCATGTCATTAGAGAGTTTGGTCAAATAATGATCATGTCATAAATGTCAAGATGTGCTCATTAGATCGAAAGTTTTACAAAAGGGAATGCTTTTTATTAGAGAGTTTGTCCCAAGATGATAGCTGCAGTGCTATTTGTGTGGGATTTTTTAATTTAAATTAAAGATTGTTGTTTCCTGGCTACATTTTTGTCTTATTAAGTAAGGGTTGCCTACCATGTCATGTCTTTCTGGCCTTTTTTTAAATTTATTTTTTTATTTTTTTTATTTTACTATACCTTAAAGTAGACTGTTTAACTTCATACCCTTGGTTTAATGCTTGTTCTACTATTTATACAATTACCATTATACTACTACAGTATGAATTACCAGGTTTATCCTAGACTAGTTTTTAAAATCACTCCCAGGGTTGTTTTTTTTTTTTTTTTTTTAATCTTAATATCTTAACTTAAAAGCGCTGAAGATTATTTCAAGCTTAAATATTGTTAATGAGAACATTTTCGGCAGATAGTATTAAGGATTTAACTGTAAAAGATATCTCTGTTTTAATTCTGTAACGCCGCTGCAGGGTGGGGTTTGTTTTGTTTTGGACGTGCTCTGTCTCTTCGTATGTCAGAGGACTGGAACATCGCGAAGTGGGGTCTAGCCTCATGTGGGGAGGCAAAATGGGGGGGGGGGGGGGATAAAGGGGGGAGAGAAGGAGAGCAGGTTATATCTAATCTATTCTTATAATCCTTATAATTATAAATATCAATGCAGCAACAGGCTAACATGCAACAACTCCTGGGGAATCTTGAAACTAAGATTAAAACTGCCATATTACCAATTAAAACTATAAAATGACATTAAAAACTCAGAATCAATGTCTCCATGATGGGACAGTTAACTTTGTGAGCTGGAATGTTAAAGGCCTGAATCACGAATTAAAGAGAAAGAAAGTATGCTCTCACCTAACAGGCTTAAACGCTAAAATAGTATTTTTACAGGAGACCCACTTACTAACCAAGGATCAGTTCAGATTACAAAAAGACTGGACTGGCCAAATGTTCCATTCTAGCTTTATAAAGAAAACTAGAGGGGTGGGAATTCTCATACATAGAACAGTTCCATTTGTAGCATCAGAGGTAGTGTCGGACCCTGAAGGGAGATATGTGATGGTCATGGGCAACTTATATAACAGTAAAATGATTTTGATAAATGTTTATGCACCCAATGTTGATGATAAGGAATTCATGCAAAATCTATTTGCATCCATTCCCAATGTGAACACTCATAAAATTATAATGGCTGGGGACTTTAATTGTGTTTTAAATCCACTCTTAGATAGGACTCCCGTGACAGGGGGGACGACATCTAATACTGCAAAGATAATTACACAGTTTTTAAATGATCACAACTTATCAGACCCCTGGAGGTTTCTTAACCCAAACTCAAGAACATATTCGTTCTACTCACCAGTGCATTATAGCTACTCAAGAATTGATTATTTTTTTATAGATAATAATTTCCTGCCTACAATTAAATCATGCAAATATGACACAATTGTTATCTCTGACCATGCCCCTCTAGTCTTGGAGCTAAAATCAACAAGCCCCTCGTACTCACCTCGCAGATGGCGTCTTAACCCTCTTTTATTGGCAGATGAGAACTGCACAGAATTTATATCCAAACAAATCAGCTTCTTCCTAGAGACAAACACGTCTACAGAGGTTTCTGCAGGAACACTCTGGGAAACTCTAAAGGCCTTCCTAAGAGGCCAGATTATTTCATATCTTTTCCATAGAAATAAATTAGAAACCAAGAAAGTGTCAGAGCTAAGAAATGAAATTACTAGAATAGATGAAGAACAAGCCAGGCGTCCAAGTGAAGCTCTTCACAGGAAAAGGCAGGCCCTGCATACAGAACTTAACATCTTAACAACTAAAGAAACCGAACAACTTATTTATAAGTCTAGACAGCATTACTATGAACACGGAGAAAAAGCTAATAAGCTTTTAGCTCAACAAATTCATAAACAAGAAGTTCACAATGCAATACCAGTAATCACCAACAAGAATGGAGAAGAAATCATCGACCATAATAAAATAATGCACACATTTAGAGATTACTATAAGTCTTTATATTCCACTGAGCCCAAAGAAGACAACACGCAATCTAATGCATTTCTGGATAATTCACAAATACCACAAATAGATGCTTTAAGTGCTGAGGAACTAGATAAACCTCTAACGCTAACAGAATTACTAGACGCTATAAAGTCACTACAAAGCGGGAAATCATCAGGCCCTGATGGTTACCCCATAGAGTTTTATAAGAAATTCTCCACTCAGCTAGCTCCACTCTTATTGGTAACATTTACAGAAGCTAAAGACCACCAAATACTACCTCAAACATTTCGACAAGCATTAATCACCGTCTTTCCTAAACAAAATAAGGACTTGTTACAATGTGCATCATATAGACCAATTTCACTCCTGAATAATGATGTTAAGATACTCTCAAAAATCCTAGCTAGAAGGATGGAGAAAGTGCTGCCCTCGGTAATATCACAAGATCAAACTGGATTTATTAAAGGCCGACATCTATCTTCAAATCTCCAACGCTTGTTTAATGTTATATATTCACCAGCAAAATCAAACACCCCAGAGATATTACTATCATTAGACGCAGAAAAGGCATTTGACATGATCGAATGGAATTACCTTTTCACTGCATTGGAGAAATTTGGGTTTGGCCCGAATATTTGTGCTTGGATTAAACTACTGTATACCAGTCCAGAAGCTTCAGTTTGTATTAATAAAATTTGCTCAGACTACTTTAAACTAGAACGTGGTACCAGACAAGGATGTCCCTTGTCGCCACTGTTGTTTGCAATCGCTATTGAACCACTGGCGGTTCACTGCCGAAATTCTCATCAGATAAAGGGGATTGTCAGAGAAGGACTGGAACAGAAAATTTCTCTATATGCAGATGATATGGTCTTATATATATCGGACCCAGAAAACACTGTCCCTGCTGTTTTAACAGCACTAACAGAATTTCAAAAGATATCTGGTCTTAGAATTAATCTGAATAAAAGTATACTCTTTCCAGTGAACTCACAAGCATATAATATTAAATTAGACACCCTACCGTTTACCATAGCAGATCAGTTTAAATACCTAGGGGTAAATATCACAAGTAAACATAAAGCTCTTTATCAACAAAATTTTGGCGTCTGTATGGAAAAAATTAAGCAAGACTTGCATAGATGGTCAACCCTTCATCTCACTCTAGCCGGAAGAATTAACATTGTTAAGATGAATATCCTTCCTAAACTTCTCTTTTTATTTCAAAACATTTCAATATATATCAATAAATCGTTTTTTAAACAGTTAGATTCAATAATAACCTCATTCATTTGGAACTCAAAACACCCACGTATCCGAAGAGCGACCCTACAAAGACCTCAGGCAGAAGGTGGCATGGCTTTACCTAATTTTCAGTTTTATTACTGGGCAGCAAACATACAAGCCATAAAAACCTGGACACAAATAAATGCACATACACAGGCTTGGTCTGCAATAGAAGTAAAATCCTGTAGTACTTCTTTATATTCCCTGCTCTGCTCTCCAATAAATGAAAGTTATCGCAAATATACTAATAACCCAATTGTGCTTTACTCACTCAGAATATGGAACCAAATTAGGAAGCATTTTAAGATGGAAAATCTTTTATCAGTGGCACCTCTGCAAGGGAACCACTTCTTTCAACCTTCGCAAGTATATCCAGTTTTTAATACCTGGAAAAGTTTTGGGATTAAAATGCTCAGAGATCTTTATATAGACAACATATTTACATCTTTTGAACAATTACGTTCAAAATTTAACCTCCCAGCTACACATTTCTTTTACTATCTTCAAATTAGAAATTTTGTTAAACAGAAATTGCCCGATTTCCCCCACCTTGCACCCTCCACAATGCTGGAAAAAATACTGCTCAATTCCGAGGAAACAAACACTATTTCCGCAATATATAAAATCTTATTAGAGTCCCTACCTTTCAAAGATCCAAGAGGACATTGGGAAGAAGATCTCTTAATCAATATATCAGAAAAGGAGTGGAAGGTAGCAAAGCAGAGAATTCACTCGAGTTCTATATGCGCAAAGCATAGAATTATTCAACTAAAAATTATATATCGAGCTCATCTGTCTCGCTTAAAACTGTCCAAAATGTTTCCAGGCCAGGATCCAACCTGCGAGCGCTGCAACCAAGCTCCTGCCTCACTGGGTCACATGTTCTGGGCCTGCACCAAACTAACATCATTTTGGACAAAAATTTTTAAGTGCCTCTCAGACAGCCTTAGTATCACAATCCCTCCTAACCCACTAACAGCTGTGTTTGGTGTCCTTCCAGATGGACTTGAATTGGAGAAGGACAAACAAACGGTGATTGCATTCACTACACTCTTGGCACGCAGACTTATTTTGTTAAATTGGAAGAATCCTAATTCTCCTTTTATAAGTCAGTGGGAAACTGATGTTTTATATTATTTGAAATTGGAAAAAATCTAATTTTCAGTTAGAGGATCTGTACAAAATTTTTTCAAAACTTGGCAGGATTTAATCAATATTATTTTAGAATAAGAGAATTAACTATTATTGCATTTAACTCCCTTCTCCATCTCTTATTTATATAGATATTTACTTCTCCCCTTCTTTTGTCTAATGTTGCCTTATTAAAAAGCTTAAAGCAATTTTCCTTTAGCTAAGCTCTCCTTCTCAGGGGTGGGGTTTGATTTGTTTTCAAATTTGTTGGGTTATAAATTGATCTGTTTGTATGGAATGATTACAATGAAAATTAATAAAATAAAAATATTAAAAAAAAATTGTGAGCAGATCAGAATTAGGACACAGGACCCACATGGTAAGAGAATACAGTTCTAACTCCTACACCACCATGTCATTAGAGAGTTTGGTCAAATAATGATCATGTCATAAATGTCAAGATGTGCTCATTAGATCGAAAGTTTTACAAAAGGGAATGCTTTTTATTAGAGAGTTTGTCCCAAGATGATAGCTGCAGTGCTATTTGTGTGGGATTTTTTAATTTAAATTAAAGATTGTTGTTTCCTGGCTACATTTTTGTCTTATTAAGTAAGGGTTGCCTACCATGTCATGTCTTTCTGGCCTTTATTTTTTTGCCTCCTCCAGTCTAGTCACGAATCCCTTAGCTTCCTACAGTTCATTGTACAATTTTAGTGGCCACTGCTACAAAGTTAATTATCCTCACTAGATTTCATATTCCCACCGCTGTTGTTGTTAAACTCTCTTGTAAGTCTCAAAATGATTAATATTGAAGAGCCTGAAGTAAAATCAGTCTGTACTGCCTTTGAACCCTCTGCAAAGGATGTCAGCGCTCAAAGCCAACCGGGGTAAATGTGGTGACAGCTCCCTGACTTGGCTCAGGTCCTGTGGCCTGCTCTGTTTACGTTTGTCCTCATTCCAAACCCCAGTACATCCTGGGGCTTCACTCTCTCAATCCTGAGTATCAGGCATTAGTTAAAGCAGGGAGTTTGTTTGAAACGTTTGGCCATTTTAGAAAACACTGATTTCTTCATTAATTTGTTCTTTCATTGGTTATTTTTTTGTTTGCTTGGTTTGACCATTTTTTTTATTTGTTTGCTTATTTGATGATCATTCATTCATTCATTCATTCATCATTTTTTATTTGTTCTTTTGTTCATTCATTCGCTTATTTGCTCATTCACATTAAAAATCCGAATTAAAACTAACCTGCGGTGGGTTGGCACCCTGCCCGGGATTGGTTCCTGCCTTGTGCCCTGTGTTGGCTGGGATTTGCTCCAGCAGACCCCCGTGACCCTGTGTTTGGATTCAGCGGGTTGGGAAATGGATGGATGGATGAATTAAAACTAACGTAGTATAAACACATTTTAAGATTTACAGTTCTTCAAAGAGGTTTGCATGACTATTTTTAAAAAATACATCAGGTCTTATTATTTATATTTAAATTTTCCAGTTACTAATCATTATTGTTATCATTGTTTTCTCTATTTAGTTTCCTGTGGCAGTGTTTTGCAGTTAACTTTGATGTGAGAAATGATGAAGGAATTCATGCTATGATGAGACCTGCAGAACTGAATCTTCTAGAATATGTCATCATATGTATGTACATATTTGGGACTGGGAAATCATTTGGCCTTGAAACTCTTAAAGGTTTATTTTTCCAGCAGTCATGCTGACTGCAGTTTTTATTTTCCCTCTCCTGCTTGGGTATCTGATCATAGCACATATCCGTCAAAAGTGGACATTGGGGACTGAAAAACTGCCTAAATGAAGTTTAACCCTTACTTCTGTTAGGGGGTTTCAGTCTTTACTTTGTATTAACTAATGCAATTGTAATTTTTCTTTTTTGAGTTACTTACCTTGTATAAAATATGCTATAATAATAAATGTTGTTCATTCATTCATATGTTTGTTCATTCATTTCTTCTCATTTTTGTTTGCTCTTTCACTTATTCATTTTTATATTCTTTTACTTGCTCATCTATTCACTTGTTCAATTCATTCATTGCTTTTTTTGTTTGCTCCTTTTTATTCATGTATTTATTTAAATAAGTATTTATCTGTTTGTTTGTCTGTTGATCTATTTCTTAATTTTTTCATTTGTCCAGTTATTGCCTTATTTACTCACTCACTCAGTCACTCACTGTTTTATCCATTCTTTCTTCTGTCCATTCACTCATATATTCACATTTGTTTGCCTGTGCATTCATTCATTAATTCATTAGTCTGTTGTATATTTCTGAATGTTTTTCTTTTGTCAGTTAATTGACTTATTTGCTTATTCACTCATTCACTCACTCATTAACTTGCTCTCATATGAATTCTTTTTTCATTCATTCATTCATTTGCCTGTGCATTCATTCTTTTGCATACCTGTCCATCCACCCATCCATTCTCTCATTCATTTGTTTGTTCGTTTGTCCATCTTTTTATGTTTCTTCATTTGTTTGTTTGTCCATTCATTGACTTATTTTCTTACTCACACACTCATCCATTCTTTTTCAGTTGATTCATTCGTTTATTTGTTCATTCATACACACATTCATCCATTTGTTTACCTGTGCATTCATTCATTCATTCAAAACACAAAAACTCAGGGGCTTCTCTTTTGTTTTCAAGGATGACATCAGCACGCCAGTACATCTCCAATCACATTCATTCATTTGTTTACCTGTCAATTAATTCATGTGTTAGTTAATTAATTAATTCATTCATCCATTTGTTTACCTATTTCATTCATTTATTTTTTAGTTTATTTATTCTTTCATTCATTTGTTTACCTGTCAATTCGTTTGTTAGTACATTCATTCTTTCATTCATTTGTCATTCATACAAGTATTTCACCCATTTGTTTCTGCCAATTAATTCATATGTTAGTTAATTCATTCATTCATCCATTTGTTTACCTGTTTCGTTCATTTGTTTTTTAGTTTATTCATTCTTTCATTCATTTGTTGATTCATACATACATTTCACCCATTTGTTTACCATTTTATTCACTCACTCACTCCTTCACTCATTTATTCACGTATTAATGCATTCATTCATTTAACTGTCAATTGATTCATTTGTTTGTTAGTTTATCCATCCATCCATTTTCCAAACCACTGAATCCGAACACAGGGTCACGGGGGTCTGCTGGAGCCAATCCCAGCCAACACAGGGCACAAGGCAGGAACCAATCCCGGGCAGGGTGCCAACCCACCACAGGACACACACAAACACACCAAGCACACACTAGGGACAATTTAGAATCGCCAGTCCACCTAACCTGCATGTCTTTGGGCTGTGGGAGGAAACCCATGCAGACACGGGGAGAACATACCTACTCCATGCAAGGAGGACCCGGGAAGCGAACCCGGGTCCCCAGATCTCCCAACTGCGAGGCAGCAGCGCTACCCACTGTGCCACCATGCTGCCTAGTTTGTTTATTTATTTATTCATTTATTTATTCATTCTTTCTGATCACTCTTAATAATAGTAAATTTTATTTTTACAGTGCCTTTCTTATTCTAATACATAGTCACATCTGAGAGAGGGGTAGGGAGTTCCCAGTATGGTACCTTACTGGATATTTAAGTATCAAGAATAAGTCATCTTTTTACTGGAAGTATTTGTTCAAATCAGCCATGCTTTATGTCACCAGATTTTAAGAAAACGCCACGTTCTTACTTTCAGCTACAGTGATGGGCAGCTTATGGATAAATTACAAGTAGCTGAAGTCTCTTTGTTGGGGTGGCGGATCCATGCCTCTATTCTGGCTGCATTTTAGTTTTTCCATGCTTTTGCTGAGTGAAATCACATCCTCATGTTTCACATGCTCCTTTAACTTTGAAAAGAAATTGGTTCGCTGCAATGCTGAGGGATTAAAGTTTGTAGTCAAAGGTCAGACTTCACTTCCAAACAGTTCCTGTCTAACACTCTGAAACAAAAAATATGCTGATGTGACAAATTCTCTCAAGTAACACCATAACAACTAAAAATTCTGAACCCTAAAAGAAACAACAGCAGAAATTACATTTTTATGCAATTTATATTACTGTGTCAGAGTAACATTTTGTTAAAAAGAAGCTAAACATATATTCTCCCAAATGAAAATGCATGCAAATAAATTATGAGGAATATGGGTCATGGAAGAATGAAGCTTCATAGAAAACAGCATAATAAAATATTTTAGATTAGAAATCATTCATTACATAAATGTTTTTATTTACTAATCAATTAATTGACATTTATTTTTGTACTATGTTCCATCCCTAAAAATGTACTTGTCCGGTGTAACATAATATAATATAAATAACATTGTCAAACTCATTCAATTCAATTTGGAGTCAAAGGGTGCTGGAGCCTACTCTGGTAGCACTGGGTGAGAAGCAGAAGCCAGCTCTGAATGGCGAACAAGTACTGAGCGGGAACCCTATAATATAATTCATATTACTGATTTATTAGACATTACGTCTTCTAATCCAGTGTCTCCATTATCAAACCAAAACTGCCCTGTGCACTATAAATCTGGAGGCTCTTCCACAGTTCCTGGTGGTTCATTGTGAATGTGCTCCGGAGTCAGTGAGTTATTTGTGTTTTTGCTGTGCTTATGCATTTTGCATATTTTGAAATTTTGACTTTCACATTATGCATTTTACTGTGTTTCTGGATTACTGTGTTGGGACTTTATTTGCATTATAATATCTTAATGTTTTGGGCAATCCCTTTGCTTCTTGTGCTCCACAGAGCTTCATTGTGTTTGGAATAGCGTTTGTGAAGGATAAAGTGGGCTTACTTACCTTTATTGTTAGCTGGGGAGTGATGGTAATATCTTCCACTAGTAGTGGGCATTCTTGGAAGTGTCTGGGACTACATGCTTTTTACCTGTTTAGTACTTGGGACTCCTAGTTCACAACATTCGGATTATATTAGTAAAATTCTAATATTTAAAACTATTGCAAATAGTTGATTAATGAAATATCAATTCATTTTTACTGTTATCCATTCATGACAGCAATTTCACAGCAGGATGGCTCAGGGCTTATGATTTGTTGCTCCATTGGTCCCACACCTAGTTGTTGTTTAGTGTAGTCTGCACTTACTTTCCATGTCTGTGTGGTTTTACTCCCACATCCCTGAAGAGATGCAGGTTAGGTAGTTGGTGCCTTTAAACTGGGTTCAATGTGAGTGTGGATGTGTGTGATTTTGGACCCTAGCAGGGTCTGTCAACCCCTAGAGTTTGGTTCTGCTGGGAAAATCACTGAAAACCCATAACCTTGAATAGAAGTACGTTGTTTTAAGAATGTATACTGTATATATAGGTATTTCACAACACTGTAAGTTGTATTGCAAACAACAACAACATTTATTTGTATAGCACGTTTTTATACAAATGATGTAGTCTCAAGGTGCAGCTCCTTTTGATGTTATAGTCAGTGAGGTCAACAATACAAATGGAAGACTTCCTAACTAAAATATTACTAAAGTATCACTGAAAAAGAAGTCATTTCTTATCTATATTTTAAATATATGTAGTAATGTTTCTTAAAATGGTTGTATTTGCTTGTCCAATATTGATACCTAAAACTGAGAAAGATATTTCTCACATGTCCTTTGCTCCAGATGTTTTCTGTGTTCTCATCATAGATAGCATTGGAGTGAGGACAAAACACGTTAATATTCAGCACTGTTGCTTGTATCAAAGAGTTATTGGAAGGTAAGAGGTGTGGATGGCGGTGGTTTAGTCTATCGACTATTACTTAGCATCTGTGTTTCCGTCTTCTGCTGTTTGGATATCAGTAAGATGCACATTGTAGGTATGCGGACTGACTTTTTTTGAGATTATTAACTACCTGGTTATTCACTTAACTGTAAGCAACGGCACACACTTTATGCAAAATTAAAAGTCCTTTTTGTTTTGTTGATTGGTTTCAACTCACGTTCAGAAAGTACTGTCTTTACTCTCTTAAACACTCCCTCTGTAAGGGATGTTCACCTCGCCTTCCGACCTCATCTTCAGTTGGCCCACAGAAAGCCCCCCGCTGTATCAGCAGGCTGAGCTGAACTGCACACTAAGTGATGTCACCGCTTTATTACAGGCCGTTATTATTTTCATTTATGTAATACCTCTAGAATTAAAAGGCGTTGGTTGCAATGAAAACCAGCAAATTCAGAAAAAAAAACACAAAATGAATGTCTGAAAGCAATATTTTGGAAGTTGTGGGTATTTTGATATCACAAAAAGAAAACAAATCTCAATTTTATTTTTAGCGTCCTTACATGCACGTTTTAAATGATAGCATTGGTTAACCTCTGCCACCGTTCCTTCTATTTACACACCTGGATCCCGGTAAGACTCCCCACTAAAGAAGTTGGGTGGGGGAATTTTAGATATTGAACAAGAGCTCAGAAAAGTCTACAAGCCAGCCCGTCCATTTCAGACACCTGCTATATGATCCCACCCCGTGAAGAATTATGTTCAAAGACTTTCCAGCGCCGGTAAATTTTTCAGACGCCTCCCTCCAACCCACATCTTTGAAAGCTGCAAAAATGCTTAAGCAGCTGTAAAGCTGAGCTGTAATTATATCTGCGGCACTAGACTTTGAGATTCGTCTTTTAATGTCCGAGCCCGCTAACATGGGAAAGGTCATCTTGACTCTCCCAAAGATTGCTTTCGAAGGGCAGGCTTGACTCAGGAGGTCAGCTTCAGTCACCCGCACCATATAAGGCCAGTATTGATCGGAAGAGTTGAAGGTGGGGGGGTGTTGGGGAGAAGGACGGGAATGTGGCGGTGGTTAGCAGTTGGAAAACTTAACCTGTGTGTTCAGACATGAGACACTGAATTGAGGAACACAAAATAAAAAAAGCCTTGTTCAGAGGTAGACATCAGAGAAGACAGAAAGGTAGACAGCAGAGTGATACTTTCTACGCCCCTCACTTAAAAACAAAGGCTCCTCTGGAGACTTCATATTAAAAGCTTATACTACACTTGAAATTAAAAGCTGCCGGTTTGAAATTTACAGAGACAAATATAGACAATGGCACAACAAAGCTGCATGAAAATGCAAAGCCAATGCTTCGTCTCTCTTTATCCATCCATCCATTACACAGGTATACATTGAAAAATGTGTTTTGATTATTTCATGCCATTTTTATATATTTTGGGTAGTGAATTACAAAGTGAAAATCATTACTCTCCATCATGTTAACATTTTTTTTTTTTTGCAAAACACATTTTGTTTTATTGTTTTCACATGGTAATTAATTCAATATCAATATTTTATTTGAATAATAATTTGTTTGAAATTAATATTTTCTAATATTCAAATCTATGTTTAAAAAAAACATAACAATAATAAAGTCAGAATACCTGGAATTGAATACAGTGATCAGCAGGCAGCCAAGCACAATTGCCAGATTTTCTCTGTGATTGGGACAGCAGAGCCAGGAATTGACATTGGGCTCAGAAGGAATGGCCAGCTAGAAGAAAGTTACAGCTGAGGACCAAAACATCAGGAGACCCAGCTTGGAGGATCCAGATAAAGTGCTGCTATTACCACCTCCTATTAAGCTTTTTTTATGGAAGCAGTTTGTCAAAGCCCTATGAAAAGATGGAGCCTGTTTCATGTATTTGTACCCAAAGTGTCTGAGGCTAACCATTTTTGCCCAACATGATAGTAGAAAATTGACTTGTGATGCACATTTTCATGGGGTGATGAATAACCTGGTGCGAGAGGTTTGAGTATCATTCAAAGAAGTCATTTTTAAGTTTTTAGGTAACATTAAAGATCCAAATTATAAAAAAGTTGTGAAAACTGCATGAGCTAAGTTCGAATTTCGTTGCAACACTAGTCTCAAAGGTCACTTTTTGGATTTGTATTTCTAATTTTTCCTGAAAATCTTATACCAGTAAATGAAAAGCAGGATAAAAGATTCCATCCAAATATCAAGAACATGGAAAGAAGATGTCAGTCTGAAGGTAGACTACTGCTGGATGATGCATAGGGACACACCAGAAAATGTGAACAAATGACTGGCCCACCAAATTATATTCCGAATCCAAAAAAATTAAGAAGTGACAAAATCTACTGAAGTTATTTGTGAGTCAGTGCATATGTGTTGTTGTTTTCTTTACATATACCCTTGAAAATATTAGATTGACTAAATAATTTCATGATTTAAAACAATGTGTACATGAATAAACTGTTTAAGTGACTAAAATGAATTTTCTCTGCAGGGTGGCTGGGCTCTCCCTTAGAGAGAGGGTAAGATGGGAGATGCTCGGAGTAGAGCCGCTGACCCTCTGCATCGAGAGGAGTCAATTCAGGTGGTTCAGGCATCTGATACTGTTGCCTCCCTGTAGAGGTTTTACAGGCAAGACCACCTGGGAGGAGACCCCGCACAGGGCTCACTGTGAGGATTATATCCCCCAAATGGCCTGGGAACACCTTGGGATCCCACAGCATGAGTTGTCAAGTTGGCTGGGGAAAGGGATGTGTGGACCTCACTGCTAAGACTGTTACCTCTGTGACCAGGTCTTTGATAAGCACCAGAAAATACTTAAATGAATAAAATGATTAGATCATTCAATTTGTTAAATCTGTGGTGGGCTGGCACCCTGCCCGGGGTTTGTTCTTGCCTTGTGCCCTGTGTTGGCTGAGATTGGCTCCAGCAGACCCCCGTGACCCTGTGTTAGGATATAACAGGTTGGATAATGGATGGATGGAATTTGTTAAATTTTAATTAAATTTCTTTTTAATTTTGTACTGAAATGTGATGTGAAGCAAATATTCTAATTATATTTTTCGTTGTGTTCATGAATACAAACAAACTGTTTATGATTTAAACAATTACAGTGGAACCTCGGTTTGCGAGCATAATTTGTTCCGGAAACGTGCTCGTAGTCCAAAGCCCTCGTATATCAATGTGAATTTCCCCATAAGAAATAATGGAAACTTAGATGATTTGTTCCACAACCCAAAACTATTCATATAAAACATGATTAATCTATACTAATAAAAGGCAAAGCCCTCACTGACTCATTCACTCACTGACTGACTGACTCCTCACTAATTCTCCAACTTCCCGTGTAGGTGGAAGGCTGAAATTTGGCAGGCTCATTCCTTACAGCTTACTTACAAAAGTTAGGCAGGTTTCATTTCAAAATTCTACGCGTAATGGTCATAACTGGAACCTCCTTTTTGTCCATATACTGTAATAGACTGCAGCTCGATGGCCGTGGGAGGTGGAGTTGCGTATCGCGTCATCACGCCTCCCATGTAATCACGTGAACTGACTGTGAATGGAGTACGTAGAAAACAAGGAAGAGCCCCAAAGAGCGCTGAAGAAAACATTCATTACACAATTGTAAAGGTAGCGAAACAATAAGAAGCGAGCGAATGACACATAAATTAAGTTCATAGACCTACAAAAGGTTGCCATTGATTTGAGGCAAGATTGCTTTTCTCCTGTACAACTATACATTGCATTCTCAACAGTAAGCTTGCACGGCTTGGTCATATTACAACCGGAGTGCTGAACTGACAACATGGTATACAAAGAGAACTATAACAATCGTACTAAACGAACAAGAAAACAGTGGAGAACCCGTGGATTAAATAAAAAGACTGCTTCCTTGGCGAAGCAAAGAAAAAGGATAGCCTTATATGGCGTTCGTTTATAAAACAGCGGAGAAGCTGTGTAAAGGCTGCTTCACAAAAAACAGCAGAGCGCCTTATATGAGCAGGCAGTCAGCTAAAGAAGGGAATCAATAAATAACTATAATCGAAATAAACAAACAAAAAATAATGGAGAATCCGCGGATTACATAAAGGAAATGGGTACCTGAACAGAAAAGTGAGTCTCAAATAGCTACACAATAACTATAACAATCGTAATAAACGAACAATAAAACAATACAGAACCGCGAAGCAAGGAGAAAGGACGGCCTCATATGGCGTTCGTTTATAAAACAGCGGAGAAGCTGTGTAAAGGCAGCTTCACAAAAAAACAGATCCTTAACAAATTGTTATTGGTATATTTTCCCTCAGTTTAAAAAGGTTTTAAAAGGCTTTTCTTCTTAATAAAAATTTGAAAGCAGTACTTCGCTGCTGCGAAGTGCGGGGATTTTGTTATATATATATACTAGCAAAATACCCGCACTTCGCAGCGGAGAAGTAGTGTGTTAAAGAGGTTATGTAAACATATATATATACATATACATATATACATATATATACATATCTACATATACACATATCTACATATATATATATATATATATATATATATATATATATATATATATATATATATATACATATACACATCCACATATATATACATATATATATATATATATATATATACACATATCAACATATATATACACATACATATACACACATACATAAACACACACATATACATATATACATACATACATAGTGCGTTGTAACACGGGCTGTGATTGTTACATGGGAGGGAGACGACAAATCACAGCTTCCCGCTTTCTAATCGGGCCTGTGATTGGTGCTTTGACGGATGCCCAGATCCCACAGTATGTCCCCTTAGGAGAGGCGTTAGGCAAGTGTAATTGATTAGCGGTGCTGCAAGTTTAGCTTTACACCTGTTTTTAAGGCTTATTGACTGAAAGAGGCTTTCATGAAAAAACTTAGGGCTTTGCTACAGGATACACCCTCCACAAGTTAAGGAAGTAAAAATAAAGGTATATATTTCTGTTTTATTTAAAGCTTTTAAGTTTGTATGCGGGCAGTATGGTGGTGCAGTGAAAGGTGCCAGTTAGGAGACCCAGGTTTGCTTCCCTGCGTGGAGTCTGAATGTTCTCCCCGTGCCTGTCTGGGTTTCCTCCGGGTACTCCGGTTTCCTCCCATAGTCCAAAGACATGCAGGTTAGGTGCATTGGCGATTCTAAATTGTCCCTGGTGTGTGGGTGTGTGCGCCCTGCAGTGGGCTGGCACCTTGCCCGGGGTTTGTTTCCTGCCTTGTGCCCTGTGTTGGCAGGGATTGGCTCATGTATTTAGGATATAGCGGGTTGGATAATGGATGGATGGACATTTGTATGCATAGCCCCATTTGCCCGTTTTCGTATTTTTTCATTCTTCAGTAATATTTCAGCAAACCCAGAGCTTGTCAGTTCAAATCCTGGTACTGACACCACTGTGTGACCCTGAGGAAGTCACTTCACCTGCCTGTGCTGCAAAAAACCAAAGTAATGTAACAAATTGTACCTTAGATGTTGCAAGTTGCTGGAATAAAGGCATAAGTCAAATAGATAAATATGTATTATACACATAGGAACTATTCATTTATTTTCAGTTAAGTCATCTGCAGCAAACCTTTATAAATGAGGGTTTCTCCTTTTTAGATAGTGCAAACTGTTTCTTCTTCATTGAGGTTTTCTCTTGGAGAGCTTTTTTCATTTCATTGAAAATTAAAGCAGCAGCTGCCAAAATATGTAGCTTTCTTATTAATTTTTCAACATTGTGTAAAATAACTATAAAGTAACATAAAAGGTTTAAATACTCGTTATCCTTTTACACTAAAATATTACTAAAGAGATACAAAAAAAGTAAAATGCATATGTTGTTTTTCTTTAAGGAGATTAAATATTACTGAAGAATAAAAAAACCTAAAACAGCCAAATGGGGCTATGCATACGAACTTAAAAGGTTTATACAAAACAGAAATATATACCTTTTATTTTTACTTCCTTAACTTGTGGAGGGTGTATCTTGTAGCAAAGCCCTAAGTTTTTTCATGAAAGCCCGGTTCAGTCAATAAGTCTTAAAAACAGGTGTAAAGATATTGACAATAAGCTATGGAAACCCACCAAGACATGCAATCATTTAAATCAAGGCGCGAGTCGAAAAACACCATCCCATACTATTAGTTAACGATTAACACATTTCTATATGTATTGTAAGCATACAATACAACTGATAATATGTTGCACTTATTTATCTGGTGTACCGACATTTTTGCGTGTTTAACGGCTGAAATCTAACGTGGTTTGTGCCCTTCAGAATGAAAACAGTTTGCATTTAACTTTTTAATAAAAAGCGAGCTTTTAAGTCTGAAAAATCACTCCGTAAATGCACACGTTTAATTCTTTATCACTTCAAACAACTGAAGTATCCAGAACATTTCAGGCATACATCCAGCATTCAAACTATGTATAAAAAGCACAACTGTTAAAGGAATTCAGCATTTCTTAATTGAAAATGTTCCTTTAATCCTCAACATGTCTCAATGAGTCGTTCTGGTGGTTTTACTTGACATTTTGATATTCTGGTTAATTGTGTTTGCAGTTGAGATGTTCTTTCCTGATTTATACTTGTTTTCTCGTTAATATTTGTTTCGCTGGTGTTAGTGTTCTGATTAGAGGTTATTGGTCCTTTGATGTCTTGACGGTTTCTTCTTAGAACAGCTCCTATTACGCAATTCCGTCACATACTGGTCTATTGTTTCTCTGCTTTTCTGGAAACATGTAAATAAACTTGTGTCGCTCAAACGTCACATTGCGCTTTGGATTGCAATACGTTTCTAATTTTTCAACTATTCTGTTCAATTTCATATTGTCTCCATCTTCTTCAAACTGAAAATTGTTATACACCTCTAGCGCCTTTTCGCTAATTACATGTAGAAGCATAGACGCTTTCATTTTTTCACTTTTCCTATCTACTTCAATCGCAGCAAGATACAACTTGAATCTCTGTTTAAATCTTTTCCAATTTTCAGCTACATTTCCCTTTAACTGGAGATTTGGTGGGGGCTGAAATCCTAACATATTTTTTTTCTCTTTTGCTAGAACATCTTAGCGCTTTCTGATCACGTTTTCGGGTTACTCACAGACACGCGACTCGTTCAAAAGCTGAACCTCTTCTTCAGATTCCTCTTCCAATCCACCACTTCTGACACCATGTAGTGATCTTGTTAGGTTCGTAGTTTAATCAATACACAGGATTGAAAGATATAATAACTTTTTAATAGACAGACTTTAGAGACATTTACTGTACAAGTTACTAATCTTCTTTAGTTCACACCCATTCTCCTACTTGCATCGGCATTCACAGGCATTACTAATCATTCTGTAAGTATCCCTTAATAGACCTTACTAATCAACTATCATTACAAAATCCAACATGGTTTGTGCCCTTCAGAATGAAAACAGTTAGCATTTACCTTTTTAATAAAAGGCCAGCTTTTAAGCCTGAGAAATCACCCCGTAAATGCACACGTTTAATTGCACATGTGTTAATATGTATGCTTACACAGTATTAAAAGACACACAAAAATTAACGTCATTTACCTTCGTTCCCGCGTTTGACTCGTGCTGTAAATCTCTTCCTTGTTTTTAGTTCAAGTGATTACGTAGGAGGCGTGATGACGCGATACGTGACTCCGCCTCCTCCATTACAGTATATGGACAGAAAACAGGTTCCAGTTATGACCATTACACGTAGAATTTTGAAATGAAACCTGCCTAATTTTTGTAAGTAAGCTGTAAGGAATGATCCTGCCAAATTTCAGCCTTCTACCTACACGGGAAGTTGGAGAATTAGTGATGAGTCAGTCAGTGAGGGCTTTGCCTTTTATTAGTATAGATATACTAGCAAAATACCTGCGCTTCGCAGCAGAGAAGTAGTGTGTTAAAGAGGTTATGTAAACATATATATACATATACATATATACATATATATACATATCTACATATACATTTATATACATATATACATATATATACATATACACATCCACATATACATATATATATATATATATATATATATACATATACACATCCACATCTATACATATTAATAAAAGGCAAAGCCCTCACTGACTGACTGACTGACTGACTGACTGACTGACTGACTCATCACTAATTCTCGAACTTCCCGTGTAGTTGGAAGGCTGAAATTTGGCAGGCTCATTCCTTACAGCTTACTTACAAAAGTTAGGCAGGTTTCATTTCGAAATTCTACGCGTAATGGTCATAACTGGAACATGTTTTTTGTCCATATACTCTAATGGAGGAGGCGGAGTCACGTATCGTGTCATCACGCCTCCTACGTAATCACGTGAACTAAAAACAAGGAAGAGATTTACAGCACGAGTCAAACGTGGGAACGAAGGTAAATGACGTTAATTTTTCAGTGTCTTTTAATACTGTGTAAGCATACATATTAACACATGTGCAATTAAACGTGTGCATTTACGGGGTGATTTCTCAGGCTTAAAAGCTCGCCTTTTACTAAAAAGGTAAATGCAAAACTATTTTCAATCATTCTATGATCTGCTTCTCACAACTGAAGACACCGTGGCTGATGTTACGTCACTTGCTGTCCAACCATAAGCATTACCTGGTAGGTAACCGGCCACTCACTTCACTCCCTTACGGGAATCGAACCTCTGAGGTTTTCTTTTGTTCTTAATTAAAATTTAAAAGCAATACTTCACCGCTGCTAAGCCCCTCTAGCGCTGACGTCCGAGGTTCGATTACCGTAAGCAAGTGCAGTGAGTGTGTAATTACATTCACGGCATTCGTAGTCTGATTCACAATCTGATTGTATGGGTGGTTACCTACCAGGTAACGCTTATAGTTGGCCAGCAAGTCAGGTCGAAGTGATCACTCGAGTGAAGGCAGCTTCACAAAAAAACAGATCCTTAACAAACTGTTATTAGTATATTTTCCCTCAATTTAAAAAGGTTTTATTTTCTTTTTAATAAAAATTTAAAAGCGGTACTTCGCCGGTGCGAAGCGCATGGATTTGACCGACTGACACATACAGACATATTCATGAGTGCAGGTACTTCGGAAAGAAAGCACCGTGTAAACCTAAAGTTTAAATTAAGTTCATAGACCTACAAAAGGTTGCCATTCATTTGAGGCAAGATTGCTTTTCTTCTGTACAATTATACGTTGCATTCTCAAGACTGTGCTTGCACGGCTTTGGATATATATATATATATATATATATATATATATATATATATATATATATATATATATATGTGTATGTATGTCTATATATAAATATGTAAGCTTATAAGTACTGCCTTACTTCTCTTTAAGAAAGGAAGATGTAATGATACTTGATTTAAACGATTCCATGTCTTCCTGGGTTTGCTTAGCTTATTGTCAATATCTTTACATGTTTTTTTAAGACTTATAAACTGAAACGGGCTTTCACGAAAAAAGTTAGGGCTTTGCTGCAGGATACACCCTCCACAAGTTAAGCAAGTAAAAATAAAATATATATTTCTGTTTTATTTAAACCTTTTAAGTTCGTATGCATAGCCCCATTTGGCTGTTTAATTTTTTTTTTTCTTTCTTCAGTAATATTTAATCTCCTTAAAGAAAAAGAACATATCCATTTTACTTTTTTTGTATCTCTTTAGTAATATTTTAGTGTAAAAGGATAACCAGTATTTAAACCTTTTATGTTACTTTATACATTTATTTTACACAATGTTGAAAAGTTAATAAGAAAGCTACATATTTTGGCAGCTGCTGCTTTCATTTTCAATGAAATGAAAAAACCTCTCCAAGAGAAAACGTCAATGAAGAAGAAACAGTTTGCATCTAAAAATGAGAAACCCTCATTTATAAAAGTTTGCTACAGATGACTTAACTGAAAATAAATGGATAGTTCCTATGTGTATAATACATATTTATCTATTTTACTTATGCCTTTATTCCAGCAACTTACAACATCTGAGATACAATTTGTTACATTACTTTTGTTTTTTGCAGCACAGGCAGGTGAAGTGACTTCCTCAGGGTCACACAGTGTTGTCACTACCAGAATTTGAACTGACAAGCTCCGGGTTTGCTGAAATATTACTGAAGAAAGAAAAAAAACGAAAACGGGCAAATGGGGCTATGCATACAAATGTCCATCCATCCATTATCCAACCCGCTATATCCTAAATACAGGAGCCAATAAGTTGATATGTACAGTATATATACAGTATATATATATGTATGTGAATGTATGTATGTATATTTGTATGTCTATATTTATATATATATATATATATATATATATGTAGATATGTAAATTTGTATATGTATATATATGTATATCTGGATGTGTATATGTATATATACGTATGTATATGTAGATATGTGTATATGTAGATATGTATATATATGTATATATGTTTATGTATATATATAGTTACATAACCTCTTTAACACACTACTTCTCCGCTGCGAAGCGCGGGTATTTTGCTATATGTATATATATATATGACAGCAACACTCATAACAATGACAACACAATTACATATATATATATGTACATATGTATATATGTATGTGTCAATCTATCTATGTATGTATGTCTAGATATATATATATATATATATATATATATATATATATATATATATATATGTATATGTACATATGTATATATATGTGTATATATATCTAGATGTGTATATGTGTAGATATGTAAATATTTATATATATATATATATGTGTGTGTGTATGTATATGTGTGTGTTTATGTATGTGTGTATATATATGTTGATATGTCTATATATATATATATATATATATACTGTATGTATATATATGTGGATGTGTATATGTATATATATATGTAGATATGTGTATATGTAGATATGTATACTGTATATATGTATATGTATATATATGTTTATGTGTGTGTGTGTGTGTATATTATATATATAAAAGACAGCAACACTCATAACAATGACAACACAATTACATTGACAATCATGTTACGTTATTTTTAAAATGTTTCCTTTACTTTTTCATAACCTCTTTAACACACTACTTCTCCGCTGCGAAGCGCGGGTATTTTGCTAGTATATATATATATATATATATATATATATATATATATATATATATATATATACATATACACATCCACATATATATACATATATATATATATATACACATATCAACATATATATTCACATACATATACACACATACATATACATACACACATATACATATATACATATACACATACATACATAGTGCGTTGTAACACGGGCTGTGATTCTTACATGGGAGGGAGACGACAAACCACAGCTTCCCGCTTTCTAATCGGGCCTGTGATTGGTGCTTTGACTGATGCCTAGATCCCACAGTATCTCCCCTTATGAGAGGCGTTAGGCAAGTGTAATTGAATAGCGGTGCTGCAAGTTTAGCTTTACACCTGTTTTTAAAGCTTATTGACTGAAAGGGGATTTCATGAAAAAACTTAGGGCTTTGCTACAGGATACACCCTCCACAAGTTAAGGAAGTAAAAATAAAGGTATATATTTCTGTTTTATTTAAACCTTTTAAGTTTGTATGCGGGCGGCATGGTGGCGCAGTGAAAGGTGCCAGGTAGGAGACCCGGGTTCGCTTCCCTGCGTGGAGTTTGAATGTTCTCCCCGTGTCTGTCTGGGTTTACTCCGGGCACTCCGGTTTCCTCCCACAGTCCAAAGACATGCAGGTTAGGTGCATTGGCGATTCTAAATTGTCCCTGGTGTGTGGGTGTGTGTGGGTGTGTGCGCCCTGCTGTGGGCTATGCATACGAACTTAAAAGGTTTAAATAAAACAGAAATACAGTCATCCCTCACCTATCGCGGGGGTGACGTTCCAGAGCCCCCCGCGATAAGTGAAAATCCGTGAAGTACCAACCTATATTTATTTTATTATTTATATATATTTCAAGGCTTTATAAACCCTTCCCACACTCTTATAAACCTTTCTGTCTCTCTTTTTAACCTTTCCCACACTCTTATAAACACTTCCTATGCTCTTAAACACTTTCTACACTCTTAACACTGCAGAGCAACACTACACACAGCGATCAGACGTTGATGTGTCTGCCACTCGCTTTGTGAAGAGGGGGCAGGTGAACGCACATTAAGCAGAGGTGGACTTTGTGCTGCTTCTGCCAAAATGCCTGCTTGTCGCTTTGCGCGTTCTGAAGGAGGAGGAGGAGTGTGTGTGTGGGGGTGTGAGGGCTGAACGCACGTTCACTCAAACCTCCCTCTCCGAGGCGCGGTACGCTCCTGCCACTTCCCGTTGTGAAGGAAGGGGGGGGGGGGGGGGGGCGGCTTACTGAATGCACGCTAAGGAGAAGTGGACTTTGTGCTGCTTGTCGCTCTGCGTGTCAATAAGCCTGTACAGCAGCTGTTTTCCTGTCTCACTGCCTTGTCTTGCATGAACTTAAAATGTTTTATAATAGAGAGATGTTACTCTCTAGTCCGACATCCACATATCATATGTGTTAACAAAGTGTGTTTTATAAGTTTACATGTGTTTAAAGCGTGTGGGATGGGTATTTTAAGGCTTAAACTATAAAAATGTTTATTTATATGGTCTTTCTATATCGCGGATTTTCACCTATCACTGATGGGATTTTCAACTATTTTGTTCAATTTCATATTGTCTTCATCTTCTTCAAACTGAAAATTGTTATACACCTCTAGCACCTCTTCGCCAATTACATGTAGAAGCATAGACGCTTTCATTTTTTCACTTTTCCTATCTGCTTCAATCGCAGCAAGATACAACTCGATTCTCTGTTTAAATTTTTTCCAATTTTCAGCTACATTTCCCTTTAACTGGAGATTTGGTGGGGGCTGTAATCCTTCCATATTTTTTTTTCTCTTTTGCTAGAACGTCTTAGCACTTTCTGACCACGTTTTCGGGTTACTCACAGACACAAGACTCGTTCAAAAGCTGAACCTCTTCTTCACATTCCTCTTCCAATCCGCCACTTCTGACACCATGTAGTGATCTTGTTAGGTTCGTAGTTTAATCAATACACAGGATTGAAAGATATAATAACTTTTTAATAGACAGACTTTAGAGACATTTACTGTACATGTTACTATTCGTTCTTTAGTTCACGCCCATTCTCCTACTTGCATCGGCATTCACAGGCATTACTAATCATTCTGTAAGTATCCCTTAATAGACCTTACTAATCAACTATCATTACAAAATCCAACGTGGTTTGTGCCCTTCAGAATGAAAACAATTTGCATTTACTTTTTAAATAAAAGGCGAGCTTTTAAGCCTGAGAAATCATCGCGTAAATGCACACGTTTAATTGCACATGTGTTAATATGTATGCTTACACAGTATTAAAAGACAATCAAAAATTAAAGTCATTTACCTTCGTTCCCGCGTTTGACTCGTGCTGTAAATCTCTTCCTTGTTTTTAGTTCACGTGATTACATAGGAGGCGTGATGACGCGATACGTGACTCCGCCTCCTCCATTAGAGTATATGGACAAAAAACAGGTTCCAGTTATGACCATTACGCGTAGAATTTTGAAATGAAACCTGCCTAACTTTTGTAAGTAAGCTGTAAGGAATGAGCCTGCCAAATTTCAGCCTTCTACCTACACGGGAAGTTGGAGAATTAGTGATGAGTGAGTGAGTCAGTCAGTGAGTCAGTGAGGGCTTTGCCTTTTATTAATTAGTGTATATATATATATATATATATATATATATATATATATATATATATATATATATATATATATATATAAATGTGTGTGAATGTGTGTATGTTTATATGTATGTCTATATATATATATATATATGTAGATATGTAAATATATATATATGTATATATATGTGTCTGTGTGTGTGAGTATATGTATATATGTATATGTGTGTGTGTATGTATGTGTATATATATGTTGATATGTGTGTATATATATATGTATATGTAGATATGTGTATATATGTATATGTATATATATATGTTTATGTGTGTCTGTGTGTGTGTGTGTATATATACAGTATATATATATATATATATATATATATATATATATATATATATATATATATATATATATATATATATATGACAGCAACCCTCATAACAATGACAACACAATTACATTGACAATGATGTTACATTATTTTTAAAATGTTTCCTTTTCTTTTTCATAACCTCTTTAACATACTACTTCTCCGCTGCGAAGCGCGGGTATTTTGCTATAAAGAATATAGCGGACAATGGTTTAAAGGAGTACATATTTAAAATTGGTGGTAAGAGTAAATTGTTTGGCAAATGAAGCTCTTCATAAAGAGCTAAATGAACACAGCGAAGAACTGTTGGTCTCATCCATTGTGAGAAATGGATATCTAGGATGGAACTCTAATGACAGCGATGTTATTTTGCCTTTTTTGAGGTATCCTGTATTTAATCAACCTGAGAGGTTTTAATTACGTATATGTACATTAAATTATGAGCAGAAGATCAAAGGTTCAGAAAGATAAGGAAAAGGCAACTAAAGCTTCATCAAAGCCTAATCCAGTCTTAAGTTTACAATACAGCTTGCCAGAGACTTATTTGGAAGAGACTGGCGAAGGAATGGATCTACTTGGACCTCACACTGCAGCATCGGCTCCAGTCAAGAGGGAAAGTGGAAGCAAAAATATGATTGAGGTGGATAATGAGAATTCACAGATCTCAGGTGGGTTAAGGGAACTGAGCTTTACCTCTCTGTCTCCACTGTCAATTACTACTAATTCCCACAGTGAATCAACAGTATCAAGTCCAAAGGCTCTGCCTTTGTAGGGTATCTATACTAATAAAAGGCAAAGCCCTCACTCACTGACTCACTCATCACTAATTCTCCAACTTCCCGTGTACGTAGAAGGCTAAAATTTAGCAGGCTCATTCCTTACACCTTACTTACAAAAGTTAAGCAGGTTTTATAGGGCCGAACTGACAACGTCGTATACAAAGAGATCCTTAACAAATAATTATTTGTATATTTTCCCTCAGTTTAAAAATGTTTACTTTTCTTCTTAATAACAATTTTAAGGCAGTACTTCGGCGCTGCGAAGCATGGGTATTTTGCTAGTATAAAATATACAGTAAAAATACATAAAACAAATTAACCTGCACTTTACCTTTGAAAAGAATCATGGCTGGTGTGAGTGAGTTTCTAAACTCTTGTGGGATTGCACCCAACGGGACAACACGCGGAAGAGCGTCCCAAAGCAATCGCAGTCTCCCACGGCTGTAGCAGTTCGCCGTAAAAGCGAATCCGAAAAGATCGCGGACATGCTATAAGCGCCTGCCGTCGATGGGTGATACAAGGAACAAGAAACATTATAAATGCGCAGGGCCCTGCCTGAGTGCTGTGTCTGTTTCAAGCTGAATAAAGCTGGTGTTGGTAAAGTACTGAGACTCAGCTTTGTGTTTTAGTGTGCAAGACGGGGACTCACACGTCACAGCACACACACACACACACGAGCGCACGCGTGCACACACACATACACACACACATGCGAGCACACACACATACACACACACGCGCAAGTGAGCGAGCACACACAGTCACAATGCTAATGCTGTAGTAAACAGTATACGCTTGTACGGATGTTTACTATGAGTGAGGCACGCCGACTCAGACGGAGAATAGGAGACAATTGCCCACTATCCCGCAGTGAGAGAGAGAAGAACCATCAGCTCAGCTGTGATCACATGATGCTCAGCAGACAAAGAGTATACATACTACTCGTACTGCAAGACCTCGCTCGTTTATCAAGTCAAAATTTATTAAAAATTTTTGCTCGTCTTGCAAAACACTTGTAAACCAAGTTACTCGCAAACCGAGGTTTCACTGTATTTATAAGTTTAATTTTGTAAACCTGTGAATTATCATCACATCCATCCATTTTTCCAGACCTACTGATCTTGATCAAGGAAGCTGGAGGCCATCTCAGCATACATTGGGCTCAGTCCCTGAAGAGGACACCAGCACATCGCTGGTTGAATGCACATGCATATCAGAGTCAGTTTAACATTGCCAATCCATATAACCCACGTCCTTAGGATGAAACTAGAGCATCCAGAGGAAGCCCCCACAGATATGGAGAGAAAGTGCAAACTGTGCATAGGATGTACTGTAACTGGGACTTGAACCCCAGTCTCCTAATTGCAAGGCAGCAGCACTACCCAGTTGCACCCTATTATCATAGCCCAACACAACATTCCCAGTCATGGGGAGTAGGGAATCGGACACAAGGCAAACCACCAGCACTGCACAGTTGCCAATAAAGCCACCATGCACATTGGTGGAAATGAGAAAACTCCACAAGTAGTGGCTATTTGAGGATTTGAACCCATGACTGTAGACCTTGGTTTGAAGTGAAGTGTAGTGTGCACAAAAACAAAATGATTCTGTAGAGGGAGAGAGACAGCCAAACCATGGAATAAATAACAAATCCTTTAAATAGTGTTTTCGGTAACGAGGGTCACACCGCCGGCAGTGTACACACACATATATATTAACTACCACTTGCTCGCACAATTAAACAGCACGCCCAAGAGTGCTAGAGTGCTTATTTAGGCTGTTTAAGTAACTGAACCATGCAGGCAGCAAACACTTATTTTCTCATTTTCTAACCATGTGCTACATAACAAATATTTTGATTAGCTCCTACAGATAAGAATTTAATGGCTCCTTAGAGGATAAAAGCGGAAAATAAAAACAAAATACTACTGCCTGTATTTGCATTGACTCAGTGGACTTCAGTGTTTTGATATGAGCACAATAAAATTAGTACACTGTAATTAAAATACAAGCTTTCATTTACAAACTTAGAAATGACTAGGGGCATGAAGAATTAAGTGTTTATAGAGAGCGTGCCTGAGATTCTGCTGCGCTGCTTCCTTGATGCATTGGTTTCTGGGTCCCATGTGTCTACACTGCTGCCAGGGATGGCTGTGACTGAACATGTGGACGAAGCCAGGTTGAAGAATTTTCAAAACAGAGAGCACTACTTTCTGTTGATGCCCATAGAGGGCCATCATTTTCTGATGACAAAGGCCAATATCTTAATGTCCTCAATCCCACTCTACAGAATACAAGAGTGTGTGAACAACCTTGCAGAACTACAGCAGTGTTACTGTAGCCCTTTAAACTTATCTTGTTTTAATTAATGGGGCAGAGATGTGAGCACACTCGTGTAATAGCTTTAGCTCAAAATACACACATACCTTTCTCTTTGGTTTTCAGCAAAGAATTATTTTTTGTCTAGACAGTGTAAGATAAAACACAAGAGAGAGTGATAAAGTGTTGGGGCTCTTTGAAGGCAAACCTTATATATTGTGGGTTAAAACAAAAAGAAAATCATAAAATAAGTAAAACATTTTTGCAGATGCGAGCCATCAGTTTCAACAACTAAAGATGGTGGTGTAGGTAGATAGATAGATAGATAGATAGATAGATAGATAGATAGATAGATAGATAGATAGATAGATAGATAGATAGATAGATAGATAGATAGATAGATAGATAGATAGATAGATAGATAGATAGATAGATAGATAGATATGAAAGGCACTAGTGACTTCTTTGTTTGTAAAGAAGTTGAAGAAACATAAGTCAGAAAATGTGCTTAAGGATGGTGAAGAAAAGAAATAACATAGTAAACTACATAAAGTCTCCCCCAAAGTTGTGGCCTGGGGATGCCTTGACCAAACTGCATTGCTGTTGTAACCAGACCATTTCTCATATAGGGGCTAATACCATACCATTTCTTGGCAGCACTCCAACAATGCCAGTCCCAGTTTTTTTATTGAATCTGGCAAATGTAGTATACTGCTCTGTTTTTCTAAATCTGTGAATCATCATCACATCCATCCATTTTCCAAACCTACTGATCCTGAGCAAGGAGGATGGATGCAATCTCAACAAACATTGCAGAGCCAGCCTTAGGGCGAAGCGAACGAAGCGACCGCTTCAGGCCTACAGCTGGAGGGGGCCCACTGCGCCCTCGGTATCGGTTTGCTTCGGGCCCGAAATTGTCTAGCGCCGGCTCTGTACAGTTACGGTTGTCAGTGTCAAACGGAAATCGTCAAAAAGTGATGGTTGTAGATGCCGGGAAAACGCATTTCTGCAGCTCAGAATGCAGGACATCACTTGGTGGCTGGGGCTCTGCCCCGGACCCCCTAGCTGCAGGGGTCGGGCCCAGTATCAGTTTGCTCCGGGCCCGAAATAATCTAGGGCCAGCTCTGAACATTGGGTGCAATCCTAGAAGAGGATACCAGCGAATCGCAGGGTGAATGCACATGCATATCAGGGTCAGTTTAACATTGCCAATCCACATAACCCACGTGTCTTTGGGAGGAGACATATCTCTCTTTCACTCATCTTTGTAAAGAAGAAACACCTCAGCTTCACCTCTACATCACTCTTGCTCCCTGCAACCTTTCATCTCAAATTTTCTTACCTTTCTCCATCCACTCCACAGCTCACTTCCCTTCCACAATAGATGTCGTCTCTCTTTCACCAAAGACCTCCTCCCTTTACTCAGCTGTTTCTCCCATTGGATCCTTCCATCTTTGTACCCTCTTCCCACCATCCCTTTCTCTCTCTCTCTCTCTTTCTCTTTCTCTCTCTCTTTCTCACTCACTCAGACCTTCACCCATAGGAAGATAATAAGACATATATACATACAGTATATACAGGTATTTACTATTTATTTTGTGATTTCTAGGCTTCAGTATGCAAGAAGAACCACAAAAATGCCAGGTGAGGCCTAATAATTCTCTAAAATGGAGCCTCAGGCTTTCTTACCTAAATGTCCCAATGCAAAATTGGCAATATCAGTCCTAGCCTCTCAAATCTAGCCCCAGGCTTATTTGAGGCCTAGTATTCAAAACTCAACAAAATCTCTAATACTCTTTGAGGTATATTCCAAAACAAGAGGAATCTGTAACAACCTCTGGTTCAGAAATTGTCCAACAAAGAACTTTGAGGATTTTTATTAATAAAATATATTTTAATGAAGAATATTAAAAATGAAAAGCAAAAGGGCATGTCAGTAAGGCAACCCAGAAAAAGAAAATCCAGTCCAAAAACCAAGAATCAAATCCAACAGAGACATGAAATAAAGAAAAAAACAGAAAATCAGAATACTCACAAAAAGTTCATCAAACAATTCTTATTGCCATTTAGTTCTCTTCCAAGAATATACCAGAAGAGGATGGTGCTCCAGCTGATGTGTTAATGTTGGCACAAACCCCCAAGGTTCCACCCACGAAATACTTAAGGTTTGTAACTGAAAACAATAAACCACAAATATACATAATACATAGATGGTAAATAATTAAATGAAACAATATTCAAAACACAAAGACAAAACACATAATTATTAACGTAATATACAGAATATTATTTAACAAAACATAAAATAACAACTAAAAATAAGAATTTACATGGAAAAAACCCTGTCTAAACCATGCCGTTTCTTATGTTTTCTTATGATTGACTGTTAATTTATCTTGTGACTTGTGGGTAGAAACTGTCCCTGAACCTATTGGTGTGAGTGGCTATGGTCCTATACTGTTTGTAGAATGGAAGGAGTGAGAAATGAGGCTATGTGGGGTGGATGATGTCTTTAAAGGATGCTGTTTGCCTGTCTAATGAGGCGAGCGTTGTACTGTATATGTCCTGGGCAGAAGGCAGCTAAGTGCTGGTAACATTCTGTGTTACTTTCACCAGAGTCTATACACTGTTTCACAATGTTTAGCTGAGCAGATGTCACACCAGGATGTGATGCAGCCTTTGAGGATGGACTCCACTATGCACCTGTTGATATTTATGAGAATAGAGGGAGAAATGTGAGCTGCCCTAGCACATCTAAGGAAATAGAGGCGATGGTAATTATTTTTTGACAAGAACTGAAATATGTTGTACACATTTTATTTAGTTCATCAGTGTTTGTCACTGGTCGGCACGGTGGCGCAGTGGGTAGCGCTGCTGCCTCGCAGTTGGGAGATCTGGGGACCTGGGTTCGCTTCCCGGGTCCTCCCTGCGTGGAGTTTGCATGTTCTCCCCGTGTCTGCGTGGGTTTCCTCCGGGCGCTCCGGTTTCCTCCCACAGTCCAAAGACATGCAGGGTTAGGTGGATTGGTGATTCTAAATTGGCCCTAGTGTGTGCTTGGTGTGTGGGTGTGTTTGTGTGTGTCCTGCGGTGGGTTGGCACCCTGCCCGGGATTGGTTCCCTGCCTTGTGCCCTGTGTTGGCTGGGATTGGCTCCAGCGGACCCCCGTGACCCTGTGTTTGGATTCAGCGGGTTGGAAAATGGATGGATGGATGGACATTTTATTTAGTTCATCAGTGTTTGTCACTGGGCGGCACGGTGGCGCAGTGGGTAGCGCTGCTGCCTCGCAGTTGGGAGATCTGGGGACCTGGGTTCGATTCCCGGGTCCTCCCTGCGTGGAGTTTGTATGTTCTCCCGTGTCTGCGTGGGTTTCCTCCGGGCGCTCCGGTTTCCTCCCACAGTCCAAAGACATGCAGGTTAGGTGGATTGGTGATTCTAAATTGGCCCTAGTGTGTGCTTGGTGGGTGGGTGTGTTTGTGTGTGTCCTGTGGTGGGTTGGCACCCTGCCCAGGATTGGTTCCTGCCTTGTGCCCTGTGTTGGCTGGGATTGGCTCCAGCGGACCCCCGTGACCCTGTGTTCGGATTCAGCGGGTTGGAAAATGGATGGATGGATGGATGTTTGTCACTTCAAGAAATGTAAAGCTGCTGACAGTGTCAACTGCATCCCATCTAATATAAATGGAAGTGTGGTTCAATCCTTGCTTTTTGTTGATGTTAAGAGTAAAATTATTGTCTTGGCATGACTGTGTCTGCAGGTGGTTTACATTCTTCTCATCACTTGTTAATTGAAATTAATTTCACCAGTGATCCCATACTAACCTTTTGTTATAGGCTCTGTTCTGAGTTGGAGTTCCCATAATGGCTAACAGAGTGCAACACCCTACTACTAGATGTAAGAGAAAGGGTGCTAAAGACCAAAAGTTGAAAATAAAATAAAAGGATCAGGTTAAATAAGTAGTCAGTATAGGCAAAAAAGCTGCCTTTCAATCTAAAGCCATAATAGCATCTTCTTTTCAATATAATATATATCATTTACTTCCGAAGTTAAAATTGTTTCTCTGACATGCTCACAATAATTCTAGGAGACTGAATAGATATTAATGCAAACATAATTTAAAACACTTCACTATCACTGGTTGTAATGTCATTTGGCATCCACAAGAGGGCTGGAATGCTGAACAATGGTAACAAAAAGTACCAAGAAAGATGTATGCAAGGAATAGAATTTCCAAAGTACAAAGCAAACAAGATCCACAAAGAAAGAGGGATGCAAGGGCTAGCATATCTAATGAACAGGGGTTGCTAAATGCACAACATGATTAAAACAGACTTAACATTGTGCCATTGAGCTTGTTTTATTAAACAGGCATTTCGCTGTGCTAGTCTTCTTATATAATACGCTACCGTGGCTGTCCATTTTTTGTCCACGATTTTAAATCACCTGTAGCTCGCAAACCGTTTGACCTATTGACCTGAAATTTGGTACACATATACTACGTAACGTCTACTATCCGCGTTCGGGTGACGATTGACCTCCAAGGTTATTCCTCTTTTTATTGTTATTTTATTTTACTGTAGAATCAACTCTTGGCAGTAGCCAGCAGGGTTACCATGCAGCACATTCTCATCCTTTCCACCTTTGCCGTCACTTCCCCTCTCTCTTCATATCTTAAATCATTCTTGAGGCAGATTGAAGACTTAAGTGCCAGCTTAAGTGAAAAATTAAGGAAAACGTACTAAGTAATTGCAACACAAACACTGACTTAATTAGTTTCAACGCGAAAAGATGCCGACGAAAGAAGAAAAGAAGCGGGCCGCTAGGGTGGAGAAAAGAAGAGCTGATCAGGAAGCAGCAAGTGCATCAACCTCTGAGCAAACGAATGCTAAACGTACAGAGAAAGAGGATGAAAACATAGGAATGCTCAAGTGAAGTGTATTCACTGCACGTTATTGTGCAGTATGCCGTTACTGGTATAATAATATAACCATTGGATAACACAGTGGCTATTTTAGGGTTTTGATGATAACCTCTCCCTGACTTTAGTTTGTTTTCTTTGTGTTTATTCTTTAATTTTTTTAAGAATACTTTTATGATTCTTTACAACATATTTTTCTGTTTTCTAATTTTTTGTATTGTCTCCTTTTTATTTACTATTTCTTTATTAATTATTGTGTAATTTTCCTTTTGTCTTCTCTTTATGTTCATTTACTTGGTTCTATATGCATGAGTACTTGGTTACATGGACATTGCAGCTGTTGTTGCTTCCTTGTCATCTATAAGAGACTTGAGATGCCTCAGGCTACTGCTGTGACATTAGCATTCCTGCTTATATTATTTGACTCCCCTTTCAAGTCACTGGAAACTTTCTAATTCTTCTTGGTCTTTTGGTCTTTCAACTTCAGGTTTATTGCCATGTGTTCACACTGCAGTGTGTACATAGTTTATTTAAATTCTTACTTGTGTGTCTTCTCAGACCAGTGATAATAATACAATAGAAACAAAAGACACCCACAAAATGGATAAGCAGAGTGTATCATATATATATATATATATATATATATATATATATATATATATATATATATATATATATATATATATATATATATATATATATATATATATATATATATATTTGCAGTTGGGGATCCACAAAGGGAGAAAAAAACGAATCACGTATCATAAAATAGTTTTATTCCTGAGCTTTCAACCTCTATCAGGGGTCTTCATCAGAGGATAATGCTTAGACTTACAAGAATCAAAGGCAATATATTGCAACACATTCAGGGGGGGGGGGGGGCAGGGGGCGACTAAGTCCGTATGATCAAAAGGGTGGGGGGGGGGGGGGGGGGTTATCGTTAAATTAAAGTGCCGAGGACGAGATCATGGTCTCGTTTGATGTTATATCGCTATACACCATGATCCCGACCCAACTGGCCACAGAAACTTTATTAATGAAACTGGATAGTGACCCCACCATAGAGACAAGAACCAAACTGTCCATCAAAGACTTAATGCACCTAATATCACTTTGTCAAAAATCGCACTTTCATTTCAACGGCAAGTATTACACACAGAAAGAAGGCATGCCGATGGGATCACCGTTATCGGGACTCCTAGCTGAACTGGTAATGCAACGATTTGAAAACATAGCTCTATCCCAGATTACACCCAAAATTTGGATACGCTACGTAGACGACACATTCGTCATTTTAAGAAAGAGCCAGCTGAATGAATTCTTCAATCATATTAACACAATATTCCCTGCAATCCAGTTCACAATGGAAAAAGAAAATAATCGACACATCAATTTCCTGGACATTTACATCAAAAGAAATAGTGACGCCACCCTGACCACAAGTGTTTACCGCAAACAATGCCACGCAGACAAGATTCTACACTTCGCCAGCAATCACCCGGTATCTCATAAACGGAGCTGCGTGAAAACCCTATTTAAACGAGTCCACACGCATTGTAATACCAAGGAAACAAAAATTAATGAGAGACGCTATCTGTTTCAACTTTTCACCTCGAACGGATACTCAAAATCATTCATTAATCGGAGTCTACACAGCAGGCGCCAAAGGAATCAGCATACAAGCGACGTACATCAGAACACCCACCCCACCTGGCATTCACTCCCATACCACCATAATGTGTCAGAAGGCACGGCACGCACCCTGACCAAGTGGGGCATCAAAATAGCACATAAACCCACCAACAATCTGCGCATGGTCCTGTTTAATGCTAAAAACAAGAAATCAACAGCCGAAACACGAAACGCAGTTTATAGTATTCCATGCAATTCTTGCTCAGCTGTATACATAGGACAAACGTCAAAAAAAATCTCAACACGTGTACAGGAACATCGCAACGCTGTCAGAAGAAAGGACGCACTATCTTTGATATATGCACATACTAAATCGACAGGACACACATTCAACTGGGACAACGTGAAAGTAAAATTTAAGGCCAGTACAAAAAGCGCCAGAGAGTTGGCCGAGTCTTGGCTATCAGATGAAAATGCCATCAACAGACACTTGGACATAAACCCAGCATATGCCAACTTAAGAAGGACATATGCACTTTAATTTAACGATAACCCCCCCTTTTGATCATACGGACTTAGTCACCTCCACCCCCCCCCCTAATGTGTTGCTATATATTGCCTTTGATTCTTGTAAGTCTAAGCATTATCCTCTGATGAAGACCCCTGATAGGGGTTGAAAGCTCAGGAATAAAACTATTTTATGATACGTGATTCGTTTTTTCTCCCTTTGTGGATCCCCAACTGCAAATATGCAAACCGTATCACAGACCTTCTCTTCCATATATATATATATATATATATATATATATATATATATATATATATATATAAAATGGGCAAGAACTGTACTTGAATATACTGTGCCAGTGCCAACCATCCTGTACTGTTGGTCAGAAGGGAGTGATGGCCGAGGTCTTTAATTATGCTGTTTGTTTTTCTAAGGCATCAAGTGTTGTACATGTCCAAAAAAGAAGGAAGATATTCTGTGCTGCCATCACAACCCTCTTCAGTGCCTTATTTTTTTGAGCTAAACAGATGCCAATAACAGCATGTCATACACAAAAAAGGGGTGGCCTCTGCTGTGCACCTGTAGAAGTTTATGAGAACAGATAGAGAAATGTGACCTTCTCTCAGACATTTGGGGAAATAAAGACATTGGTGAACCATCTTGACATCAGCTGAAACGTGTTGTGCTCATTTTGGTTTATTAGTAAGAAGACATTTAAAGCTGATCACCATGTCCATGGTATCCTCGCTAATGTAGAGGACATTGTGGTCTGCCTTCTGCTTCATGAGTCTATGACAAGCACTTTTGTTCTGCTGACATTAAGGGTGGGGATGTTTGTCCTGGCAGCATTGTGTCAGTAGGTAGACCTCTTCTGAGGTCTGTGGTGACATTGGATGGTAATAAAAGACATTGCAGCAACCTCGGTGGATGGACCTGGAGTGACGTTTTCATGTGAGGTGCTTCGTTGAGTATTGGAGGTCCAAGTGTTACTAGCTAATCATTATTTTATATGGTGCATTTTAAAGTGAGCAATCGCTATAAACCTAGTACAGAGATTATTATGTTTTGAACTAAAGGTGACTTTTCTTCATTATCTTTAGACCTCTTCTTTTTTTCTTCCTTTACAAGTCGTGATTCACAGGAATATTTTTGTTTATTGTATTACTTTTATTTGTTTAAAAGCATAATTATTTTGCTGTGATTATGAAAACAGCTTGGACACCACCATCATGAGACATCCTTTCCTAGATGCTACCATAAACTGTTCAATTAGCAGTTGGCAATCGCTCAATTCATGTACTGTGATAAATTATCTGGCACCGCTACACCACCAGTATAAAACTCAACAGTGCTGCAGGAAGATTCATATTCAGACTCAGTCCTTCTTTGAGAATTGTACCCTTTATTTAATCATAGTTTTTGTCTCATTGCTAACGTTATTTCAACTTTGATTTTTGGCTCACAGTTTGGCTTGACAATTGTTTCGACTTCCTGTTTAAGATATAACTTGTGTTTTTTGGACTACTCTTTCACCCAGTTTCTTTGTCTCATCCATCTCCTGGTCAATTTGCCTTTTATTCTTTTTTAAATCAGAATCAGAATTCACTTTATTAGCCAGGTACACTAATGTGTACTAGGAATTTGTCTTGATAGTACTGGTGCAACCTACAAGGACAACAGAGAATACAAAAGATAAATATAAGAAGATAAACATAAAATATGATGCAGCATACAAGGGAAATGCAAAAAAATAAAGAGATAATAGGATTAAATGTCTGGGCAGTCTAATACATAGTGTGAAAAGGCGCTATATAGACACTCGACCTGGCACAAAGAGACAGGGAGGCACGCGTAAAAATAAAACAAATATTTATTTTTCTACAGTTGGGGGACACGTCTTCCCCGTGCCCCTCAGCCACAGCACAGTCCCAAAAGCACAAACCAAAACAAAAGGCACACTACTCTCTTCACCACCATTCCTCCCAGGCAGCTTCGCCCTCCTCCCGACTCCTGTTCCTTTTATAGTCCTTTTATAGTCTCAACAAGGCTGAGCTCCAAAGTCCCATGCCTGTGGTCCCGATGCAATCCAGGGGGGCTGCCACCAAGCATTCCAGGGGAAGTAGTGTGTAGCCCATGGCTGTTCCGCCAGACCAAGTCTCGAAGGGGCGTCCCAGCTGGGCATGGGCCCTGGCCATCTGCCACAATAGAGATTGAGTAAAAGATCAGACCCGATTAGTAAGAATAACTGCACATGCAAAGGAACTGTTTAGGTGACGTGTTGTTTTAGCTTTCACTGCACAAAAATGTCTGCCAGAGGGAATTTTCTGGAACAGGTGATGCCCTGGGTGAGTCGGATCAACAATGATGTTTGCGGCCCTCTTCCTTATCCTAGACTCATATATCAGTGTGCTGTAATTTACAGCTTACGATCCTTTCACAGGTTTTGATGATGTGTTGCAGGTTACCGTGTACCCTGTGCCTGAACAGAGGCAGTACCAAACCAAACAGTTATAGATGAGGCCAGAACTGGACCAATATTCCTTGAGGGAGATTTCTTAATAATACATGCGATGTCATTGTCCTGCTTAAGGTTTTGTGAAAGCACAGTGCCCAGAATACTTAAATGCTTCTGTCATCTCAACGGCTGAGTCATTTCTAGCGACAAGCATTTTGACCTCAAAACACAATATTACCTCTCAATATGAAGGACAAAGCTGGCTAAAATCGTACAGAAAATCCATACTTTTTTTAAAGCAATATCTAGTAATCCAGGGTTCTGCAGGGCCTCAGTGAAGGCTTGTCAGATGAGAGCGCCTCTTTATTTTATTAGGAGTACGCCATGTGTTACCAATTATCATCAGTTATTTAAAACCAAATTAAACGTAACACAATTCACAAAACACCTCATGGAAAAAACTCCTGGAGAGGTAGTTTATGCTTAAAATAGATGTCATTATGGTGACTCCTAATCAAAACATGAAGTAGAGTTAATCAGAGCTGAATTTTAAATAAAACAAGAAGTGACTCTTAAAGTAGATTCAGTATACTGGACTTCTTAACACTAAGCATCAAGGATAACAGCTCCGTGCCACAAAACAATGAAAAACATTTTGTACATTCAGTGCAGTGCAGTGCTTTTTTTACTGACTAAAGCAAGCTCGTTCAGTAAGGTGCATGTCAGTAAAGGTCCAGTCCATGTTCATTTTTCAGGGTTCATTTTGGAATTAGTACCTTCAGATACCTTTTTTACTTCTTTGGGATTTGGATGCTCCAGCTGCTAAATTCATGGCATCCTAGCCTTTCCTTTTCTTTATTCTTTTACCTCCATGTGCGGTCAATCCTTAACTTATGTGGAGCTTCTTTACCTTCTACTCTTCCCTCTCTATTTCCTGTGTTTTTTCTTCACTCATTTCTTTTACTCCCATGCAAAGCTAACCTCTCTGTATACTGTTTTGTTTGAAGCACTCTATAATCCTTTACCTGAACACTCCATTTTGGCAGTGTGACCTCACATCCTCTACCACTCTATTATGGAATACCATTTTTTTAAATCACTTTTCATTTAAATACTCCACTCACTTTCAAATTTAGTTCAGATGTGTATATCACATATACTGTATACCTTACATGTACAGCTTATAAATGTTTGTAATGGGACTTGCACTGACCCATACTGCCACCATTATTCTTTATAGTAAATGTATCTGGTTAATTACTTCTCATGATCTGGAGCTGGTTCCCTATCTCCTCCTCCTGGACTTACATTTGTAACTGTTTTTCTTTGAAGCCCCTCCACTGACCTCTCTCTCTCTAACCCCACATTCTCCTGCTCCTTCTCTGTGCTGTTACTCTTATTTCTATACAGGAGATGTCAAATCCATAGAAAAAAGGTATGAGGCATCCAAAAACCTTCACAAGCCAAACTAAGCCTCCTTTTCCTGCTTGGGGTGGGCCTTACCCTTATGAACTTGACACGTAACCCCTAAGCTTGCTTCAGCCCACACAGGAGTAAAGGGTTAAAGCTTCAAAGTTACATTTAAATGTCCCATAAAAATCCAAGACTACATTCACACTACTAGGCTGAAGTGACTCAAATATGATTTTGTGTCTTAATGTGACTCAAATTTGATGTTTTAAGGCTGTATGGTCACAGAAATCCAATCTTTTTGAATCAGATTTTAGTCACTTTCATATGTGGTCCTAGATCAGATATGTATTTGATATGTGGCCATGGCAAATGAATGAAAAACGTTCAGATTGGAATTCATGTGTTCTTTTGCCTGTGTGCATGGGCTGAGTGCTGTCATCATCAGCCAGCATCGGAGTGTGGCAAAACAGCAATCAAGGAGAGCTACAGCTGTGACAACAGTTACAATCCCACCATTGCTGGCTACTTTCGCGTACCCACACATCTCTTGGTGCAGCAGTGCCATCAATAGCTGGAAAAACAGCAAAAGCTAACCATCTGGCTTTTTTTCGCCTTCTTGACCTAATCCTTTACAGCTGACAAACTGTTTGCCACACTCCAGAGCAAAATGCGATGCATGTCCCATAGCTACTAACAAGTCCATATTGTCAGTTTTAATATCATGACTTGTCTCACAAATAACGTTTTTTGTTGTTGGTGACACAGATGACTTGTGCACAAACATATCAATGTGTTCAGAGGAAACATTCCTTCACATTACAGTTAGATAAACGTCACATGTATTTATGAATGTGAACCCTCAAAATAGGCAAATTCAATTTCAGCAAAATATTCAGAGTTGAGCAATGAGGCTTGTATTGTAAATGTAGCGCTAGTGCCTTCCAAGAGAAGGAAAGCCGTAAAACCTTGGTTTGAAGAGACAAACTACAAAAAATATATTTAACACTAGAATTACCAAAGCCTACGAAAAAACTTGTAAACCCTGCCCACCTTAAATCCCTTCACACCTTTCCAACAGCGTCTTTTGTCTTGTAAATGTGCTGATCAAGATAAGCAGCAAGCAGCCTGCTATACCATCCCCCCACCGCCGCAGAACGTGTACAAAGTTCTCGCAGCTCAAGCCTTGATTATCTGGGAGTCAGGTACCTAGAGATGTATAGGGAAATAATAGATCGTTATTTGGAACACATGCATTTCGTGTGTGTTCCATTTTTACAGCAATCAATGTAAACACATTGTTATAACAGAAACCTTTTTCATATTTTAGTAATAAATGATAAAATGTAGACATAAACTGAATAATATGTGAAGCCTGAAGTCCAAAGATCAAATAAACACCTTTACTAAAGGTACAAGCATGGCACAACAGCTTCCGTGGCGCAGCGGTAAGAATTGCTGATTTGTAATCAAGAGTCCCCTGCTTTGATCTTGACTGCCTCGTAAATTTACCGTTTTGTGTAGTGAGCTGCTCTTGTTGTTAATATTATACACTAAAAACATGCATTTGATTTGCTTCTGTAACAGCTGGTGTAAATTTATAGCACTTATAAAAGTTAGCTTTTTTTTCACTTTTATTCTCTCAGTCACGATCACGATACAAAAATCTGACGCTGTTAGTTTTTATTTGAAAATGGGAATAAATACACAGTAGATGTGAGTGGTGTTTTGAGATAATGGAACATGGAAATTCTCTGATCTGGAGGCATACTAACACACAAATGTTGGTGTATCATGGATTCTTGCTATCTCATTGTCACATAAATTTTTTCTATTCAGTTTTATTGAGTGCTCCTGCTCACACTGAATTAGTATGCATCTTATGGTCTATGATGTCAAAGCCGCACTGACAAAAAACAGAGAGAAAATTAACAAAAGCACAAAAGGAAACAAGGAACAGAATTGCTTTAAAGGCAATCTTCAACTGACAAGTTCCAATACATGATCCAGAAATCATAAACAAAAAACAGAGCAAAAAAATATCAAAATCAAGTAAATCCAAACAATGATAATACTTACAGCTCCAACACTTCTGCGTTGACCTTAATAGCCAGAGGTAGGGCTCAGTGTGTGATGTCAGGTGAGGTGATGTCAGATTGGTCCTGCCTCTTGGGGCTCCACCCACCAAATACAAAGGACATAAGAGAACATAGATTTACACATACATACAGAGGAATACATAAACAGGACACTTTAAACACTTTAAAAATAAAGTAAAGTAAATATTTATAGTAAATAATGTATATAAAAATACTTTAAGTTTAACAAAAAAGACATAAAAAAGAAACAAAAACATGGATGACTGAGTACAATCTGTTAGACACAAAATAGGAGAGAATCTTTCCCTGGGGCACCATTGACTGGCTTCCCACTGTGAAATTCCTGTCACTGGTGATTATGTTAAAATAATAACAGTTAATGAGTTATGAGTTTGTCTAGATCAATATTTTTCACATTAATAAGTCAATGTTAATTATAATTTAAATGTCATTGATTTTGAAAATGTTTTATAATTGTTAAAAATGTAGTATCATTGTGTCACCATTCTGTTTGTGTTTTGAACTGAAGCTGCCATGCTTTTGTGTATTTTCAAATTACTACAGCCATATTGTTGTTACTGATGATGACACAACATACACATCAACCATGTATACATTTTAAAACCAACAATCTTTTAGCAAGTTTATTGATGAAAGGATATTCACATAGCCAGGATTCTCATTTTGGGGATAGTCGCTACATTTTTGCTCTTACTGGTTTTGATCACTTTCCTATTTTTTGACTTCTCTTTTGCTTTTCCCCCACTAATCAGCTTCATTTCCTGGTCAATTTATTTATTTGTTTTTTTTCTTGGTTTTCTCCCATCTTGCCATACAAACTCACCGTCTGACAATTTTTGAAAGTTTTCTTTATATAAACTGATATTGTTAAAGCTCTCTATGTTGTGGATTAATGGGTCATCCGGCTCTAGTATTTCAAAATAGTTGTGCAGAGCTGGGAGACTGATGGCTGATCACATAGAGAGCTTGATACTTTCTTTATTTTTGGCCTAGTGGTTGGGCTGCTGTCCGTACACTGTCTTTAAAGTGGAGTTGGGGAAGGGACCAGGGATTCTCTGTGTTATTAATTATTCCATCCATCCATCCATCCATTTTCCAACCCGCTGAATCCAAACACAGGGTCACGGGGGTCTGCTGGAGCCAATCCCAGCCAACACAGGGCACAAGGCAGGAACCAATCCCGGGCAGGGTGCCAACCCACCGCAGTATTAATTATTCCTTCAAGCTTAATTATAATTGTTTATTTCTTTATTATTTAAATATATTCAACTCAATGATCACATAAAACGGTCCAGTCCAGAATGTATTCCTTGTCTATTTGCCATTACTAGTCAAACTAACAGTAATTTACATTTAAGACATGTAGCGTTTAACTTCTATGGGTGACAGTGTGGTAGAATTTTTTGGTCCATTACACCATACTTGTATGAGGTTGAAAACATCCACATTCCTTATTTCTTGTCACTGCGTTATATGCATTATACTTTCAGATAAGCCTTCACTGGTTGTCAGCTCTCACAAACACCGAGTGCACACCTACGACTAAAAACTTACAACTAGCTGGAGTGAACCACCAGACATATCACATTACACGAGTGACTTCACAAGAGCACACTGCCAAATGTCCCAGACACACTAGGATTATGTAAATGAAGGCGATGACTGAAAACTGCTGGAAAAGTCTTCTAATGTGACATAGCCTTTTGTGTCGCAATTAATTTTGCTTAACTGGAAGAATTCTAATGGTCCCTTCATAATTCAATGTCTTATATTTTGTAATACTAGAAAAAATAATATTTGTGTATAACAGTGCAGAGGTTTTCAGAATTTTCCAAATAGATATTAAAACTCTAAAATATGTTGGATCTTTGAATCTGCATGAGGAACTATTTTTTTTTTTTTTTATTTGTTCAGCCAGCCCTGAGTAAGGATGCTCTATTATGATTTAGTATATTTTAATTCTCTCTTTAATACTTTGAATTTTGATTGGATTTTGCATTACATATTGTAATATTAAAAGAAAATTAAAAAGCATCTCAGAAGACTTTTCCATCTCTTTATTCACAGCCTTTACTTTGTTGAATGTTCTGTAATCTAAACGAACAATACACACTCGATATGTCTCCTACATGTCTTCAGTGGTAGACCAACAAATAATAAATTTCCAATCAAAGGCAGCCTCATTTTGCCTTGTTGTGTTCCCACCTCACAAATCCTAACAAAGGCAGCTGAATGCCGAGTTTGTTCAACATGAGTGGGTAGGAGGAGGGTCGGGGAGGCGACAGTATCATCTAGTTTGTGTTTGCTGTGTTTAAAAGTTCCCACGCTGGCTTAATAATGTCCATATGTAGACTCGGGGGCAGTGCCTTCTCTCTCTCTCTCTCTCTCTCTCTCTCCAGTTTTCTGTCTCCTATTCTCCGGGATTAACCAGCTCTCACTGGTTCGGATCATTATCTCAGTGGAAAGATAAACTACATCTAAAAATTGGATTTTTCCCTTAAGCAATTTTTTTTTTACATTCCTTATGCGTCATATATGTTAATATACTGTCTTCTATCTTTGGATCTATGAGTTTTGATTAGTTTGTTTTGATAAATGGTGCTTTGGGCATAATTTACATGAAATGTTATACAGCACATCAGATAAAAAAGGAAAAAATGGCTAGTAAAAGAGACTTTTTGGTTCTTTCACATTCACTGGCTGGCAGTGTAGTGTGTTGGCGATGGACTTTGAAACGCAAGGCTCTTGGTTCTGTTCCTGACATGGACTTAGTATGTGACATGTAAACAATTCTAATATAAGCCACCTTGGATTAAAGTGTCTTCTAAACATATCCATCCATCCATCTATCCATTGTCCAACCCGCTATATCCTAACTACAGGGTCACGGGGGTCTGCTGGAGCCAATCCCAGCCAACACAGGGCGCAAGGCAGAAAACAAACCCCAGGCAGGGCACCAGCCCACCGCAGCTTCTAAATATATACGAGGAGGGACCCAAAAATAACCGGAAATATTTTAAAAATGTGTTTAATTTAATTTTCTGTACAAACTACAATTAGTCTCCTTCAATGTACTCTCCATTGGCAGAAATACACTTATCTAAACGTTTGTTCCATTGTTCGAAACATTTTTTAAATTCGTTTGAAGTAATGCCCATTAATGCTCTGGTCGTTTCTTGTTTTACCTCTTCGACGTCAGCAAAACGCCTTCTTTTCAAGTCGTTTTTCATCCGAGGGAACAAAAAGAAATCACACGGAGCTAAATCCGGTGAATAGGGTGGGTGGTTCAGGGTTGTCATACCGTTTCTTGCCAAAAATTGGCGAATGCTGAGAGCAGTGTGAGATGGAGCGTTGTCATGATGAAAGAACCAATCGCCCGACTCCCACAAATCAGGGCGTTTCCTTCTCACACTGTTGCGCAACCTACTTTTACAAAAAAATTCACTGAACACAAGCACAACCTTGCAGACTGACTTGTGAGGAGTGTAACTAGATCGCTCTAGCGGCCCAACCACGTACTACAAGTACCAACCTAACAACAACAAAATTCCAGTTATTTTTGGGTCCCCCCTCGTACTGTTTTCCATTGTACCACATTGGTTTAATCAAAGACCCCTATTTTGAGAATCTGGATCATAAACCACTTATCTATTTAGTCACTCATTCTGACATTTTTGTATAAATAAACAACTTTTATTGTCAGATGCTCCAAAGTAAGAAATATTTGAACAGTCCTTAATACAGTAATAAGTCTGGTTGGTAGGCCATGCACAAGTGTGTCCTGTGGTGGAATAGTGCCTTTGTATTGACTGGTTCGTGCCATGTGCCGTGTGCTGCTAGGAAGGACCGATAACTATAGAATTGGGTATAGGAATGGGCATAAGAACTGCATTGAATGGATTGTGTGTCAGATGTCCAGGGACCTTGCCCCACCTGGATGCCACGAGAAGGGAAGGATCGGGAGAAGGGCAGTATCTTCCCTGGATTGTATGGGGGCCAACCCTATGGAGAAACTTGGCCACTGCCAGGAGATGCCCGGGCAGCTCCGGAACTGGGATATGCAGCGCTTCTGGCTACACCTGGAAGTGCTTCCAGAAGAGGAGCTGAACTCGCTTGCAGTACTTCCTCCACACCCAGAAGTGCTGCTGGATGTTAATTGGGGAGCACCTGGAGCACTTCCGGGTGTTGTAGAATAGAGGCCGCCTCACTCCACTCGGGGAACTGGAATCGGGAGGCAGAGGACGGAGCTTGCGGGTGAGGAGTGGAGGCAGAAGAAGAAGAAGTCACAAGAGAAAGAGCTTTAGTGTTATTTTGGGCACTGTGTGTTGTGTTAAAGGGGTTGTATAATAAACTGTGTGTGTTTTGGACTTTTGGCCTCCACGTCTTTCTGTACCCAGGTACAAGGTTCACAATTGATTCAATATTATTGTGCACTTGTGATTTGGAAGCACTTTTGGATAAATAAATAAATCTAAAAAATAAATAAATATACAAAATAACCTGTTTCTCTGTATTCAAGCTTATTCCCACCTCTCAAATACAAAAAAAATATTGTGTTATTTTGCAGAAGTATTGCATTATTGCAAAGAAATTACCTGCTGCATTTTGTATAATTGTGCCCACGTGTATGATGGGTAGTGACTTAGACGTTTAACATGCACATAGTGTGCAATTGTGCCGGTCCTTTGCAGGAAAGAGTGTGCTGTGGGCAATTCAGTAACAAAACCCTATAAATGAAGTACCACTTTAGTTTAAATCAAGTTATTTACAACATATATTTTGAAACAGTGTCGTCTGGTGGCACAGCAGCTTGTGTTCATACCTTGAAACTTTGGCAACTCAGTTTGGGGAAAGGAAAAGGAGATGGGTGTTATTTACTTCACAGCACATGAAGAACTAGATATATTTTGATAATTGAGAAGTATTACTGACAAATTTCTAGTATTTCATCTTAAAACAGATAACTGTCTACAATTAATCATACTGGCTAATACCAATCAATCCACAAATACATGGGAAGAGCATACAAACTCCAAGCAGACTCTGTCACTGAGAGTCAGCAATGACAGCTCTGTGCTGCCAATCTGCCTGTGTTCAGACATCTCTGCTAAACTTGCTAACGCTTGTAGGTGGCAGAAGAGATGAGGTCAGACTTGCTCAGAGTGTACCACAGGTTTATATTTGGATAGAGCAGATCCAGCTTTAACTTGATTAAGACTAAATGTATACCTACAGTATAATGTCTGTTCAGTTCTTATCTTTTGATTGCAAGCTACATGTGTGCTTAATCTCTTCCTCAATAATTGTCCCTTATGACTGAATCATACATGTGCATGATGTTAATGGCGGCAGCAGGCAATATCTTTCTAAAATAACACAATAATTGCTGTGAAATAATTCAATACTTTTGTGAAATAACACAACATTTTTGTGAATTAACATGTTTTTTTCTTTATTTAGTAGGTGGAATAAGCTTCCATGCCTCTGTATGCCAGCTGTTAGCTGTGAGAAATATCATTAGGTGACCGAAACCTCTCGTGTGATATACTGTAGCCGAAAGTACAGTGAAGCATTAATTAGAGACCGACAGCCTGTAGTGAACTGATCCACTTGAAATATTAGGGGCTTTGAGTCTTTCATTATATCAAGTCTGTTGGATTAAATGATGTTAAAGTGCAGGACAACAAACTTGATGTAAGAGCAGTACAATTTCTGTTAATAGCTGCTATATCTTTGTCCTCCACCCAAATCATTTTACCACACCTTCCTTTTTTTGACTAGAATATTCATATGAAGTCTTCACAAAAAAATTAAATAATATAGTGTTTTTGTCTGCCCAATCAATCATTCAGTCAATTAATTTGAGAAATACCGTATATACAGTACTCATGTTTAAGTTCTTCCGCGGATAAGTCAGGGCTTGATTTTACTGTATAATTTCCGGTATTTTATAATGTTGGTCGTATACGTCGAATGAGGAATACTCACGCTATTGGTCCAAGAGATTATGATATGCTAACACCCACCTGAGAGAGTAACCACGGAGCACACTGCCTTTTTTTTCTATGTATTGTGCCTATGTGACCACACGGTAATACCCAAACTATTCTGAAGCGATGTTTGCACTGATTTTTGTTTTTTGTATCTCACACCTCTCATACACCTTTATTGGAAGAGCATCCCATATCTACGATGGAGTGTTCGATCAGAAGAAAATATGAAGCTGGTTTTAAATTGAAAGCCATTGAAATGGTGAAAGAAATTGGTAACTGCGCTGCTGCAACAAAATTTGATGTATCTGAGAAACTGGTGCGAGATTGGAGGAAGCAGGAAAACGTAAAAAAAAAAATTAAGTGTCGTATTTTTGAATGGCCGTATAAGTCGGGTCTGATTTTATGATCAATTTTTTGGGTTTCAAGACCTGACTTATACGCGAAAATATACAGTAGTCAGTTAATTAGTAGTATTCTATCTATCTATCTATCTATCTATCTATCTATCTATCTATCTATCTATCTATCTATCTATCTATCTATCTATCTATCTATCTATCTATCTATCTATCTATCTATCTATCTATTATTTTACAAAGTTCATCATCTAATCTTTTTTTAATAACACCTTTCAAAGTGAACACACTCCACCTTTAGAATGAGGACTAAAGCCTAAATTTTTGGGTGACACAATTGACATGTTGGTGCCTTTAGAGAGCCCGTGTCCCTGACTAAAAGCCCATTCCCATATGTCTGTATGGAGTCTATACTTTTCCCTTGTGTCACATTGGGTTTTCCCCTGAGTATCCCCTGGTGGTTTTCTTCCAACATTACTACTGATGTGCACGTTAGGATAACTGGCAACTTTAAACAGGCCTAAGTGTAGGTGTGTCTGTGTGTACCCGACAATGGACTGGCATCGCATTCCAGGATTATTTTTGCATGAGCCCTATGCTACTTGCACAGGCTCTAGCCTCTACCACCATGAACTGGATTGAGTATAAGAGTGACATGTTTAAAATAAATCATATTTTTAATTTTCTGATCAATTAATCCTTTCATTATTTGAACTTGCCTAATCAATGCAATGTCATGGGTAGACAGAACTTTCCCAGGCTATATCAAGTACAAGACAGGATCCAAACTAGGATGAGGCACCAATTCATAAGGCACACTTGCTGAGAGCTGGTCTATTTAGAATTTCCAGTTAACCTAACAGCACATCATTGTGATACAGGAGGAATCCACAGTAGCCAGAGAAAACTCCATGCTGGAACAAACATGCAAACCAAACAAAAAATAGTGCACATACAATAATTTGAACCCATCCTCCTGAAGCATTGAGGATCACTGCAACTCTGTCAGTCACAGACCTATTAATACTTGTTGCTCAAACATTCATTGGACACAGAGCTGCAAAATTAGGAAGATTAAAGTTATATCTTCTCATTGTGAAATTGTGAAGCTGTCTGCTCTGAATACACAGTAATCCTTTCCTACTTGCTTTTTACAAATCTGTTTTATCATATTATCAGATCATCTATGGCATTTACCTAACATGAAAGGTACCAACTATCTTGTTAGGTTCAAAATCAAGTATGCAACTGTTTTGTTTTTTTTTATATATATTTTATTGTATAACGAAGATGAGAGAGAAACAGGATTTTGATTCTTCTGTATGTTCTGTACATATAGTGAATTGACAATAAAAGGCTATTTGATTTGATTTGATTTGATTTGATTTGATTTGATTACTGGTAACCTCTTACCTGTCTCACTGTCCTTGCTGCTCTTCGTGTAATTCACTCTCTATGGCAGGCTGTTTGCTGACTGTTGCTGTGTTTACTTTCAAACATTTATTTCAACCCTGTTTACTACTAAAGGAGAACTTCACAAAGCTATCCCCTTGTGTCCTTAAGGGACTGGTATTAGACAAGGAATGAATAATCTAACATCCCAATGCCTTTGTAGCAGTTAGACAGAGACACTGGTTTTAAGCTTTCAGTCAATACAATATTTATTTTTACCAAAACCAATAACCCAAAGTACGAAGTGACACAGAGAATCATCTGGTTGTGTTAGGTCTTCATGCAGTCTAATTGGTAACAGCATGGTGCTGGTAAACACTCCAGTAGGCCCGGTTCTTTTGTTGCAGTTTAAGCATTCCCAAGCAAAAAGATCTAAGGCAGAGAGAGATAGAAAACTCCAAACTGTCATTTTTTGTAAAAGGCAGCCATTTTCTGCTTCCCTTCTTGATGAAGTAACTTGGCTCACTTGCCCATCCCTGATATTTTGCAGTTTCCTATACATATTTAAAGTATGTGCAAGAAATAAAAATAAATTTCAAAAAATGTTACAGGACATCATTATCATTTAGCCCACTCATTTCACATGGAGCTCAAGGTCAGTTCACTGTGATTTGAAGCTGACTTATGTAAAACACCTTGCATTGAACTATCCCAGAATACACTTCAATGTTGTTCAGCTTGACTAAAACTCAACCTAAAGGCCTATCACTTGACATCTAGCTGATGAAAATGTATGGGCTAATTTCAAATTTGTTCTGTCAACTAAAACAGAGGTTGCCTAGAGCTTGACTACTTCAAAATGATATCATGCCACCCTTTCAATCCCCGCTCCATGTCTGACACGTGGGAAACTCTATTCTTACTCTCCACAAATTACTATGGCTAATAGGATGAAACCCACCAAACCACCACACTGTGGGTGGCTATTCTGCACATTTTAGACCAGAGTGACTACAAGCAGTCTTCCAGCACACTATGCTTAACATAAGGTGTGTTATTTTTTTTTCTAAATCAGTACTGTCCATAAAGAATATGTTAATTTTAGGAAGCATCCTTCTGACTAGAATTGCTTTTCAAAAAAAGCTTTCCTCTCACTGATGTGACTAACCTCTCACTAACAGTTTAAAAAATGGCTCTACACATCCCAAGCCATCTGCCTTCCTTAAGATTGTCTGAACTTGGTCATCCTTCTTCCAGCCCTTCAAACCATGTATTAGTGAAACACTACTTGTTGTCCCCTAACATTATGACATGTTCTCTCTGACTCTAAAGTTTTCAAATGTTGTCATTTGAATTTTCACAAAGAGGTTCAAAGTTTTTAAATCATCTACTGTGAAAAAACTTCCACATTTATGTAAGTAGTGTGAGTCTCTTTTCTCTTGTGATTGTCCTGCAGGCACAGTCAGCCCTACTATAAAAATACATGGAAGAAGACAGCAACCACAGCACATCCATCCTGTTATTGGCATGGAAGTTTTGAAATGACTGATCCCAGCTGTGGGACTGCAGTCTTTCTTCATTTGTTCGGGAAGATGTTTCAAAATGGTCACATGCACCACGAGCCACTGCTTACATTTGTTGGTTTACTCAATATTTGTATTTGGCTTTCCTCGATGGGAATATTTATCTTGCCGATGAGTTCATTTGTTCAGCATTTTAGGCACAGATCTAAAATCCCATATAAGACCACTTCTATTTCTTTTTTTTTTTGTTCTTTTGAAATTTCAAGGATCATGATTTCCTGTCCTTTTCTTTTAGAAGTCGTAAAATGAGTGAACCTTGCCTAATTTGTCGAGCATCCTGCCTCATCTCTTGTGACTTTTTACACTGACACATTACAGACTATTTTCCATTAAGTCATATTGCTGAATCAAAATAAAGAATAAATGCAGAGACACAGTTAACTCTGTGATTGCCATCTTTGCATTTATCCCTAATAAACTGGTATGTAACTTTTAAACTACCAATTTTACAGGGCTGGGCATTTTCATACGAAAACAACTCATTCTCAGTAGAGGGGTTTGAACATGCGCTGGGGAAAAGAGGAATGAGAAAAATGAGAACGTGGTGTGGAATGGAATCATCAGAATGTAACTCTGAATGAGTAAATGGACCATCTCATAAAGAGAACCAGATGAGCTAAACAAAGATATGCAGAGTGATGTGATGTTGTGAGGATGATCTAAAGAAATAAAAAAAATAAATTGCAAATGCAGCTGGCTATTATTTTGACTAACATCTTGCATTCCAGTGAGATAATGACATGAATAATATTCTGCATATGGTCACCCATGCTCCCTTCTGCACAGCCATGCAAGTTTCTATTTGCTCCTTCTGCAAAAAGCACCTCCTAGAAATAGGTGATCGTCAGTGGTGCAGAAGAAGATAACCTTCAAACCACATTGGATCACAGTGGACACTACAACACACAGAACTGTGCCATTACCAAGTTAAGATTCCCAGGAATTTAATTGTATTTGCTTGTTCACACTTAAAATGGTAAATTGCAAGGCCAGTAGAGTTCTTACATGACAGTTCTAGGATGAAACAGAAGAAACCTTTGGGAGATCCCACAGAAAATACACTATTTCTAAGTTACATTCTTGGGGATTTAGTAGGATTTGCTCGTTCACACTTAACCTGCTGAGATAAAACTGGCCTACTGCTACAAAAGTGGTTCCTTCACAATGTAATAACTGCACAGAATGAAACAGTCACAGATGGATTATTTTTATGACTTGGGAGACGGGGAGACTAAAATACAAGCAAAGATCAATACCCATAAGTAAGAAAATGAGTATTCGAACAGAGGCAAAAACATGAAGCAAAATCAGGATCAAAGAGGACGCAGCAAGACAGTCGAGGGGCAGAAACACAGTTAATTCATTAGTCAAAACAAGAGACAAGACTTGAAGTTCTGAAGCCAAAAGAGTCAAAAGTCAATCAAGAAGTCAAACTAATATAATAACTTACACAAAGTTTTTTGAAGATATCTATATACTCACATGATTGGAAATTTGCAACAAGGATCTTTATCCAATTCTAGCAATGATTTCATGCAATGCACACCTCCTAGCATTAAGTCTAGCAACAAACAAAAATGCTGGATGTTATATAAAAGCAATATGGTATCACGGGAGAAAGAATCAAAAAAGAAACATTTACAAAAACATATTAAAAACAAAAACTGAATTCCTTGACCTCAGAAACACCCAAAATTGTCACTTAAAAAACATAAAGTCACATCACATCACAACAGTTAAGGAGCCCAACACATCTGTCTATCTACAGTATTACTCTACCAGCATGTTTAAGGGTTTCCATGCCTTCTGCTCACTGGATTATCACTTTGATTGCTATGTCACACTATGTTGTTTACGTGACACTCTTTTGCTATAACTAAGGCACAAACCACCCAGTGATTTGAGACATCCTCTATCTGCCATCTTGTGCATGTCCTAAAGTAGTGGCCATTTTACATTGTCTCTCATCTATCTATCTATCTATCTATCTATCTATCTATCTATCTATCTATCTATCTATCTATCTATCTATCTATCTATCTATCTATCTATCTATCTATCTATCTATCTATCTATCTATCTATCTATCTATCTATCTATCTATCTATCTATCTATCTATCTATCTATCTATCTATCTAACTAATGGCCTTGACCTGCTCATTTAGTGGTGAATTCCTATGATATCTCGTGTGTGTGGAAGGTGTATATGCAAAAAACAAAGCGATTCCATGGATCATGCTCTCAGATGAATAAACGTAATTAGTTAATTGATATTGGCATCGTGGAATATCACACAGTTCACACTCAATCCCAGCCAATCAATATCCCTGAATTGGACATTTCTGAGCTAGTGTGGCTGATTTTGTGGGGGTAATCTACAATGGGCTTTCTTTTATCTAGGTTTGGTTCATGCTTCGTGTCTGATGATCTGACTCCCTGAATCCCTAAATCTGAATGAGGTGAGTTCATTAAATAGTTCAATAATAGTTCAAAGCAGGCCTGAAATTATTTGCTGCTATGAAAAAAAGGCTACAAACAGACTTTAAATGAACCATACAAAATCTCACTAGGCTTATCATTTATATGCATTTGTACAATATAAACTTTTTTCAAAGAAGCATGTCAATGTGGTGGGCTGCGTTTCTGTCTCTCTGCATTTGGATACCAATTTGATGACACGCTGTTAAGTGGAGAGTCTTAGTTTCTGGATTTTGCATGCTTACTTTGGAAAGATTCTAGATTAATGGACACATAACTTTTCTTGCTACCATCCTTTCCATTTTTGTTGTATAGTTTCATGTTTTGGGGAGATGACTCAACTTTTATGACATTTTTGCAGCTTATGATGCTGCCTCTGTTAGTTTAGCGGGCTGAAAAAAGGCTAGTGTAATATAGCAGAAGTAAAAAGACTGTTACATGATTCATGTGCTCAGTCATGTTATAATCATTAGGAAAAGAGTTCCGCTTTTACTTGAGTCGTTACTTTTTTTAACTCTTTACAGAGAGGTCAAGACTCATGTTTCATTCAAAGTCTAAAGAAGGAATAACTGACTGCAATAGTGCGGCAGAAAAATAATTGTCCCATTTACGTGGGTCTGTGATGCCCTGTGCACTTGATCACCTGCACAGACCTTATCATTACGCATGTAGCAATTCATGAACCAACCAGAAACCTGGAGTGAGTGAGACACAAAGACATGTTTTGAGGTGGAAAAGCAAAGCTGTCTTTTATTCGAGCAAGTGCTTATAAACACAATAAACAAAAATCAATTTCATGCAATTTTAACCACACAGTTAATCCAGTCAAACCTTAATAAGTTTGTGAAAGTTGCCACTACCCACATTTTTTGCTTTACCAGTGTGTATCACTTCATAAGCTTTCATTTGAGATCAAGATCAAGATTTTAGTTGCAGTGATTCACATGTAATCACATGACAGAAGGACACAACCCTTAATAATAAATGTGAAAAGGAAAAATAAGGACAACTTATAAATCTTTACAAAACTGCACCCTCAGGAGCTCTGCAGTTATAAAGCACAAAAGAAAATGTTCCTTCATCCCAAAAGAATATAAAAGTCCAGGACGTTCTTCAAAAGGAAATCAAAAATATAACAATTTCTCAGATAAGCAAAAAGCACACAGTTCACCACTTCACCTCCCCAGTGATCACCTCCACTCCAACCAGTAAGATGAAGGTCAAAGAAAAGCATTCTTTTCACTATCCTCTCTACTTGAATGATCAGCAGCTCAGATCAGCCAAAAGGCAACCTCTGGTGTCAGAGCAGGTGTTTTATATCGCCACAGGGTTCCATTTCCCAGTCCCCTTAGATGCTCTCAGAAGTCTACCAATTGTTTTTTATGATGCAATGCTAGTTGTACTCTGTGGACAGGTACAGAAATGACAGCTGATCTCAAAATAATCTGGGGCGCTAACCGGGTCATCCATTTAATGATAAGGTGAAAATACAAATTACACCCATTGTGGCATTAGTGTGCCCTAACATCAGGCTTGGCAAAATCGAAACAAACAAGAAATTAGAAGCACTACAGTCGCTCTCTGGGAGGTCTGCCTAGAGGCACAATTGTTTCACAAGTGACACCTCCTTCAAGGAGTCCGGTGACTTTCTTCTCGTGGAACTGGAAGGGTCTCCTCACTGGGCAGATTCTCAATACTGCGGAGAGAGAAGGAGAAAATAGTGTTCGCCGTAGTGCTCTCTTGTGGTTCAGAGGATCATTACATGAATTGACAAAGCCAGTGAGGAGATCCACAGATGTGCATGCATGACACCTCATTCTGGAAGGAAACTATTCAGACTTCCTTGTATGTATGTTTATGCCTGCATGTGTGTGAGGTTTTCCTCTCTATTGCAAGTAATAGCTGTCTCATCTAACCTTTATGGGTCCTTTCTCTTTGTGTTATGGCAATCCATCTACCGTCCTGGGGCCCCAGGCATAACACCGTGGATAGAATTCACACTAAAACATGGCGTGCGGACAAAAGCGGAAATGTACGTATGCACAAAAAAATCCAGATGCATAAATCTGTGCTTATAACAACTTCCGCTCCATAAATCCCGGTCAGCGTGAAAAGTAACGCTTGTGCATGCGCCTGCTGCCACTCCCCAACTTCTCCCAGAATTATGCCTCTTACAATATGCAAAGCCATATAAATAGCCCTTAAGCTCAGCATTCTGTGAAAAGCCAATGGCAAAAGCAAATAGAAGAATTTCAGCGAATACCAAGTAGAGGCAAGGAAAAACATACTATTTGTTGGTTTAAACAATGATATAAACAACAAAAGGAAGTTGATCGAGTAAAAGAGTGGCAGAGAAACTTGAAAGTTCAAGTTCAGAAAGTCGCAAAGTGTCAGAAATAAATAAGAGGTGGTCAAATATCAAAGTCACCATGAAAAGGCGAGTCTTAGCCCACCTTCTGAGTGTCATATGGAAGCGTATTAGGGTACAGAGAAAAGAAAAACAAAATAGGGACACAGTTGAAAAAAATGTCCAAATGTCAACTTTAATCTCGAAATTTCCACTTTAATCATGTATTTTATTTTGTCATCAAAATAGAACTTCATAAACTTCATCTTAAAATTGTTTAATTTACTAGTTTCTCAGATCCCATCGTAACTAAAGTAGCACGTTAAATGCTTCTTTCTATGTGTTCTTTTATGTGCTCTATGTGTGTCAATCACTATGTGCTTCTTAAATGGGCTTTCCTGACAGGACACAGAATACATTACATTCATGATATTAGAGCTCTCTGAACAATTTAAATATTAAGATGTATACTGTTTCTTACTTAATTACAGCATGTATTAAACACAGGGATATGGTGGTGCAGTGATAGTGACGAGCTGGCGCCCCGTCCAGAGATTGTTCCTGTCTCCCACAAGATGCTTGCTGCACCGTGTACGACCTTCGATGAAATAATTTACTGTAGCAGTACTGTCTCTCTCAAACGTACTAACCTCCTATTCCTGTCCTTCCTTTTCTTTCTCCAAGTAACCAATCGCCACACGATCAGCTCTGTAATAGATGCCAAGACATCTGTAAGCTTAGAACGCCGATTCTTCAAAACTTTTATTAAACATTGAAATATCTTCGTAGTACGTCTTTAACTATTCCATCCATCTATCTATCCATATGTGAATTTCCCCTTGGGATTAATAAAGTATCTATCTATCTATCTATCTATCTATCTATCTATCTATCTATCTATCTATCTATCTATCTATCTATCTATCTATCTATCTATCTATCTATCTATCTATCTATCTATCTATCTATCCAGGGTCTCGCCAATCCTAACAGGCATACAGCGCGAGGCAGGAACAATCGGTGAATGGGGCCCCACCGTGTCCTCACATGTTTAATTATTAACAATATACATTATTTTAATGAAGTTTAAAACTTATCTGTATAATGTAATAAACATGCTTTACTGCATTTCATCTTAAAAATGATATCAAGAGCTCCAAGAAGATAGCACTTGGAAATCTAAATCAACTTAGAAGCCAGTCATCATCACGTGTAAATATGCACTTATAAAGTGAATCAGGTTGTGTAATATTATAACTATAGTGCAAGTTTACAGTGAGGTGATTGTACTTATAAGTACAAACAGTTCTACCAAGAGCACTTGATGGACTGATTGAGTGCATTTAGAGTACTTGGGATGACACTGTTTCTGATCCACGAGGTCCCTAAAGGAAAGGCTCTGAAATGTTTGCCGTATAGGAACAGTTCAAACAGACTGAGTGCATGGCTGAGGCAGCGTGTGCTAGATGCTGTATACCAATAATCCGATCAGCTGCTGTACGGCTGTGATTCCAAACTCATATACAGTGGGTTTAATACTCAGTGGTGCACTGGGGAATAACAACACTAAAGCAGTGATGGTATTTAAAATAGTTTGGCCATTCAGTGCACCATTATATGGTAACGGGTTGATTACAATGAGATGCCTTAAACTAATAAATGATATGTGGTTAATTTCAGTGCATTTGATAAAGCCGCAACAAGGATGTGAATCTAAAAACTAAAGGGAAACTACATAGTGACAGTAGCACTGCTTTGCAAAACCGAGCGGAGAACTTGCGTACGTAAGGGATTGAGCTAGCATGAAAATGTGCATGGCTTTACACCAAGTTTAGTTTTTATACATTGCGATGTGAGCATGGAAACGGGCGTACACAACATTTTTGTGCATATGCACCGTTTATACACGAGGCCTCTGCTCTATAGCAGCAGACAACCACCAGAATGGCAGTTTCATTATCAGGAGGCAGTAGCGTTTTAATTGGTCTCTGATTGCATGTATGCTACAGACAAAAATTTGCCAAAGCATTTCTGAAAGTGAGCAGGACCCGAGCTTGTGTGCAGTTCTGGAGAAGGAGCAACTCACTATGATGATGCCTATTAGACTAACTCTACAAAGATGGACATCTGAAGATGGCTACAACAAATAACTCATCAGGCTATTCCAAATTATGGTACTGGCAATGGAGACTAACCCACTATGGCTATCAACATTAACAGGGATACTGAACGGCCACTGTAGTCAGGACCAGCTCCACATAGTTGTGACACCAACATAAACCAAACTTTTTGCCCCATATCTGAAAACATTAGTAATGTCAAAGCAGTTTAGATTTGTTTTAAATCATAATCCTCCTTTACAGTAAGCTATTAAAACAGAGTTTACATGTTATAATATTAGGGCCAGAAGAAGGCAGCAGTAGTTGATGGTGTTAAAAGATATGGGGGAGCCCCCCTAGTATGAGTGAGCCCTCATTCTAGAGTCTTAAGGTAAGTCTTAAGGGTGAGTTTAGAGTCAGGAGGTTATTTAGTGTAAAGTATAATTTGGTGAATATTAGGAAAATTTTTAATTGAGGACAAAGAAAAGAAGATGACATGCGGAAGACCTGTTGTGAAAGCTGTACAATGGTTGGTGGCATCTCTCTGATTAACTGTGCAGAAAGACCCTAACAAGCTGCAGAGTTGAGGAGATATGACAGACAATGGTCAAACAACATGATACAGTTCTCTCTGCTTTTGGTTAGATCAAAATCAAGCTAAGCTAAGGAAAAAAAGAGTAAGCACACCTCAAAGCATTTTCTTTTCTCAGAAGCATCAGAGTAAGCACATGTCTCACAAGGGAACCAGAATCCAGACGGAGGTGGACCCATCCAGTATGACCGGAGCCAGGGAACAGTTTGTCACTTCCAGTCCTGTGACCCCCTCATTAGTATAAAGGAAAGAGAGTTTACTTTTGCCATTCAAACAGGAAGAAAGTCCACCAGGGATGGGCTCCTAGTTTATTATGTGTGTCATAGAGGACCCTCTCTAATTATCAGGGCACAGGCTGCTTTGTTAAAAATGAACAAAACTGCATTTCTTTGGTTACATAGAGCCCAACTCTAAGCACTATCTCAGAGAAAATGAGATTTTAGTTTAATTGAAGAACTTTTTATTTATTTCTTCTTGTTAAGTCTATTGTTCTTGTTTTTGCAATGGAAAATCAGATAAAGAATCAAATGTTCTTCTTGTCTGAACTCCCCCCAGTAGTCATCCAAGCCATAACACTGCATGTTGTGCAGGATATAGCTGTCAGACATGTTGGTTGTATTGTGCTGCTGTGTTACCATGTCCATCAGGAAATCTGGAGGTCATCAAAAGTCTTTCTTCACACAAACATTTGGGAGAATCTGGAAAAACTACCAATTCATGTAGCAGATCACTTCACAACATTTAAAAGGTATCTGGATGAGATATCGTAAAATCTTACATATTCGCTAATCAGACAAGCTTGAATAAAGAGCTGACAGAATGGTCTCCTATTATTTAACAGATAGTTGATGTTCTTTGATGGACAGCTGCCAGTTCATGGATGTTTAGGCTCATTTAATGTCATAGCGGTGCACTCGGTCATTAACGGACACCATGCCATTGACGTTCTTCCTGTCTTGAGCATATTAAGAGACATGTAAGCATCTGAAGATTACTGTGAGAGAACAAAAATAGCAGGAGGTAGTTTCGAAGTCAGGGACAAAAACAGATCAAAATCAGGAGATCAATAAATACCCAGACACCTGGGAATCATAGGGAAAGATGTTAATCAGACGTTGTGAGCAAAAACGAGAGTCAAAAAGTCAGAAACAAAATTACCAATAGGGCCTTCTTGGGAAATAAGCTAACTATTCTCCATGAAATGAATTGCAATCTGACATCAACACAAATTTATAATATCAATCAATCAATCAATCAATACATAATGCAAGGTCAAGTACAACTAAAAGAGTAGCAAATTTAAACTTTTCATAGTCTACTTGGAAATGCATGGACCACTGGTTCTCAGATAAAGGTGGTTCATGTAAAGTAAGTGGAAAATTTTCATTTCTTACAATCTTTTGTCTTCAGTATGAAAAAATACTGCTCCACAGATCACAGATGTAACGTTCGTAAGCAGTGCTCTTCCACCAACTATTGAGGATATAAGGATATAAAAGCATTGTTTCCATATGGGCTGAAGTTGTGAGTATTTGATGATTCCTCATTGTCAGCATACATCTCTCTGCCATTGCTTTTACTGCTTTCTGCATCATAGAGTATATCTGGTATGTTGTTGAGCCATAGTATTAGCCAGTTGCTCAGTCTTACCTCTTGTTGTTCTTCATCACTGACAACTCAGGAGATTTTGCCACTACAGTGTTTTTTCACACAATCACAGGAAGTATTTTCTTTTCATCATAATCAGTTTAGCTTGATGACAGGAGTTCAGGTCAGTTTGCACAGGTATTTATCTATCTGTGCTGCATATGCTTTCTGTATCCCACCTTGATGCTCAGCAGATGGCACTGGTGTACCTCTTCTCCTTCCTATGAGTGGCCTCACAATTCGCCTCATGCTCAGCTGATGTCGCTGCTGTCCTTTTCTAGTCAATAAGTTTGTGAAGGATGCTGCTACCCACAATTTTTCTTGCTTTACCGGTTTGTATCACATGATAAGCTTTCATTTGAGATCAAGATCAAAGTTCTAGCCCCAACGATACACAAGTAATCATATGACAGATAGACACCACCCTTAACAGTTTATATACATAGACTATGCTACCCATCTAAGATGGGTCGAAATCTAAATTATCATTGTAGATGTCGGCATTAATGTCTGCAGTGCAAAATTTAATGCAGTGGTTCTCAAACTCAGTCCTTGGGACCCCATGTGGCTGCAGGATTTTGTTCCAACCAGATTCACAATGAGTGATAATAATCAATAATAACTGATGTCATTTATGATTATTACATTATAAGACATTTAGAAATATTTCTGTTTTTTGCTATAACTTTAAATGCTTAACTCTTTTTTGCGGTTTTCCTCTTATTTTTCCCTTATTCTGTGTAGTCTGCTTTCTTCATTGTATCCTAATAGTGACAATTAAAAACAAGCAAAGTAGACACCTGGGTGCACAACTTTAAATGATGAAAGGCTGCAACTGCTTCAGTGTCAGACCCACTAATCAGTCAATAATGGAAAGGCAGAATGGAAATCAGATAAAAACAATTAAAAGTAAAAAAATACATTATCCTCATAAAACTGCTTAATTTTTATTAAAACGTATTATTCAATTTATTAAAAACAGAAGCAGGATGAAACAAAAACCTGCAGCCCCAGGACTGATTTTGGGAACCACAGATCTAATATAATATATTCTGTAGAGAAAAGCCAAGCAAAATGACACCTTTTATTGGCTAACATCTTGCCTGAAGAAGGGGCCTGAGTTTCCTCGAAAGCTTGCATATTGTAATCTTTTTAGTTAGCCAATAAAAGGTGTCATTTTGCTTGGTTTTTCTCTACATTCATAATGGCTAACATGGTACAACACCCTAGTACTACTGGAATATATTCTGAAATACATATAGTGATAAAATACATTGTACTTGTCATGTCAACAGATAACACATTACAAGCATTTGTAGTAATAAAATGCATTACTAAACGTGTCTGTGATGTTCTATTGGTTGGAATACCAAAAGCAATGCATATATCTCTGTTATGTATGTATGGGATTCATAAAGGCAGTATATTAGTGTTTGTCATGCACCTTCTGTTGGAATGACTAGTGCATTGCATTTTCATACTACAAATGTTTATGATGTATCACCTATTGAATTGACAGAGACAGCGCAACCAGATGGACAAACAGATACACAGACATACAGACACTTGTGCTTTTATTAAGGTGGATATGGCAAAAAAACTTAAAAATAAACTAAAATACATGTATACAATATGTCTTTTATTATTGAACGTTAGAACATAGACAAGAACAGGCCATTTGGCTCAACAAAGCTTGCTAGTCCTGTCCATTTCATTTTTCTAAAATGACATCAAGTCTTTTAGGGAATCTGTGTGTGTGAATGTGCACAGGGGTGGCAAGGGAGCGAATCACAGACTGCTTACATTTCAGGTAAAAAGGGATTTTCCTTGTGGTGTGGACTTGCATTGTCAGAGAGGTGTTATGTCTGCCACAGGGCAGTTCACAATATAACTCATTGTTTGAATTAAATTGTATCTTAGATAACTCTGCCTTCCTCTTTGTCTTTGAATTGTGCTATTCAGGAGAAACCTTTCATTTGGAGTGAGAGATAAAAGAGCTCAAAGTTCAATCGCCAATAAAGAGAAGTGTTTCATGGCTTTGTCAGCAATTTTCCTTCAACGGCGGCTCCACTTGGCTGCTATGTTCAAAATGAGTGAAAAAGAAGAAGAAGAAACAGTAAAAAAAACAGGCCTACCGTATATTTAAATTTGCATTTTGCTGGGTCATCAATGAAGCTTCCAAAAGCCAAAATCTAGACATTCGGAGGATGACTTTTATTACCCCTTAGAAACACTCTGAAACAAAGTAAATGAACATCACACTTCTGAGTGTAAAGTGAGGTGTTTTATTATAGGGAAGGCTTCTAAGAGAGTCACAAAATCGGCACATGCTCACAGCTCTATTTGTCCTGCACATATTGTCACCAGAGCTGAGGTGCCTGCCAGTTTGCCCTGCGTTTCTAAATATACTGTACTCTCTTACTTTTCTCAATACCAGCGACTCATCAAGTGTCTAACCTCATAGTTAAAGTGCTTCAGTTACACGAGTGACATGTTGCAGGAGACATCCCATTGTATAGGCAGCATAAATTAGTATCCTTTTACTGTCCCTAGAGGAAAGTCTGCATAGAAACTTGTCAGAAGCAGGTATGACCTATGAGTAGACAATCTTTCCAAACCACGTCTATTTAGATGAACAGATGTTCATGAGGAAAGCTACTCTACCTCCCAAGAACATGGCAGAATTCCTGAGCCTGAGAACACACAGTATTTTATTAGACTCCCAGTATTGAGACTCACTGTGCTCTTGGTGAGTCTCATAAAGTCTCTAACTCACTTCAGACTGTTTTTTTGAAAGATATGAAGCTTCCATAGGGTGCTGTATCCCAGTAGCTTCAGTCATTAATGTACAATTAACCAATTTAATGTCTAATTGTACAATAAACTCCTTCCACTACCCACATTTTTAAATGGAGAAACAGAACAATAAGGTAATCACCCCAGAAACTGCAATTAAGAGGAATTGGTCTCAGTATTGACAGTGAATATTTAAAATGGCACTTTTTCTGAAAGATAATTAAGCCTATTATTGTTGTGCAGAAAAGTCTAAAACATGGCAAGAGTGGTGTGAGGCCTCCAAACTGCTCTTAAAAACCAGTCCTAGAGTTTCACCAGCCTGTCCAGACAAGGCTACATCCTAGACAGCCTTCTCCCAACTACTACATGCAGGCTTCGGCCTACACAGGCCCCAAAATGGGAAGCTGACTATGAAAGTTCAAAATGTAATAAAAATCTCAAAATATATACAAAATGCCTTACAAGGAAGTTTTATGAAAAGGAGTAACTTTGACCCCTTTTTTTCCACTAGGAGGTGAATGCCTGGGGTTGTTTAATGTGGCCTGTCCAACTTCAAGTCCTTCTGATCATTTTTACTAAAGACACATATTAGTTTATTCTGTATCGTAAGTGTGTCATTTCCTGTGTAAAATATGGTCCAGAAATTGTCTAAAAATGAGGGCTTTACAGGTTTTGGGGCCCAAAAACTAAAAGAGAATCCAAAAAATCTTGACATTGTGCATAACTAGACATCAACACGAGTTGAACAGTACAGTATATCATATGTGGATGTTTTCTTGTACTGGTGAGTCAGATGGCTTTGGAAAAAAAGCTGAAGTGAATTTAAGGTGTTTTTATGTAATTATGAATAGAGTACATATCTAATGTGATATATTTCTTGTATGATAATACAACAAACAAATACAAAAAAAATACATAAGATGAAGTAACTATTCTCATGGGAAAGCTGTCTCAGTAAACTAATCGAAGATGTTTCTCTGTTTTAAGATAGACAAGTTTGCAAATGCAATGCATTTCAATTACATCGGAATTGCTTCATGTGGGCAGACAGACAGACCTGGCTAATGCAGTAGGTGCTTTTTGCATTATATATGAAAAAAACTTTTGTAAATAGCTATACTGTATCCTTGCCTTTAAGTCATCCATCCATCCATCCATCCATCCATCCATCCATCCATCCATCCATCCATCCTCTTCCGCTTATCCGAGATCAGGTCATGGGGGCAGTAGCTTGAGCAGAGATGCCCAGACTTCCCTCTCCCCGGCCACTTCTTCTAGCTCTTCCGGAGGAATCCTGAGGCGTTCCCAGGCCAGTTGGGAGACATAGTCCCTCCAGCATGTCCTGGGTGTTCCCCGGGGCCTCCTCCCAGTTAGATGTGCCCAGAACACCTCACCAGGGAGGCGTCCAGGAGGCATCCTGATCAGATGCCCGAGCCACCTCATCTGACTCCTCTCGATGTGGAGGAGCAGCGGCTCTACTCTGAGCCCCTCCTGGATGACTGAGCTTCTCACCCTACCTTTAAGGGAAAGCCCAGACACCCTGCGGAGGAAACTCATTTCAGCCGCTTGTATTCGTGATCTTGTTCTTTCGGTCACTACCCATAGCTCATGACCATAGGTGAGGGTAGGAACGTAGATCGATGGGTAAATTGAGAGCTTTGCCTTACGGCTCAGATCCTTTTTCACTACGACAGACCGATGCAGAGCCCGCATCACTGTGGACGTCGCACCGATCCACCTGTTGATCTCACGCTCCATTCTTCCCTCACTCGTGAACAAGACCCTGAGATACTTGAACTCCTCCACTTGGGGCAGGATCTCACCCCCAACCCTGAGAGGGCACTCCACCCTTTTCTGGCTGAGGACCATGGTCTCGGATTTGGAGGTGTTGATTCCCATCCCACCCGCTTCACACTCGGCTGCAAACCAATCCAGAGAGAGCTGAAGATCATGGTCTGATGAAGCAAACAGGACAACATCATCTACAAAAAGCAGTGGCCCAATCCTGAGTCCACCAAACCGGACCCCCTCAACGCCCTGGCTGCGCTTAGAAATTCTGTCCATAAAAGTCTCTAAAATTTATGAACAAAATCAGTGACAAAGGGCAGCCCTGGCGGAGTCCAATTCTCACTGGAAATGGGTTCGACTTACTGCCGGCAATGCGGACCAAGTTCTGAATCCGGTTGTACAGGGACCGAACAGCCATTATTAGGGGGTCCAGTACCCCATATTCCCGGAGTACCCCCCACAGGATTCCCAGATGGCCACGGTCAAACACCTTTTCCAAGTCCACAAAACACATGTAGACTGGTTGGGCAAACTCCCATGCACCCTCCAGGACCCTGCTAAGGGTGTAGAGCTGGTCCACTGTTCCGTGACCAGGACGAAAACGACACTGTTTTTCCTGAATCCAAGGTTCAACTGTCTGACGGACCCTCCTCTCCAGGACCCCCGAATAGACTTTTCCAGGGAGGCTGAGGAGTGTGATCCCACTGTAGTTGGAACACACCCTCCAGTCCCCCTTCTTAAAGAGGGGGACCACCACCCCGGTCTGCCAATCCAGAGGCACTGTCCCCGATGTCCATGCAATGTTTTAGAGGTGTGTCAACCAAGACAGTCCTACAACATCCAGAGCCTTGAGGAACTCCGGGCGTATCTCATCCTCCCCTGGGGCCCTGCCATCAAGGAGTTTTTTGACCACCTCGGTGACCTCAGTCCCAGAGAAGGGGGAGCCCACCTCCGAGTCCCCAGGCTCTGCTTCCTCATTGGAAGGCATGTTAGTGGGATTGAGGAGGTCTTCGAAGTACTCCCCCCACCGACCCTCAACGTCCCGAGTCGAGGTCAGCAGTGCACCATCCCCACCATATACAGTGTTGACACTGCACTGCTTCCCTCTCTTGAGACGCCGGCTGGTGGACCAGAATCTCCTTGAAGCCGTCCGAAAGTCGTTCTCCATGGCCTCCCCAAACTCCTTCCACGCCCAAGTTTTTGCCTCAGCAACCACCGAAGCTGCATTCCGCTTGGCCTGCCGGTACCTATTAGCTGCCTCCAGAGTCCTACAGGACAAAAGGGTCCTGTAGGACCCCTTCTTCAGCTTGACGGCATCCCTCACCACCGGTGTCCACCAACGGGTTCAGGGATTGCCGCCACAACAGGCAACGACCACCTTACGGTCTTAGCTCTGGTCAGCTGCCTCAACAATAGAGGCTTCCCATGGGCTCACCACCTATGGGAGGGGCCAAGGAGGTCAGGTGCAGTGTGAGTTGGGTGGTGGCCAAAGACGGGGACCTTGGAGGTCCGATCCTCGGCTACAGAAGCTGGCTCTTGGGACGTGGAATGTCACCTCTCTGAAGGGGAAGGAGCATGAGCTAGTGCGCGAGGTCGAGAGGTCCCGGCTAGATATAGTTAGGGCTCACCTCGACACTCAGCTTGGACTCTGGAACCAATCTTCTTGAGAGGGGCTGGACTCTCTAACACTCTGGAGTTGCCCCCGGTGAGAGGCGCTGAGTGGGTGTGGGCATGCTTATTGCCCCCTGACTTGGAGCCTGTTCATTGGGGTTCACCCCGGTGGACGAGAGGTTAGCCTCCCTCCGCCTTCAGGTGGGGGGACGGGTCCTAACTGTTGTTTGTGTATATGCGCCGAACAGCAGTTTGGAGCACCCATCCTTTTTGGAGTCCCTGGAGGAGGTGCTAGAGGGCATACCTTCTGGGGACTCCCTTGTACTGCTGGGAGACTTCAATGCTCACGTGGGCAGTGACAGTGAGACCTGGAAGAGTGTGATTGGGAGGAATGGCCCCCTGATCTGTACCTGAGCGGTGTTTTGTTACTGGACTTCTGTACTCATCACGGATTGTCCATAACGAACACCATGTTCAAGCATAGGGGTGTTCATATGTGCACTTGGCACCAGGACACCCTAGGCCTCAGTTCGATGATCAACTTTGTGGTCGTGTCGTTGGACTTGCGGCCACATGTCTTGGACACTCAGGTGAAGAGAGGGACGGAGCTGTCAACTGATCACCACCTGGTGGTGAGTTGGCTTCGATGGTGGGGAGGATGCTGGTCAGGCCTGGTAGGCCCAAACATGTTGTGAGGGTCTGCTGGGAACGTCTGACAGAGTCCCCTGTCAGAAGTAGCTTCAACTCCCACCTCCGGCAGAACTTCGACCACGTCCAGAGGGAGGTGGGGGACATTGAGTTCGAATGGGCCATGTTCCATGCCTCTATTGTTGAGGCGGCTGACCGGAACTGTGGCCGTAAGGTGATCTTTATGTCACCTAAGATAAAAATTTAAACACAATAATTAGAAAAAAGGCACTCTGTGAAAAATGAGTGTTGGTGCGTAGTCAATATTATTGCCACCATGTCCAGGTTTGCTTCCTGCCTTGGGTCAAATGTACTCAGAATCACCTCAGGCTTCATCAACCATTCAGACAGGTTAACTTGGGTCAGTAAATGGGTGGACAGATAGCATACATCTGAGATGTTAAAGACTAGGCAGATTCTCTTCCTGCTGTCTTTGTTGCTGTGAGTGTGAATTTTTGTATGGGTGTAGCCTGTGATGGACTTATACTTTGTCTAGGGTGGGCTCCTACCTTGTGCTTGATGAATTTGTTTTTTTTTTTGCTTAGTCTGCTTATTCCAATCTACCATAACTCTGTCCTCAAAAACAGTCAGTCAGTCAGTCATTGTCCAACCCACTATATCCTAACACAGGGTCACGGAGGTCCGCTGGAGCCAATCCTAGCCAGCACAGGGCGCAAAGCAGGAACAAGTCCCAGGCAGGGCGCCAGCCCACCGCAGAACACACACACACACACACACCTCAAGGACAATTTAGGATCGCCAATGCACCTAACCTGCATGTCTTTGGCCTGTGGGAAGAAACCGGAGCACCCGGAGGAAACCCACGCAGACACAGGGAGAACATGCAAACTCCACACAGGGAGGACCCAGGAAGCAAACCCAGGTCTCCTTACTGCAAGGCAGCAGCGCTACCACTGTGCCACCATGCCGCCCGTGCTCAAAAACATTGACTGAGAAAAGGAATGAATGAATGAATCAATTAAGTTGTGTTCTTTCAACCCTAGGAATTTACAATATATATTGTATATAAACATATTATTTGTATTCTTCCCACAAAACATAGTGTGGGGAGTCACTTGCACTATGGCCCTGCTGCTGCCCAGATTAGACTTGTGTAAACTGTTGCATGGCTTCTACTTGACAGCACAAGTTTATTTGCATTAAGCAACATTTCCAGCAAAACTGCTGAGTGATCAAGTCCACAGGAGAGAGGTCTGCTGAAGAAGAGATTTGGAAATCTGATCTAAATATCATCCTCTCACTATACTGAAAGGCTTTGTGGATGTTTGACTTGCCGCCGACTTGTGTAGTGCAGATGAAACCACAAAGGCTGCAAAACGAGACTGTATTTTGTCTATAGCACCACGAGCTTGCTTTCATACCGCTATGGCCTCCAATGATGAATGTAGATGTGAAGAATGTTAAAGCAACATGCAAGCAGCACAACCCCCACAAAAAAGAAAAGAGAGCCAGGGGCTCACTGCACACACACACAGACACACGCACACACACGCGCATGCTCGTGCACACAGAGTTGATAACCATCATTGTCTGTAAATACAGCCTACTGATTTTCTGTAAACACTCTGTGGGGAATATTGTAGACAAAAAACACATGGAACAGCTGAGAGGAGCATGTTTAATTTACTTCCAATCAGCTCACATATAAGAGCAGCAAAAAGTAGGGTGAATCCCATGGGCCCTCAGTGCACATATGTCAGCATTTTACATTTCTTTTCTTGATTCTTCCATCATTAGAAAGCTGCAGTCATAAAGAAAATAAGGTTGATTTAAATAAAAGAAAAGAAAAAGCTGAACTACCTCCCCCTGTTTCCCTAATACCCCCATTTTCTCAAACATTACAGGGCGATGTGCGTCAAAGGCAGGGTTTATACAAACAAGAGAGGAGCATTAATAGATTCTGGCTTGATCGTTTTTGCCCATACTTAGTGCTGTGCTTTTTGTGACTCAGATGCGCTTTGGGAGTCGTCCAAATCCATTTGGGCTTCAGCCCTAGGGTTTTTTTTTAAGAACAAATAAAAACATTTGAGACTTTGGTCATTAAACTGAGTGTGCCTTTCGTCCAGCACGTGGACTGACAAATGCAATTAAGGGAGCAGTCATCCAACATATCTACAATGTCACAAAGACAGTAAGACTGACAGATCCCAAACAGATGGACAGACTTGAGTAAATCTTATTGTGTTTACTCACTGGGGTAAATAAAGTCAGTCACCTCCTAGAATTCTGGGCTGGTTTTCCATCCATTTTATTCATTGAGGTGTGCTGGAGCCTATCTCAGTGGCATCAGGTTCAAGACAGAACCTCACCCTGGATGGAGGGCCAGTTGACTGCACAACCAGCTCACATTAGACAGTGCCTAGCTTTTTGGATATGGAAGGAATAGCAGGAGGAAAACCAACATAGACACAAGTAGACTACACAGGCACTCAGAGACAATGATGGGGTTGCAGTTTATAGGCAGTATCCAACAGCTGTCGGCCAGCAGCACTAATCCCTTTATTACTATGTTGCCTGTATTGGGCCCACTTATTTCAGAATAGTTGTGGCTGGAATGTCAACAAGACACTGACCAACAGATAAAGACTATTAAATGTCAAAGTAAATGCAAATCTCTGTAAAGTGGTCTAAATCTATCAAAAATATAATACACAAAAGTATTCACCCCCTTCAAGTCAGTATTTAGTAGATGCAACTTTGTCAGCCATGACAGCCTTCAGTCTGTGTGCACAGGGCTAGTGTTATATGTTTTTTGGATGAGAGGGGAAGCTGGACTACAGAAGATTAAAGGCAGAGTCAAGGATGCAGCAGACGTGACATCACTGGTTCCTGTGTTGAAGTCTTAGGTACATGTAAAAAAAAATTCTGTAAACATGCTTTCAAAATCAGTGAAATGAAAAGTTTCAAAATATAAAGAGCAATGAGCAGAAAAACTAAACGAAATCAATATTTAGGGTGATCATCCTTTGCCTTTCAGTTTGTACAGTTTTATAAGAAAACCAGTAACGATAACGTGCAGTGAATACACTTGACTTGAGCATTCATAGTTCTCATCCTCTTTCTCTGTACGTTTAGCATTTGTTTGCTCAGAGGTTGATGTGCCTGCTGCTTCATGAGCAGCTCTTCTTTTCTCCACTCTAGCGGCCTGCTTCTTCTCTTCTTTCGTTGGCATCTTTTCGCATTAAAACTGATTAAGTCACTGTTTGTGTTGCAATTACTTAGTACGTTTTCCTTAATTTTTCACATAAGTCTTCAATCTGCCTCAAGAATGATTTAAGATATGACAAGGCAGGGGAAGTGACGGCGAAGGTGGTAGGGATGAGAATGGCGCCCATACGCATGCGCCGCACAGCCGCCCTACTGGCTGCTGCCGAGAGTTGATTCTACAATAAAATAAAATAAAAATAAAAAGAGGAATAATCTTGGAGGTCAATCATCACCATGAAAGCAGATAGTAGACGTCACGTAGTATATGTGTACCAAATTTCAGGTCAATAATTCAAACGGTTTGCGGGCTACAGGTGATTTAAAATCCTGGACAGACAAATGAACAGCCAGGGTAGCGTATTATCTATATTACTAAACCACAGTTGTATAATTATATGCACGGACGCCGGACACAGGACGCACCGAGGCGCAAGCGCACAGTGCCTCGGCGCCTCAGAGTCAAACCCAGCAGCTTCCCAGAGTCAGTAGGTGGCGCCCAAACAACACAACCTGTAAACTAAACTTGCTCTAATCCACCGTGCCAGCAATCAGTGTGGCATATTTGAATCACATAACGGTAATTCAGTATTAAATGTAAATTGAATTATGATTCCTAACAGTGTGGCATATTTGAATCACATAATGGTAATTCAGTATTAAATGTAAGTTGAATTATGATTCCTAACAGTAAACAACGTCTACCTAACGACACAGCCACAGAAAAACAAAAACGAGACCATATGCAGAAAAACAATAAACGAAGGCTCCTACAACGCGCTTCAGAAACACCAGAAGCAAAGAAGTCAGTCACGGCTCCAAAAAGAAAGAGCTCAACTAACGGAAATACAAAAATGAGCCCGTATGGATAAAAACAATGAACGAAGGCGCCACAACGCACTTCTGAAACAGCAGAAGCAAAGGTGTCACGGCTCCAAAAAGAAGGAGCTCAACGATTAGAAATACAAAAACGAGCCCGTATGGATACGACCTGTAAACTAAACCTGAGGTAAAGCGTGCACGCCAGGTTGTACAGTATATATGCACAGATGCCAGAGGCAACAGGCAAGCCGTGCACACCACCACCGCTACCCGAACACGACCGCCCACTCCACCACATATACCACCTTCGTTTAGTAATGTGCCCCTCCAGGCCTGGGTCCGCCGCCATCGTCACTTCAGCACGCGAATCAGCTTGCCGCTCGCAATAAGGCTCACGTATCGTGTCTACTGGGAAACACAGTGAATGCGGCGTCTATCTGTATATGTGCATGTATGTAAACTTGAGGTAGTGGTGACTACTGACAGTGCCAGCAGTCAGCTACTCCACAGTGCCTGCGGTCAGGGGTTCAATTATGATTCCTAACAGCAAACGACATCTAGCTAACAACACACCCATAGAAAAACAACAACGAGACTGCATGGATAAAAACAATGAACGAAGGCGCCTACAACATGCTTCTGAAACACCAGAACCAAACGAGTTATGGCTCCAAAAAGAAACAGCTTTACTACAAATATATTTCTTTCATTAAATGGAAACTTTCCCAGGACGCTCCCACCCTCCATGATCTTACATCCCTACAAAGATTAGAGGGAACAGAAAGTAATTGCCATTCTTGGATTTGCAATTCTTTAGAGAATCAGGGGTTTACTGGTATAAGAAGATTGGTTGGTTGTTTGTTTCAAACCTCTTTGAGAACTTATCCCAACTCTTCTACAGACTTAGGTTGCCTTGCCCACTTGCTTCTACCAATCTAGGTAATCCCAGATTGCCTTAGTATGTTAAGTTCAGGGCCCTATCGAGGCAATACCATTTGTTTCAGAACTCATTGTTGTTCTTTTACACATCGATTAACGTTGGCCATGTGTTTGGAGTCATTATCCTGTTGCAAATTGAAGTTGGGACCCATCACACACCTTACAGATGGCATTGTGTGCTGGATGAGAATCTGCTTGTACTGATTCCATTAATTCTGACCAGACCACCAACTCCACTTACACATAAACAGCTCCAAAACCTTCAGGGAAATTCTACCATGATTCACTGTTGGTAATAGTTGCTCATTCATGTAGCGCTCTCAGCTTTTCTACCTATAAACTGCCTCAAGTTTGAGTCAAATACTTCACATTTTGATTTGTCAGTCCAGAGAACCTGCTGTTATTGTTCAGTCCTTGTGTTTTTTTTGTGTAGATGAATCTCTTATCTTTACTTTCACTACAGAGTAATGTAATGGCATTTTGACAGCAGTGTGGGCCAAATTGGCATTATTCATTTTGTTTTGCTTTGGCACACAAGTCCTTTACCTAAAAAGCAGCTGCCATACACTTTTACTTTTAGCTCAAATGCCAGTTCTCTATCCACTGGGCCTCTTAGGAATGCAGTTTCTGGGTCTTATTTGATAAGGCTAACCAATCACAGACAAAGTGACATCCAGAGATGTTTCATCAAAGCTCCATCTAAACACTTTATTAGTGAACACAGAACCATAACTCAAAGAATGGTAATATAGATTGACAAGACTTGGCACCAGTTCTCAAGCAAAATGTTGGGCCTTTTTAAACCCAATAAACCAATGCAAAACATTAACTCCTACCTTTATAAGTCATTGCAAGCACCAATTCCACACTCTTTTTACATGCTTGGTGCTGTCAGCCTGGCCATAACAAAGGCTGGAGCAATCTCTTTCACTTCAAAAGACAACCTGGTGCTGGCCTCGAAGAGTGGAAGACTAATGGTATTTAAAGTTAGACACGGATGCCACTAGTACAAATCTTGCTAAATTGAAACAAGGTGTATGAGCAAGAGAGGGACCCTACATAAAAGCTACTGGCTTATATTGCTAAAGACAGGAGTTGATCTCCAACTAACTAGCTGATGTAAACTTTATGCCACCAGAAGGGAACACTATGCTTTGGAAAAAAAAGACAAAATTATAAAGTGCATAGTAAAGTTTATTATAAAGTGTTGGGGCACTGTAAGGCAAACCCTGTATATCTGGTGAAAAATAAAACATTGACAGCAAAAGAAATGTCTTTTCAGACACGACTCAAAAATTAGACTACAGTAATCCCTCGCTATATCGAGCTTCACCTTTCGCAGCTTCACTCTATCGCGGATTTTATATGTAAGCATATTTAAATATATATTGCAGATTTTTTGTTGGTTCGTGGATTTCTGTGGACAATGGGTCTTTTAATTTCTGGTACATGCTTCCTCAGTTGGTTTGCCCAGTTGATTTCATACAAGGGACGCTATTGGCAGATGGCTGAGAAGCTACCCAACTTACTTTTCTCTCTCTCTCTCTTGCGCTGACTTTCTCTGATCCTGACGTAGGGGGTGTGAGCAGGGGGGCTGTTCGCACACCTAGACGATACGGACGCTCGTCTAAAAATGCTGAAAGATTATCTTCACGTTGCTTCCTTCTGTGCAGCTGCTTCCTGAAGCGACATGCTGCACGGTGCTTCGCATACTTAAAAGCTCGAAGGGCACGTATTGATTTTTGACTGAAAAACAAACTCTCTCTCTCTATCTCTCTCTGCTCCTGACGGAGGGGGTGTGAGCTGCCGCCTTCAACAGCTTTGTGCCGCGGTGCTTCGCATACTTAAAAGCCAAACAGCCCTATTGATTTGTTTGCTTTTCTCTATCTCTGTGACATGATCTGCTCCTGACGCACACTCCTTTGAAGAGGAAGATATGTTTGCATTCTTTTAATTGTGAGACGGAACTGTCATCTCTGTCTTGTCATGGAGCACAGTTTAAACTTTTGAAAAAGAGACAAATGTTTGTTTGCAGTGTTTGAATAACGTTCCTGTCTCTCTACAACCTCCTGTGTTTCTGCGCAAATCTGTGACCCAAGCATGACAATATAAAAATAACCATATAAACATATGATTTCTACTTCGCGGATTTTCTTATTTCGCGGGTGGCTCTGGAACGCAACCCCCGCGATGGAGGAGGGATTACTGTACTCCAAGATGGTGGTGGAACCCCTTAAGCCATAAAGGAAGAAGTGGGCTCTGGGGGCCAAAACCCAGAAGTGATGTCATTGCCAGTCATCCCATCAGTTGAGAAGAATGGAGGAGAAGCATTAGGCAGCAGCGCCAACCCTCGACTCTGAGTGGAATTACCATTTGACAAGCCCATAAGTTGTCTCTAAGTGCACATGTGTGACAGTGCGTAAAACCTTGAAGAAAAAACAGAAGATGCAACCAAAGTGAACAAGGAGAGAAGCTTCTGAACAAAGAAAGAAATGAGTGCTGAACAGATCCTTCCACATTGCTGGAGAAGCCTATTCAGAGGGATTGGAACAAAGCTTCATCTACACCAAACCATAAGCACACCTACTTTGATTCCAAGAACTATTAATTGTAACTTAGTAGTTAGAATAAAGCCAGCTAATATATTATTCTGTTGGTATCACTGTAACTGAAAAGTAATAATGTTTGTGAAGGATAGGTTTTTAGCTGTTATACGTTTTTCTTCCTATATCCAGTAGGAAAGTTCAGAGCAGCATCTCACAGACACACAGAACAATCTGCGTGGGGGGTAAACCAGTGTATACTAGCTGTGAGCAAATGAGCCATGTATCCATCTTGACCACGTGAATTGAAAGATCAGAGTTCATAAGTTATGTGCCTTTTTCTATAGGAGAGAAAAAGTTTGACTAAGCTAGCATAAATGTATGTGTTGAGTGTTTTTCATTCTTCATCTACATAATGTATCATACATATACTGTATATCATATATAGTTGCATATATACTGTACATCTTCTGTTATCTGTATGTTATGAATAAATTGTATTATTTGGTTTATTGCAGCAAGCATGTCTGTGTTGTTTAATTGTAAAAAATAGTCTATCACCAAACCGCAACAGAGAAAGTTAAAGTTATTTCATATGCTCTTTTCACCAATTTATGAATCTCGTTCATAAATGATATGGATCTCTTCATATTTTTGGTGTCCCAGCTGGAAGATAAAACAGAGATTCTTAAGCATCCTACAGAAACCCTTCCATGAAGATGACTTCTGATAAGACGTCTTCAGTCTATAGAGTGGTGAACTTGGGTTGCAGATGTTCCTGCCAATTCAGAGCTTATACCAGAGCTGGACCTCTTCCAATAGTGAAGGAATGTCAAATTGATATCACTCATGTCTGCTGCACCAATCACTGTGTTTCTGTTCCTCATCCTTACCTGTCTATTTGTCCTTCACCAGAAAGAACATGTTGAAACTCCTGTCTCTACCAAATGTTTGTTTGGCAGAGGCTTTGCAGATACAAGAGGACCACCTAGTGTCTCACTGCTATGCTCACTCTTGACAAGATGTAAGAAGGCCAAACAGACACATTCACCACATCTTCATTTTTTGGTTTTGCTGTTCTTCTCCTGGTTTGGTTCCTTCTAGACCCCTGGATTTTCCAGTAATTCACTTTGGTTAACTCAGCTCCTTAAGCCATTGAAGACTAGCATCTTTTTGTTTAATTACGCACTGGACTATAAAGCTACAAAGGAGTCAAATCTAAAAATGTGATCAATTACTGTATATGTTACTTTTTAATGAAATACAAAAAAAACTGTAACATTTAATTTTTTGAAAGTTCACTGTTTGAAAATCTGAAATGTACTCTTTTCTGCAGACATACTAATGTAGAAGGCAATCTATAATACTGTATGTATGTGTGAATATATAAAGAAAAACTGAGAGAGAGAACAGCTTTTTTATAAACAAAGTTATTGGAAATGGATAGCATTAATGAATTTCATAAAATATGATATTTTACACTAAACATAAATAAGTTAGGGCGGCACGGTGGCGCAGTGGGTAGCGCTGCTGCCTCGCAGTTGGGAGACCTGGGGACCTGGGTTCGCTTCCCAGGTCCTCCCTGCGTGGAGTTTGCATGTTCTCCCTGTGTCTGCGTGGGTTTCCTCCGGGCGCTCCGGTTTCCTCCCACAGTCCAAAGACATGCTGGTTAGGTGGATTGGCGATTCTAAATTGGCCCTAGTGTGTGCTTGGTGTGTGGGTTGGCACCCTGCCCGGGATTGTTTCCTGCCTTGTGCCCTGTGTTGGCTGGGATTGGCTCCAGCAGACCCCCGTGACCCTGTGTTCGGATTCAGCGGGTTGGAAAATGGATGGATGGATAAATAAGTTATGTCCTTCAATATTATTAGTGTATAAAATCATATACATGTAGAAATATGACTGCAGTTTTTTGCATGGTGTGTTTACAGCACAGGTGTGAATTCATCCAACTATCCATCCAGCATGTGTGACATGAATGAGTGTTCTTAACCCAATTGAGCGTCACTGGTAACTGCAGCCATTACTAATAGCACTGAGAACAAGGCAGCCCAACAGCAACGGAATAACTTTTTTTTCTGTTGCTCTACATGTTACTTGGGCCTAGTGAGCTGTCTGTCACCTGTCATATTTCCATCCAACGTGTGTTCACGTCATAATAAATTCACTTTTTAAAGGTGTGTTTACAGACAAGAGAAACTTGTGCATAGTAAAGTTTATAAATCTGGCAAAGCAGATGTGACTGGAAATGATTTAACTAGTTTTGCCAGTTTCTATGGAAATAAGGTCTCCAAACAGCTGGGACCGCCCGGTAATGACTAATTGCAGTTGTTTCCCTTTGGCAGGTCAACCAATGAGAGCCGACATCAATATTCAGTCTACTTCACCTTCCAGGACTGAAGATCTCCTCAGCCCTTTTGGTGGCCTGCCATTAAATTGACTTGGATGTAGATTTGGACGCACATGGGATGCTTTTTAGGATTTGCGTGATCACGTATTCACATTGGAATTTTCTGAATCACAGATGCCTTTTTTTTCTTAAAAAGAACATTTTATATAACGTTTACCCTTAGGGGATTATTATGACTGTTATATCCCTGCAACATTTGAAAAGCGAAGAACAGCAGACTTGCCAGCCATCCGGCAAATATTACTCACTGTTACTGAAACTGACACAAAAAATGTTCAACATCTGTGTTTAGTCATGGCTTGGGAAGACATCTACATAATTTTCTAACTGGCTTTATACGATGCAGAACTTGGAGTTAATTTGATCATCTGTTTGTTTATTTTTTTTAATTATCAGCAATAATAAAAATAGGGAAGAAAACAGGAAATATTTTTTAGTTTAAACCAAGAGGAAAGAGGAAGGATCAGAGATTGAATGGAGAGAAATGACAGGAAACTGAAAACTGCAGCTACAGAAAAGCACCTGCTTTTTATGACCTTTATATTCTTGTCATTCAGCCTGCAGCAGGGATCACACAATAGATTGGACCTGAAGCTAAATTCTTGCAGAGCATGTACTCTTTCAGCCAGACTCCCACTATAACAAAGCCTCCCCGCTTACATACATAATGCATACATACACACACAGCATTATTATGTTTACATTGAAAAATGGCATTTTTAAACAAAAAACAGTCTCTGTGCACACTAGAACTTTCACATCATTTACAAAAGTATTTTTGTTCACACTGAAATGACCAAAAATACATATGATGTTGTCATCAGCCTACACTGGATATGCATGTAGCACAGACATCTTAAACCAGGGATATGCTGTCAGACTTTGGCATGATTTTAAGGCCACTCTGCAGTTGCAGACCGATTTTCTGAATCGGCCTAAATTCCAGAATCATTGACTGTCGTTTTCCATGCAATATTAAAGTGGCTTCAATGACCGATTGTATCTTATGATTTGATAGTCATACAATTAAAAGAATTCCTATCATGTCAGAAATTTGAGTCAGCTGACTAGTAGTGTGAGCAGTCTCAAAAACTGATTTCTAAAACATATATAAATGATTTGGATAGTAATGTAAAAAACAAGACGGTTAAATTTGCAGAAGATGCCAAGCTAGAATCCATTGAATTGTTACAGAGGGACTTGGAGAGCATACAAGCTTGGCCAAATTTGTGACAGATGAAATTTAATGTCGATAAATCAAAAGTATTACACTTAGGAAGTAAAAATGTGAGGTTTGAAAATCAAACGTACACCTTATGAAAAGGATTTAGAAGTCAAAGTGGACTCTAAGCTATCGACTTCCTGACAGTGTTCAGAAGCCATTAACAAGGCAAACAGAATGTCAGGTTATATAGCATGATGTGTGGAGAACAAGTCCAAGGAGGTTATGCTCAGGATTTATAATGTACTGGTGAGGCCTCAACTGGAGTACTGTGAGCAGTTTTGGTCTCCCGACTACAAAAACGACATAAAAGTGCTACATACAGTCCAGAGAAGAGCAACTAGGCTGATTACAGGGCTATAGGGGATGAGTTATGAGGAAAGATTAAAAGAGCTGAGCCTTTTCAGCTTAAACAAAATGAGATAAAGAGGAGATATGGCTGAAGTGTTTAAAATAATAGAGGAAATTAGTACAGTGGATTGAGATTGTTATTTGAAAATGAGTTCGTCAAGAACACAGGAACACAGTTGGAAACTTGTTAAGGGTAAATTTTGCAGAAAATTAGGCAGTTTTTCTTTACACAAAGAACTATAGGCATATGGAATAAGTTACCAAGTAGTGGGGTAGACAGTAGAACTTTAGGAACTTTTAAAACTAGACTTGACGTTATTTTGGAAAAATTAAGTGAATAGGTCTGAATGCCCTGTTCATGTCTAGAATGTTCTAATGTTTTCATTTTTTTATATCACGATCAAATTTTCTGAAATTGATTGTGCAGCGACTTCAGTAAGTGTGCATCATACATATACAGTATAGTATGAGCAGCCATGATGTGGCCAAGGAGTTTATTGCAAAACTGTAGTGACCGTAAATTATTTGCATTTTACACATGCGTGTAGCATTCAGACTACACAAAAAGCAATTTATATATGCACAGGTAAACAACACAACACATACCATGAGAAGCAACTTTTATATGTCTGCTATGTCGGAATATGTTTTTCTTCCATGAAGGATGACTAATCAGGAAATGAGACATTGTAATGAGCAGAAACCAATCGAGGAAGAGTCACATATGAGGCACAAGCCAACCCGAGCATGAATGGAGTCCACGTTTTCGTAAATGTTTGTTTTTGCATGTCTCACTGAAACCCCTCACCAGTGTTTTCAAAAGTATTTGTTTTCATGGGATGAAAGCAGCAGTGTAGTGTGGACGAAAGGTAAAAATGGAGAAATGGCTGCATTTTTAAACAAAACATAGTACTGTGAATGGGGTCTCACACTTTGCAGACACATCCCTTTATTTACTCTTGGACACTCTTATCCAATCATCCACTGATTCATATCACTTACATTAAATCTACTCAAGATAAGGAATGGGGGAATTTCAGGTTACCGTTTATAGCATTTATAAAGAATGATATTCTTAACATGAAGTACCTAATTTATTCCATTATTCACTGCTATTTTATGTTCAGTAACCAAACAAAAATAGTCTGTTTGAAATCAGTGCTAAAAAATAAAAAGTCACACATTCTCAGTGGCGTATATAATGGCAAATACCAAGATCCATCCATCCATCCATTTTCCAACCCGCTGAATCGGAACACAGGGTCACGGGGGTCTGCTGGAGCCAATCCCAGCCAACACAGGGCACAAGGCAAGGAACCAATCCCGGGCAGGGTGCCAACCCACCGCAGGACACACACAAATACACCCACACACCAAGCGCACACTAGGGCCAATTTAGAATTGCCAATCCACCTAATCAGCATGTCTTTGGACTGTGGGAGGAAACCGGAGCGCCCGGAGGAAATCCACGCAGACACGGGGAGAACATGCAAACCCAGGTCCCCAGGTCTCCTAACTGCAAGGCAGCAGCGCTACCCACTGCGCCACCGTGCTGCCAAATACCAAGATTATTTACAATATTTTCATTTACATAAATTCTTTAAAGCTATTCAAATCATATCACTTTTCTATTCAGATTTGTCAGATCACTTTGTCAGGTTTCCTGTTGCTGAGAGATTTGTGTTTGCATCATCATACTGAAGAAACATTAGCTGGATAATAACACTTACTGAATGGTAGTATTTACTGGACAAGTTATGTTAGTATAACTTTCACAAACTCCTGACGCTTTAATGTTCCAAATCTCCCCCTCCTTTATGTTTCTGTACACTTGTTCTAATTTTAAAGCTGTCTCTGTGCATACTGAATGTACAAGGTGGCAGCAGTTTAAACTAAGAAGGAATCAAAGGATATGTCACCTCTCTAGCAGACACCATTACAGTATCAATTCACAGCTCCTTCGTGAAACTCTTCATGCTTTTGTCAGTGTAAACAGATACAGAAGAGATTCGGAAAGAATATATTTTGATTAATAAGTTTCAGTATGTACACAAGCCATTCACTTCATTTGTATGCAGTGTTCTTTAATTACGTCTGATTCAGGGCTCTTACACAGAGTTACAAATACAAAGCACTAACAGAAGAGTACATAGCCATTCGACATTTACACACATAAACTCATATATCTCATAAAATGAGTATCAGCATTAGCTATAATGTTAAAGACGTCACGTTGATAGAGCAAAAATGTGAAGACTACGGCAATTTGAGCATGAGAGTGCAGCACTGCTAATGTTGAAATACATTATCATCAGGACATCATACAATTAATACATTAAATCATAGCTGTTTATATTTATGCTTGCAGGCATAAATTAGTATTTCTCTTGGATGCATTAAAATCATAAATTGTTTTGCTGTCCACACTTTGTGCAGCATGCGCTCATATTGGAGATTTCACTCTGCTAAACTTCATCTGATGCATCTTCACCCCCGTTGGCCCTCTCTCAATTCTTTTCTCTTGCAACCTCCATGTCAGCTTCCTCACCTATTACACCAGAACCAGCTTTATTTTTCACTACACTGACCTGACAATTTATTTTGATTTGTGCAGTTTCAAGTTTTAGCACACTTTGTACTTTTTCACATCAGCCAATAAAAATACAAACAGACTTAATCTTAACCAGACTACTTTTATAAGGTTTAATGATAATTTGTGGAGAAAACTTTGTTTATTTTATTAAGATTTTGGGATCCTAGAGCATGTGTGGAGGTCCCAGAGCATAGTGGGGTTAAAATTAGAGGTATGGGAGAGCACTGGCAAAAAATTAAGCATTGAATAGAAGATACAGATAACATGATCTAGCCAGCTGACAATGAAAGAAAGCAGAAAAAAAAATTCTCATTAACAACTGTCCTTGGAATAAGTCGAGTTAGGCTGACCCATGCCAGCTGGCTGTCGAGTATACACTGGAATCCATAACTTTCACAGATGATGTGGTAGTTGTGGGGTCGAGCAGAAGAGGGCACACAGACAGTTTTGATCCATTCAGTAGTCAAAACTTTACTCAGAATTTTGTGGCAGATCTAAGACTCCCAGCATGCTGTGCTCACCAGACCCCATGATACTGCATCTTACTCCATCGTTATCTTTTACATCCTGCTTTTCAAATACAGCTTTCTTTTTAATCCAAATGTCAATATCTAATGAATCACTGTCATATCAAAGAGAAGCTTCTGGCAAGTAATGAATGCCGCATAGCTTTCTGTTTAGAAGTTTTTTTTAAATCTGGGGGTCAATAAGTCCAATAAACTGCTCAAAGAATTAAAAAAAAAAACTTTTCTCATAAAAGTCTTCAGCTCCATTAGAATGTTTATTGTGCCATAGGAAATAAAGATGCTTTTACTACAAATGCAGCTACCCTTTTTTAAACTGTGAAATATTTAATTCTTCAAAAAATCCCTCTCAGATGCTTGTTTGACTGAAGCCATGTATACCAGGTCTTGGGTGGTCCTTGTCTGCACCATTAAGTTTACATAAACTCCCAAGCTTACATAAAACAAGTTTAACTTTACCTAGAAACAAGATCTCTCCACCAAGAAACAGGCAAAGCCAACCTTCATCTGATGCCTGCAGGTCTGCTTTTGTTACATCGTATCTCACAAGCTCTATTACTGGGAGGAAATTTTTAAAACAACAGACCTCTGCTTGCACGTTTGTGAGTGTGGGTGTGTGGCTGGTCCCATCCAGGACTGGTTCCTCCCTTGTGTCCAATGCTTCTGGGATAAAATCCAGATCCATTTATCACTGAAAGGGAAAAAAAGTTCATGCAGACATGGGGAGAAGACACAAAAATTCCATGCAGAGTGTGAGCAGGCTAAGAGGTAAGGTGTCTTCCTTAAGATATACAGAATACTGCAAATAAATTTAAAAAATATATAAAGTTTTTAGTGCTATCTGTTACTTTGTACATACCCCAGTGTACAGATTTGTATGTTTTACATTTTTATTAATTTGATTTTTTTTTCTTTTGCACTTGAACTGTTAACAGTCAAATTCCTATTTCTCAGATTTATCAGATGCAGTTTGTTTACTTTAAACTTTTTTATCATCCTGTAAACGGAAAAGTGGGTGTTCATATTTGATTTACATTGTTTGTTGACACCCCAGATAACATCTGGGATAAATAAGTTATCAAAATATTTACAAGGGGAGTACAATAAAATAACAAGGATAAAATAGTCACTGTTTGCTGCTGTTTAAATTTCAGAAAGCTTGCACTCCAGATTGCACTAAAACATTAAAATGTTGAATAAAGTACCCTTTGCCTAGTGCAATACCAAGACTTGTTTTTTCAAGAATATATATAACTATGGGTGGCACGGTGGCGCAGTGGTAGCGCTGCTGCCTCGCAGTAAGGGGGCCCGGGTTCGCTTCCCGGGTCCTCCCTGCGTGGAGTTTGCATGTTCTCCCCGTGTCTGCGTGGGTTTCCTCTGGGTGCTTCGGTTTCCTCCCACAGTCCAAAGACATGCAGGTTAGGTGCATTGGCGATTCTAAATTGGCCCTAGTGTGTGCTTGGTGTGTTGGTGTGTGTGTGTGTGTAATGCGGTGGGCTGGCGCCCTGCCCGGGATTGGTTCCTGCCTTGCACCCTGTGTTGGCTGGGATTGGCTCCAGCAGACCCCCATGACCCTGTGTTTGGATTCAGCGGGTTGGAAAATGGATGGATATATACTGTAACTATATACAGAGAGGTTAGGAGCACGCTCTGATACAGCACATTGCTGCACCTACCACATGACAAACCACCTCAGGATCCCAGATTAGGACCTGAGTGCAGCCATGCGGCACCACAGCACCACACTAGTTCAGATGGAATAGTGTGAGGTTTTTTTATGGTGGCTGGAGTACCAACCAAGGTTTTTCCCTGCAGGTTGGAGGGCCTACATGCAGGGCTGGATGCAGATTAACGTCATACTCAGGACGGAGCAATTGCAGGTTAAGGGCCTTGCTCAAGGGCCCATCAAAGTAGAGTCACTTTTACGGGACTTGAACCAGCAACCTTCTGATTGCCAGTGCAAGTCCCTAGCCTCTGACCACTCCGCCCATATACAATTGCACATTTTTTTTTACAATATTTAAAACACATACTTCAAATTTATTATATCACTGACTATGTTACCTATCAAAGACAGATAATATAATTAATTTAAAAATATTTAGGATTAGGACCAGTGGTTGCTAATACAATCAACCACATTAGAACTTCTAAGGCCCAAGCCTGGGGAGCCTTCCGGACGTTAAAAGGTATCTGCCAAGCCAACCTACCAACTCAACTCAAGATCTGGATATTTAATGCCTCATGTCTGAGCATTCTTGTGTATGGTAGCAAAACTTGGACTCTGAGCGAACAAATGAAGAGAACTTTAGATAGTTACATAACAAAATACTACAGGATTATGCTGAGAATAAAGCATACTGACCACATCTCATACACTGAAGTCTATTGTCGTCTAAACCAGCTCTGTACCTGCGGTCCCCAGGGCGGTCGGCCCCTCGAGGTCTGGAGGAGGAATGAGCCCTCCTCCTGTCTTCCTGGGCGTCCCGGCTGGGCGTGAGCCCCGTCCGGGTGCCACACTCTCTTGACTGACGTTCCCTCTGTCGAGTGCGTTCCTGTAGAGCCTGCTTCTCAGAATCTGACAGTCTGACTCTCCACGTGTGCCTCCTATGCCTTCATTCCTTCCTCTGTGTGTCTCACTCACCCGCACTTCCTGTTTAGATTGCGCCACCAAAGCCAAATTGACCAATCAGTATGCTCTGAGGGATAGGATACACACACAGAGCCTTAGCATTTTATTATATAGTAGATTACTTTTCATTTTGTAAAGTATTTTCAGTGTCTAAAAGTGTTTATTTCCATCAAAAGTCTGTAACTAGCTGTTTATGCCAATCTATTATTATTTCCATTGGAAACCAAACATCTTCTTAGTAAAAAAAAATGATACATCATTTTTCATTTAAGGCAAACAGACCAATACAAACAACAAATGGTCAAATTCCAAATATGCAGTCTTGAGTCGATTTAAAAATAAACCATAGTTCATTTCACTCATGATAGTTTATTAGTGTACAGTGAGTAACATTAATGATTAGAATATTAGAACATTAATAATAATTCTTTGCATTTATATAGCGCTTTTCTCACTACTCAAAGCGCTCAACAATTGCAGGTTAAGGGCCTTGCTCAAGGGCCCAACAGAGCAGAGTCTCTTTTGGCATTTACAGGATTCGTCGGATGGTTGAGCCTCGGATTCAGGAGGAACAGTGTGGTTTTCGTCCTGGTCGTGGAACAGTGGATCAGCTCTATACTCTTAGCAGGGTCCTGGAGGGTGCATGGGAATTTTTTCCAACCAGTCCACATGTGTTTTGTGGACTTGGAAAAGGCATTCGACCGTGTCCCTCGGGGAATCCTGTGGGGGATACTCCGAGAGTATGGGGTACCGGCCCCCCTGATAAGGGCTGTTCGGTCCCTGTACAACCGGTGTCAGAGCTTGGTCCGCATTGCCGGCAGTAAGTGGAACCCATTTCTAGTGAGAGTTGGACTCCGCCAGGGCTGCCCTTTGTCACCGATTCTGTTCATAACTTTTATGGACAGAATTTCTAGGCGCAGCCAGGGCGTTGAGGGGGTCCGGTTTGGTGGGCTCAGGATTGGGTCACTGCTTTTTGCAGATGATGTTGTCCTGTTTGCTTCATCACGCCGTGATCTTCAGCTCTCTCTGGATCGGTTCGCAGCCGAGTGTGAAGCGGCTGGGATGAGAATCGGCACCTCCAAATCCAAGACCATGGTCCTCAGCCGGAAAAGGGTGGAGTGCCCTCTCAGGGTTGGTAGCGAGATCCTGCCCCAAGTGGAGGAGTTCAAGTATCTCGGGGTCTTGTTCACGAGTGAGGGAAGAATGGAGCGTGAGATCGACAGGCGGATCGGTGCGGCATCCGCAGTAATACGGGCGCTGCATCGGTCAGTCGTGGTGAAAAAGGAGCTGAGCCACAAGGCGAAGCTCTCAATTTACCAGTCGATCTATGTTCCTACCCTCACCTATGGTCATGAGCTATGGGTAGTGACCGAAAGAACGAGATCGCGAATACAAGCGGCTGAAATGAGTTTCCTCCGCAGGGTGTCTGGGCTTTCCCTTAAAGATAGGGTGAGAAGCTCAGAGTAGAGCCGCTGCTCCTCCGCATCGAGAGGAGTCAGATGAGGTGGCTCGGGCATCTGATCAGGATGCCTCCTGGACGCCTCCCTGGTGAGGTGTTCCAGGCACGTCTAACCGGGAGGAGGCCCCGGGGAAGACCCAGGACACGCTGGAGGGACTATGTCTCTCGACTGGCCTGGGAACGCCTTGGGATTCTCCCGGAAGAGCTAGAAGAAGTGGCCGGGGAGAGGGAAGTCTGGGCATCTCTGCTCAAGCTGCTGCTCCCGCGACCCGACCTCGGATAAGCGGGAGACAATGGATGGATGGATGGATGGATGGGATTCGAACTGGCATCCTTCCAATTGCCAGTGCAGAGCCCTCCACATTAATGATGAGAAACAAAATTAGTATTAGCAAATGTATGAGCAAATATAAAAAAGAAACGGTACAAGTAAGACACTATTATCAAGTACCGTGTTGTACAAGACAATCAGAAGTAAATGTATGAGGAGTTACAGTATGTGTATACAGTATAAAATATGAATGACAGACCAAGTTCAGTTTAAGTAAATGTTTTTACGCACGTGCGCTTAGGGGACATCCTTAAGGCTCTTGTAAAGGAAGTGATTTCACCCGGGAATGGAGAGGGAGCTGTAACTGACTTCTGCTACTTTTCTATCCTCAGTTCTTAGGGGTAAATCCAAAAGAGACCTGACCTCACTTCTGGCATAGCATGAAAGTCCTGCCTTTCCTGGGAGAATTTCTATAAATTTGCAAACATTTCTGAAAACACATTTTCACTTTGTCATTATTGAGTGTGAATTGATAGGCAAAAATAACAAATTCAAACTCAAGAAATTGTGCAGAAAGTGATATATATACTGTATCTGCGCAGGGAGCCTCTTCAGATCATTGCCAAAGTTAAGATCTCTAAAATCAGAGCATAGGGTGTCTCAGTTGTTAGCTCAGAAGTTGCTAACAACTTAGTTGCTAGGGCAGAAGACAACTCCTAGCAGGAATTCTGCTGTCATTTCTGCTCCACTCACTTCACCAAATATTTAAAGAATCGTCAAACTGGAAGTTGGTGTTCAACAGCAAACTTGCATATGTAGAAGAATGTCCCGCTCTCTAAATCACCTCCTAAACTGGAAATCAGAATGTCAAACATCCAGTCCTTTTTTTGTTGCACCTTTTTTTGAGCTTTTGTTTTGCTACATTTAAAGAGGTTATTGTGATGATCTCTGAACCATTACATTGTCATATATACTAGAAGGATTAAAATCTAATTAATCAACAACTCAGCACATTAAGTATTAATGTTTGCAGTGCACCATCTACTGGAATGTATTTTGTAATGCATAATGTAACAAAAAATACATTTTCATTTCAACAGATGACGCATCACAAACATAAGTGCTGCTTTTATGAATCCCATGCCAAATGGCATATAACAGGGACATCGCATCCGGATGAACTTGCAGACACAGACACACACAGATACTTGTCTTTTATTACGGTGGATATATGGTGGTACAGTATTAGTGATACTGCCTTGCAACAAATAAACTAGACTTCCCATCCCAGCTGCTCCCTGTGTAAAGCTTGAATGTTTTACCCATATTCTCTTAAATTTATTCCAGGTTCTCCAATTTCCTCCCAAAATCCAAATACATGCAGGTTAGTTGGATTGGCAATACTAAACTGGTCCAAATATGTCGGTGTCTGTGTGTGTTTACCATGAGATGGACTGGCGCCCTTTTTAGAGATAGTTTTCCTGCCTTGCACCTTATGCTTGCTGGGATGGACTCCAGATTCCCTGCTACCCTACTCCAGATTAGCATGTAAAGAAGATGGATTCATAAATGTATATAATGTAAAAGATAATTTTGTGAAAACAAAGCAAACAAAAGCTCCAAAATGTTGCTCAAAAGTTAATGCATAAAATGCACAGAATAAAACAAGTTTTAACAATTTTAAAGAGCAGTTTGGTAGTTGTAAAAAAAGATAAAAAGAGCTGACAATCTGGGCATATACAGTAGCCACCCCACCACAATAGATAGATAGATAGATAGATAGATAGATAGATAGATAGATAGATAGATAGATAGATAGATAGATAGATAGATAGATAGATAGATAGATAGATAGATAGATAGATAGATAGATAGATAGATAGATAGATAGAACTTATTTGTCCCCAGGGGAAATTTGCCTTTTTACACAAGCTCTTTAAATACATAAATAGGTAGATAAGTACATAAATAATTACACACACACACTTTGGTCTGAACACACACCAAAATGACTATAAAGCAAGAAAATGAAAAAGAAGGAAAAGTTCTGACTTGGCTGTCACATTCACAGTGAGGTATCATGTAGACGTATTGTTGTTGGTATAAAGGAGCTCCAGCAGCATACCCTGACACACTTCTGCTAAACAGTTTGTGAGTTGAAAGTCCTCAGTGTTAGTGTGTCAAAGAGAAGATGTGCAGCATTGTTCATAATGGCACTCAGTTTTGTTTAATTTTCTCCTTTGCTACCTCTAGGGTGTCCAGAGTGTGTCCTATAATGGAGTCTACCTTATTAATTAGTCTGCTGATTTGGTGGGCCTCTCTTGAAGTGACATTACCAGCCCAGCACACCACAGCACAGAAATTTGCACCGACCATCATAGAGTTATAGAAAATGTGAAGGAAAAGGACATTAAAGGAAGGAAAAGGAGCCTGCTCTCCCTTTTCTTATATAGTTCCTCTGTATTCCGAGACTCACCCAACCTATCATTAATGTGGACCCCCAAGTACTTGTAGGAGTAGACCACCACTACATCCAGTCCTTGAATTGTGACCAGAACATAGAGACTCTTTGATGCAGCATAAATCAATAACCAGTTCCTTGGTTTTGCTGATGTTAAGATGCAGACAATTCTCTTTGTGCCAGTAAACAAAGTTCCTCACCTTACTCCTTTCCTCTGTCTCATCCCCCTTACCAATAGACCCCATAAGTGCAGAATCATCTGAGAATTTCTGCAACTCACATGAACCGGTGTTATATTTATAGTCTGAGCTGTACAGAGTAAAGAGAAAGGAGACAAGACTGTTCCTTGTGGTGCTGCAGTGTTGGTCACATCTGTAAAATAAACACAGTAAGTGCAAAATGAGAACTAGCATGAGTAAATCCAATAAGAATACATGTGTGAGTAGGTACAGTATAGGCAAGTACAATATGTGTAAGTACAGCATGAGAAAATGTACTGCACGAGTAATTACCGTCTAAATAAAATCACAAACAGTTTGGGAAAATGTTTAAGCATGGTATAAGCAAAGAATGAATTACTACAGCATGAGCAGTGGTATATGTAAATGTGTAATTATATTAGTAGTAATGGAATGAGTAACTCCAGAGTGAGAAACAGTATGAGCGAATACAGTAAGAGTAAATGTATAAGTACTCTACAAACTGTAAACTGTGTATAAATACAGTACGAGTGACCATGTGAGTAAACTAGATATAAGAAAAGTCAACAAGAATACATTATGATTAGCAATGTGGATAAGTGCAGTTGTTAGATTTATGCCATTGTTCTAGGTGCACTATAGTATACTGCAACCACATATTGTTACACATTATCATTATAAAGTAATTGCTATGAAATGCACAGTAATTAGAGATACCAAAACTAAAATGCAATCCCACAGAATTCAATTTTTTCCCTTTTAATTGTGTTTTGTTGTCCAGTCATTAAGAAAACAACGTCCCTTCTGTCCCTAAAAAGATCCTCTATCCTGCTGTGATCCTCGGCCAGTCAAATTACAGATGACATTTATGAGTCACGGTGGTTATTTATGCAGAGTTCAAAGTTCACACTGCTGAACATTTAAGGATTCTTCCAACATAAAGCAGGTTACCAATAAAATGTCAGAATTATTAATAAATTTCTCTCTCGCTGGCTATATCGGTATAAAACTCAATATTTGTTTTAATTATCAGGAACCCAAAATCCATTCAAAAATGTCTGAGACGTTAGAGGATAACAATAAACAAGAAGCATTTGCTTTTTTTTCTTTTTCAAGTCTGATTTGTTAGCAAGTGTTTTCATAGTTTATTGTTCCCCAGACTCCTATAAATCGACGTCTCAGATGGCAGCAGCAAAGAGGCGCACCACAAAAGGAGAAGCCTGCTGGCTCCAGTCAACTGTCCTTGAAGCTTGTTTTTCATACAGATGACAAGGAAACACTATCAATCTGCAGAGCCTGTGCCTTCTCCTACATAAGGCTTAGGCAGATTAATGATGTTTGGATTAGTTACAAGGACAAATAAAAATGTAGAAGATCTCATCTAGGAAAAAGTCCCAAATTATTCTGCAGTTCTAAGGGAATTTTATTAACTCTAGGTTTATAGTCATTCTCCTAAACTACTTTATACCAGCAGATTTATGTGACATCTACTTTTTTTTAAATTTCTCTATCTGCATTAACAAATTGACAGTTTATAGTATATTGACAGTTAAATAATAAATTAAATCTGCACCCATAAAGATTTTTAATAAGTTACTTACCTGATGCTGAGAAAAAAATGCAAATGTCTTCATGGACGTCAAAGTAGGTAAAGTTTCTGATAGAATAGACTTCTATGGGGACCAGCACCAGACAATGGCAAACAGAATAAGTCCATGAAAGGAATCTAAAATTACTGGTGCTGCATAAACCACAAGTCAAGTTATATCAAGTTATGTCAAGTTATAGTCATATGCTCACAACATGCAAAACACATACCTTTTATTGCTAAAATACTCTTAAAGAAATACTTCTGGAAAAACAGAGGTCCACAAACAGGAAGTGTGTTCACACAAGATCAAACTGAGGACAGGAATCTTGACCAATGGATGAGGAGGAAGAGGCAGATCTGAATTCAACAGGTCAATACCACGTGGAAGCACCTCCTGTTTTGACTTTCTGGAAGCATTTATCTAGAACTATTATATCAAAACATGCATGCACTTTGGATATTGTGAGCATATGATTGGATAATTGACACGTGGCGTATGTGACATGAGTAACCTGGGATTTTTCTTGGATGGTTTTGCCATTGTTTGCTGTAGACAGTGCTGGTCTCTAACAAACTATTTTATCAGATCTCCATTCTTTATGAAAACACAAAAATGTTTTTTCTTCTCAGACATAGAAACAACATCAGGTAAGTAACATATAGTAAAAATATCATTTTTGGTTGGAGAAGCCCTATAGTTTATTTTATCATTTATGAAATGAGCAGTGAAACTTTGCAGAAAAACAATAGCAGTTTTTGATTCATCTCCTGTTTCACCGCTTATCTGACGCTGTGAGTGTATGACCTCCATGAGCAACTCAGTGAAGCAGAATATCTGACCACCATCTGACCTTGACATGATAAATTGGTATTGGTGAGTCCCCTTAACAGAGTCCACAAAGAAGAAGACCATGTTTAGCACCCCAAGTGCACACTGTTCTTTTATTTGGGTTGCACAGGGTTCTAGTAACCTTCTAGTATCTGGTGGACAGGGTGCTATGGCCCCACAATTCCTACAGTGCCACATACCTGGATGACATCATCATCTATTCCAGGACATGAAAGGAACATGGAGAGTACATCTGCAGCCATACTACAGACCTTAGGTAAAGCTGACCTCCGGATAAACCCTAAAATGTACAGTTTCTGGCTAATGGAAACCAAGTATTTAGGCTACCGATGACATTACAAAGAGACCCTGCCTGAAAATCAAGTGGCAGGTTCAAGCCTTCCTGGTGTTAGTGGGGTGTTACCTTGAGGAGGATGACGCCCTGGACAGACCTAACAAAAAAGTAAGCCCCCAACATGGTGGTATTAAATGTGAACAAAGGGGCTGCATTTTGTCACGTCAGTACCAGTCTTGATGGCTCTTGACTTTTTTTTGGCTTTCATCCTCTACGCTGACACTTCAAATACAGGTGTTTGAGACGTGCTGAGCCGAAGCATCAATGCTGTCGAATGCCCATCATGCTTCTGAGCCGAAAGCTGTTGGACTGGGAAAACATTTTACTGCCAGTGGAACAGGAGGGCCTGGTGATCAAGTGGGATATTAACCACCTGAGGTACTACCTCCTTGGCCATGAACTCATGCTTGTCACCAACCATGTCTCTAGTGGATGGTGATGCATAAGGAGTCAAACCTGCAAGTCACACAGCGGTTTCTAGACCTCCAGCCTTACCGGTTCAAAGTCGTTCATCATTAGGGTGCCCTCCACACCATTGCCTATGCCCATTGACAGGTTCACAACCTCTCAGTTCGGGGGCCAACCCAATTAGTCTGGGCTTAGGGGGGGTCATGTCATGCCTGTGCAGTGTTAGAACTCTTGAATATAGTTGCACATTGAGCCAGGGGTTGGTACTGTTTTCTGATCCTTTCTCTCTTTCTCCCTCTGCAGACGGATTTACAGCCAGTCCATCACTGACGCCATTTCCGTAGTCTGTCCTCCTGGAACCACCACCCTTCCTACCAGTTTTCTTCATAACCCAAAAAAGCAGTTACCTATTCCAGTTCTGTTTTGGACTTGTATCTGTAAAGACAATGGTGGCTCTTTCAGCTCTGGGGGATGTTGTGCTAGCCTCACAAAGCATTATGGGCACAGGGGAAAAAAGTCCTCCTAAACAACAGCGAATGCAAACACAGCCAATGTACTGTGAATAATGCTTTGGTGAAATTTACTGAGCAACACTACTAGTGATGAGCAAACTTCCCCTACATGGACCCAGTGTCTGGTCAGCAAGTTGGCTGAGGCTCCAGCTGCTGGGACTCAAAGTTTGGTTTGAGCTACTCCATACCTGCACTTCTTTGTCTGAGCTTCGGAGTACTGGGAGATGATGTATGTGCACCTGTGCATACCAACACCTACCAGCACAGCCAAAGAGCTTATTGATGAGAGGCATTATACTGTATACTCTTTGGATTGGGCCAGACTGTATCTGATCAGTAATGCATAATCCAACAGCGAAGGTACAATGTAAAAAGAAGCTATGCAGACCCACAAAGTACTTTCATAATATTCTCATTACGCTACTTTTTTTTTTTAAACATGGGGTTACAAATCCAGCTATAGTAGTGACCAGACAGTGACTTAACTTTAAGGTGGAGTACACTTACAGCACGCATGAGTGAAGTTTCTGCAAGTTGCTGCTAAAGCTCTGAGTTGTCATGCTTGCCTTGCAAAACATCATGGGTCACTGGAAAAAAATGTGCGTATAAGATAGTGTTTCTCAGCCACAGGGTCTTATCCCACCAGTGGGTCTTTAGTTGCCATTACTTATAATGCAATTGGTCCCAAGTTGGTCGCATCAGGTTGCCACTCTGGCAATTTCTCTGATGATCATGCTCAAATCACCAAGTGAGAGTCATCGTTCTGACATTCGCACTTCACTTACTGAACGAAACCCCCACCTCGTGGGTTCAAAAATGGGGAAGTGGGTTACCACATCAAAAAGTTGAGAAACACTGGTCCTAGCCAGCCACACAGCAAATTTCTAAGAAAATATTAGCCAAACAAGATCACCAGAGAACACAGCATATTCACTGCCAAAATATGGCAATTTTCATTATTCAACATTAAGTCCTTAATGATTTTTTTTTCTATATACAGTACATAATTGTCAACCTAATGCTTATATTTCTTGTTTATTATTATTTTCAGTCTTTTGGGTTACCTATATGTTTTTTATAACATGGAGCATACTTGTGGTACTTATTGTGAATCATATAAAGAAAAATCATCCATATTATATTTGCTTTTCTTTTGTTAAATATTTTTTCATTAATGCACATTACATTTTTTTTGCTTCATCCCCCTGCTTATTCCTCCTGTTTAAAATTAAAATTTGATGTGCCTCCATTTACAAATGGGATCATGGTCATTAAACTCCACCTTGGCTCCACCTGCAGTTCTTTCCATAGAAGAAGCCCCAGACATTCAGACAGCCTGATGACCTGGGAAGAAGAATGGAAAGTTTTCTCAAATTGGAGCAAGACAGAGAGAGAATTTGATTACGTAGAACAACAAAAGTTTTCTAAAGAGGCCAAAAGAGTCTGTCAGCTGTACACATGCCAGCTTTTCCATTGCTCTATTATTAAAACACAACTTTAAATATAACTATTAATCTGCATAACAAAAATAAAAGACAGCTAATACACATACCACGCAGCTTGAACCTGTAGTATACCTGAAAAACGTCAAACGTAAATACCATTAGATGGGGCTCTATGGATCACAAGTTACTATGCTACAAAATTACAAAGAATATGGAAAAAGTAAATTCGAGGTAAAATGTAAAATAAGCTGATAGAATCTGGGCAGGGCTAAGTTAGCATATTTCACAGTGGTGTCATTTTTATTACAGTGACAATTGTAAATATGGACACAGACACTGAACACAGGATATTGTTTAGATGGGATTGGACTATCAAGACACTTGGAAGAGAGACGTAAGAGGTTATAGGGGACATCAAGCTTGATCATAATACATCAAATAATTCAAAAGACAACTGTCATTGCTAATCTATTAACAAATATATGTCAATGTTCATGAAAGTAAAAAAAAAGTATGGAATAAATTGTTTGTTCAAAATATATATGTGCAAAAATGCCTGATTGAGTGACACCTCTTTTCCACATATCCTCTTATATAATACGCTACCGTGGCTGTTCGTTTGTCTGTCCAGGATTTTAAATCACCTGTAGCTCGCAAACCGTTTGAACTATTGACTTGAAATTTGGTATATATATACTACGTGATGTCTACTATCCGCTTTTGGGGTGATGTTTGACCTCCAAGGTTATTCCTCTTTTTATTTTTATTTTATTTTATTGTAGAATCCATTCTCGACAGCGGCCGTGTGGCGCATGTGTACTGGAGCCGTTCTCATCCCTACCACCTTCACTGTCACTTCCCCTACCTCTTCATATCTTAAAACATTCTTGAGGTAGATTGAAGGCTTAAGTGCCAGCTTAAGTGAAAAATGAAAGAAAACGTACTAAATAATTGCAACACAAAAATTGACTTAATCAGTTTTAATGTGAAAACATGCCGACAGAAGAAGAGAAGTAGCGGGCCGCTAGGGTGAAGAAAAGAAGAGCTGATCAGGAAGCAGCAGGCACATCGACCTCTGAGTAAATGAATGCTAAACTTACAGAGAAAGAGGATGAGAACTAGGAATTCTCAAGTCAAGTGTATTCACTGCAAGTTATCGTGCAGTGCACCGTTACTGGTTACTAATAACACTGTTTACTCACTAAAAATAAGCATTTTATCCTTAAATACTAAAGATGGTGCATGATCTTTAAAGACCTAAACCTATTCCTTAATTTGAACAGTGACGCAGAAAGTGTAACAGACATGTTGAAAAATGATCAAATATGAGTAACAATTCCGGGAAATTAGCTAGCTCAATGTATAATGTTCTGCTATAATGCTCAGACTTGTTTCAGTTGAGGTCTCAAGCCATTTCAGCACAACAGAACCAAGCCGCAAAAACAGAAAAGTGAAATACCTTTGGAGACAAGACTGCATGTTAAAATCAAAGTTGGGTTACATTGGATAACAATGTTTTTACATTTACTTATTTGGCTGAGGCCTATATCCAAGGCAACTTACAACATTTATGATGTACATTTATCTTGGCTTTCCAATTGGTGATACAGTCATGTTAAGTGACTTACTCATGGTCACATGGTGTCATGTAGTGGGATTTCAATCCACAATATCAGGGATTGAAACCCAAAGCCCATTGCCTACCAGTATAACAGTATGGACGAAGAAAATGGTCATGTGCTGTATGTCGATTTTACACATCCAAACTTACAAAATACCTTATAGAAAACATTTTCACTACCATGGTCATCATTACAAGTGAAAATGAAATGGACAATCTAGTTAGTTAAGCTCTTACAATAACAGGCTGGTGTGGCTTTGTTTCCTCTCACTCATTATATCACAGTACTTTCTTCAACAAAGCTACTAATCACTAGATCTGTTTGTAACATTAACATCAATTCCATTTTAGATCTTTAGTCCTTGTATTTCATTTTTTTAGAAAATGTCTTCCATACTGATGTTGATTGTACAGAACTGTAAAAGAACAGATGAGAAAGATCATAAAGATTTGGGGCACCAAACTGATCCCCATATATTATGATGAAGTTTTTAGCAAAAAAAAAGGACAAGGCAAGTCCTCTCCAGATGGCCATCGCCACACTGTTCCAAGATGGCATTATATATAGGAAACTCAGAGGAAGAGGAAGGTCCTTTAGATCAGAAACCAGAAGTGATGTCATCAGAGGTCCGTCCTTCAGTCCTTCTTTTTGCAGGGGGAGGTAGAATAGAGGCACTAGATGACACCTCCAAACCCTTGCTCAGAGGGTAATTAGTACCAGCTGATCCCTGTGGTTGTCTCCCATTCACATGTGTGTGACAATGGTCATGTCTTGCTAATCTTATTATCACTGGATACAAGTAAACTTAGTTAATTATTTCAAATCCTGGGTCATTTCAAGAGTCTTAATGGTTCCCTTTTATTTATTTTAGTTATTATGCCACTTTGGGGTGCCAGAAGAATTCCACAGTGACCAGGGAAGAAACTGTTCAAAGAGATCTGTCGGCTAATGAGGGTGTATAAGACGAGAACATCTCCCACCCAGCCCATCCCCAAAGCAATGGATTGGTGGAGCTCTTATCACTGGACTTTAACCACCCACCAACAGGACTGGGACTAATGTCTACCTCTAATTTTATGAGCTTATCTTTAGCCATTCATGAGTTGACCAGATGCACCCCAGCAGCCCTGATGTTTTGCCATGTGTGGCACCCCTAAAGAAAACAATTGCATAAAAATGTGAGGCAACTAAAGCATTTTTTTAACACACTCCCTTCATTTCAGTGGCTCAAAAGTAATTGGACAAATTAAATAACTGGAAATAAAATGTTCATTTCTAATACTTGGTTGAAAACCCTTTGCTGGCAATGACAGCCTGAAGTCTTGAACTCATGGACATCACCAGATGCTGGGTTTCCTCCTTATTAATGCTCTACCAGGCCTTTACTGCAGCGGCTTTCAGTTGCTGTTTGTTTGTGGGCCTTTCTGTCTGAAGTTTAGTCTTCAACAAGTGAAATGCATGTTCAATTGGGTTAAGATCAGGTGACTGACTTGGCCATTCAAGAATTTTCCAGTTCTTTGCTTTAATAAACTCCTGGGTTGCTTTGGCTGTATGTTTTGGGTCATTGTCCATCTGTTTCATGAAACGCCGCCCAATCAATATGACTGCATTTAGCTGGATTTGAGCAGACAGTATGTCTCTGACCTTGTCTTTGAGTGGCACCCCTAAAGAAGAGATTTCTGGTGTGCTTGGTGTGAAGTATCTGACTCAACTCCAGGATTGGATGCAGACAGCCCACAAATTTGCTAAGCACCACCAAACTGAAGCTGGTGCCTTCCAGAAAAGATTTTATGACCACCAATGTCAGGGGCCACCTTTTTCCACAGGACACCAGGTGTGGGTGTTTAACTCCAGGTGCAAAAAGGGGTTGTGCCCAAAGTTTGCCAGTGTCTGGGTAGGTCAAGGTGTGGCCTTGGAGAGACTCTCTGAAGTAGTAAGTTGGACCAGGATGCCCAAAATAAACACATTAATGATTCTCTATCTGGACCGGCTGACAGCTATCAAACACAGAATAGCACCAGAAGACCCTGACATTCCACCAATCCACCTGGCAACACCAGAGCCAACAGCCTCACCTGCTAAGCTGCCATATAGGCCCCAACACCTAAGACATCAGGATTTATTTGTGGACTGTGGGGTTGACGGGGATGCCTGGACTCCCCTGAGTTGGAGCCTGAGTAGCGACAGAAGGCTTTGACATCCCAGGATACTCTGCAGCACTGAGACTAGACTTTAGTTATAATTTATTTGATGTTCAGCTTTAAAGAGTTTGTTGTGGTTAATTTTGTTTTGTAACTTTTAGTAATGAGAGTATTCTATCGAAGTTGGCGTGGTTGAGTTTGCCTACCACCACTAACTGATGCCGCCTGGTAGTTTTTATTTGAATATTGCCATTTGTAGTGGTTATCTGCATTACGTATATGCACAAAGCTACCAGTATAAAGAAAATGAGCAAGAGTGTTTTTCTTGATAACTGAGTGTGTCCATTTGTCAAAATACTTTAACACAATGTCTTCCTTTGTATATTTTACCACATTCTCGTGCAATGGGAAATTCAGTTGCCAGGAAGATTCTCAACAATATCCTTATAACATCTCACATTTCCATTTTGTTGCATTCACATGAATTTTAGTTGGTGTTTTGGAAGAAACCTGAAATCACTGCTGATGTGCTACTTGTTCTGCAAAGAATCCAATTAATTTTTCATGAAAATAAAAAGCAAGTTAAATATAGTAGAGTGTATTCTTAACTCTAAAAATGATTAAACCACAATAAAAACATTATGGATTGACCTGATTAATAGTATTTTATATTATTGAATGAGGTAAAAGATCCAAATATTACAGCACAACTTGGGTGTAACTGTCCCACTAGGGGCTTCTACTGTAAAGGTGTTCATGTGAAATTTCCCAAAGGGAATCTTGAATTTTTCATCTGCCTCGTGGTACATGAAACATAGCATTCTTTGTGGCTGGTGAAATATTTTGTGATAGTGCTTTATGTGCAAGATGGTAAAGGACTTGAGTTGCTCTTGAGGTTGATTATTCACAGTAGTTATTCATGCTGAGTAAAGGACTATGGTGAACTCTTTCACTTATCCCTTTTGTAAACCATGCATCAATAATTTTGCTCTGCTAACGACCTCCGAATGACACTGGCATCAGTCACTGAGCACTTTCCTCAACTTCTGTAATTAATAACACATTGGGTGTGTTTGCTTCTGTTCTTAAGAGCTTTACAGATGAACTTATCTGTCTCTAAGAAATAAACAACTGTGAGAACAGTTCTTATTGAAAGAATGTACTGTAAACTTTAGTATGATTTCAACAAAGTCAAATTGTGTATATAGAAAGTACTCTGTACTGACATACAGTTAGGTCCATAAATATTTGGACAGAGACAACTTTTCTCTAATTTTGGTTCTGTACATTAACACAATGAATTTTAAATGAAACAACTCAGATGCAGTTGAAGTGCAGACTTTCAGCTTTAATTCAGTGGGGTGAACAAAACGATTGCATAAAAATGTGAGGCAACTAAAGCATTTTTTAAACACAATCCCTTCATTTCAGGGGCTCAGAAGTAATTGGACAAATTAAATAACTGGAAATAAAATGTTCATTTCTAATACTTGGTTGAAAACCCTTTGCTGGCAATGACAGCCTGAAGTCTTGAACTCATGGACATCACCAGATGCTGGGTTTCCTCCTTTTTAATGCTCTGCCAGGCCTTTACTGCAGTGGCTTTCAGTTGCTGTTTGTTTGTGGGCCTTTCTGTCTGAAGTTTAGTCTTCAACAAGTGAAATGCATGCTCAATTGGGTTAAGATCAAGTGACTGACTTGGCCATTCAAGAATTTTCCACTTATTTGCTTTAATAAACTTCTGGGTTGCTTTGGCTGTATGTTTTGGGTCATTGTCCATCTGTATCATGAAACGCCGCCCAATCAATTTGACTGCATTTAGCTGGATTTGAGCAGACAGTATGTCTCTGAACACCTCAGGATTCATTCGACTGCTTCTGTCCTGTGTCACATCATCAATAAACACTAGTGTCCCAGTGCCACTGGCAGCCATGCACGCCCAAGCCATCACACTGCCTCCACCGTGTTTTACAGATGATGTGCTATACTTTGGATAATGAGCTGTTCCACGCCTTCTCCATACATTTTTCTTGCCATCATTCTGGTAGAGGTTGATCTTGGTTTCATCTGTCCAAAGAATGTTTTTCCAGAACTGTGCTGGCTTTTTTAGATGTTCTTTAGCAAAGTCTAATCTAGCCTTTCTATTCTTGAGGCTTATGAGTGGCTTGCACCTTGCAGTGCGCCCTCTGTATTTACTTTCATGCAGTCTTCTCTTTATGGTGGACTTGGATATCGATACGCCTATCCCCTGGAGAGTGTTGTTCACTTAGTTGGCTGTTGTGAAGAGGTTTCTCTTCACCATGGAAATGATTCTGTGATCATCCACCACTGTTGTCTTCCGTGGACGTCCAGGTCTTTTTGCGTTGCTGAGTTCACCAGTGCTTACTTTCTTTCTCAGGATGTACCAAACTGTAGATTTTGCCGCTCATAATATTGTAGCAATTTCTCGAATGGGTTTTTTCTGTTTTCGCAGCTTAAGGATGGCTTCTTTCATCTGCATGGAGAGCTCCTTTGACCGCACGTTGTCTGTTTACAGCAAAATCTTCCACATGCAGGCACCACACCTCAAATCAACTCCAGGCCTTTTATCTGCTTAATTGATAATGACATAACAACGGACTTGCCCACACCTGCCCATGAAATAGCCTTTGAGTCAATTGTCCAATTACTTTTGAGCCTCTGAAATGAAGGGATTGTGTTAAAAAAATGCTTCAGTTGCCTCACATTTTTATGCAATTGTTTTGTTCACCCCACTGAATTAAAGCTGAAAGTCTGCACTTCAACTGCATCTGAGTTGTTTCATTTAAAATTCATTGTGGTAATGTACAGAACCAAAATTAGATAAAAGTTGTCTCTGTCCAAATATTTATGGACCTAACTGTATATCTATAAAAAAATATGCCACATTTGTATATTATTTAAGCGTTAAAGACTAATGCAGTGATATACTGGTTTATAGCAGTGTGATTTTTTTCTCTTATCAAAACTGATCAAACCATCACCTTCCAAATCATTAATTACTGAAATTAAATGCTAAGAAACATTTTATGGGCAACACCGTGGCACAGTGGTTAGCATCTCTCCTTCCCAGTTTCCTGTTCTCCCTGAGTTTTTGTCACCTCCCAAAGACTTGTAGGCTATGCTGGTTAGCTCTGCGATGAATCGGTGCCACGCACATTGTAATTTCCATCCTTGGATTTGATGCTTCTACCTCTGTGACTCTCAGCTGGATTTCTGCCCACTTTTTATTTCTGAATTACTTTACAGTTTGTGTCTATAAGGTAAAGCTCTGGTGCAATTCACGCATTTTATTCATGTAAACATCCATCCATCCATTTTCCAACCTGCTGAATCCGAACACGGGGGTCTGCTGGAGCCAATCCCAGCCAACACAGGGCGCAAGGCAAGAACCAACCCTGGGCAGGGCGCCAACCCACCGCAGAACACACACACCCACACACCAAGGCTAATTTAGAATTGCCAATCCACCTAACCTGCATGTTTTTGGATTGTGGGAGGAAACCGGAGCATCCGGAGGAAACCCACGCAAACACGGGGAGAACATGCAAACTCCACGCAGGGAAGTGAACCCAGGTCTCCTAACTGCGAGGCAGCAGCGCTACCACTGTGCTACCGTGCCGCCTTCATGTAAACATCCATCCATCCATTTTCCAACCCGCTGAATCTGAACACAGGGTCACGGGGGTCTGCTGGAGCCAATCCCAGCCAACACAGGGCACAAGGCAGGGAACCAATCCCGGGCAGGGCGCCAACCCACCGGAGAACACACACACCAAGCACACACTAGGGCCAATATAGGATCGCCAATGCACCTAACCTGCATGTCTTTGGACTGTGGGAGGAAACCCACGCAGACATGGGGAGAACATGCAAACTCCATGCAGGGAGGACCCAGGAAGTGAACCCAGGTCTCCTTACTGCGAGGCAGCAGCGCAACCACTGCGCCACCATGCCGCCTTCATGTAAACAGTTGTTGCATATTATTTACCAATAAATATAATGTTTTCTCTTTTTTTAACACAAATGAAAGAAAGTTAACTTGTTTCCTTTAATTGCAGTTTATCACTCTGAAGTAGCGGTAATGCCATGTTGTGTCTATAAGCTACTTTAATATATTGAAGCAGCATCCAACAGACAATTCATGGGCTGAGTTCCTACTCTTTCTTAGTAATAAATTACCAAGTATTGTGATTGACAGTAGAATTTTAGGGATGTTGAAATCTCAACTTGATATTAATTTGGACAATCAGGTGAATAGGATGGATAAGCTTGTTGGACATGAATGGCCTATTCTCATTATAATGCTCTAATTTTCTAAAAGAAGACAGGGATATCACATTTGTGTTTCTGAAAATATTGTAATGACATGCTGCCTAGGTGTTCAAAGACTGTCAGTAGGGGCGATGCCATGAGGGGATGCTGGTCATAAAAAAAGCAGATCATGGAAAAGGAAATAAAGTTCTTACCTCTAAGACAGAAGCACTTAGGAGGTACTTCTCAATGCCAACCCATTGGCCTTGGCACAGTGTTCACGGGGAGTCTTGATATTGGCATGGATCAGCTCAAGGTGGTGAGGTGCAAGAGGGAAATGTTACCCTTGTGAGCCACATGCGAGCACAGGAAGACTAGATCAGTGCAGAAGAGGAAAGCGAGGCCAGGCCTGGCCACTGAAAAATCCATGGTTCTTTCTAAAGCTACCTACTGTAAGTGTTGGCTGGGTGCTAATCCATTCCTCCATCTCTCACCCACTCCCCAGGTCATTACAATATTTTTGTAGTAACAAATCATATTACAAAAGCGATAATAGAATATAATTAAATATTTGAGTATAGTACCTAAAATACCCAGTTTTAATAGTATTTTACAGTATCATATTGTTAAAAGCCAAGCCCAAATAGTGGCTGAAATGGCTTTCAAAGACATCTGACTAAAGCTCCAATGATGTTAAACTTACATTGACTGATGTGTATTGTTAGTTGAATAATTGTTTATAGTTCCTAAATATATAATTTTTGAAAGCAGTACCCAATGGAGAGTTAAAATCTAAGCTGAAGTATGCCCATAACTCTACCGGCATTTCAATAACTTTTATTGGAGATTTGTTTTACTGTCAAGAGCAGTTATTGGACATGTAAAGACGAAAACAGCCTTTCTGAATTTGAATTTGAAACAGTAAATTATTCAGTAATTCATGCCATACAGAATATTCCTTTATTTCAATTTAGACGATTCTGGATATTCACTAGTCCTGTGTAAATGGGAGATTTGAAATATCAAAAATTAGTACAGTGTTCTCTATTCAAGATATTTCATTGAAAAGTGAACATTTGTGGCAAATTTCCTTGAAAAATAAGCACAAAATTGGTCCACTGGAAGCCGAGATGTTTCATGTGGACAGACAGACGGAGATGATGCCAACAATAGGCACTCCTGCATTTTAGGAGAACACACCTAAGAAAGTAAAGTAAAGGTGACTGATATTCAGTAGTAGTAATAGTTGTGTTTGATGAGTCTTCTTCTTTCGGCTGCTCCCGTTAGGGGTTGCCACAGCGGATCATCTTCTTCCATATCTTTCTGTTCTCTGCATCTTGCTCTGTTACACCCATCACCTGCATGTCCTCTCTCACCACATCCATAAACCTCCTCTTAGGCCTTCTTCTTTTTCTCTTTCCCTGGCAGCTCCATTCACATCATCCTTCTCCCAATATACCCAGCATCTCTCATCTGCACATGTCCAAACCAACGCAATCTTGCCTCTCTGACTTTGTCTCCCAACAGTCCAACTTGACCCTCTAATGTCCTCATTTCTAATCCTGTTCATCCTCGTCACACCCAGTGCAAATCTTAGCATCTTAAACTCTGCTACCTCCAGCTCTGTCTCCTGCTTTCTGGTCAGTGCCACTGTCTCCAACCCATATAACATAACTGGTCCCACTACCATCCTGTAGACCTTCCCTTTCACTCTTGCTGATATCCGTCTGTCACAAATCACTCCTGACACTCTTCTCCACCCTGCCTGCACTCTCTTCTTCACCTCTCTTCCACAATCCCCATTACTCTGTAGTGTTGATCCCAAGTATTTAAACTCATCCACCTTTGGATGAGTATCATAGCATAAAAGCCTGATGAGCTTCCCTAGCAGCTCTAGCTGAATTTAATTACTGACAAACTGAAGTACCTGACATTGCCCAGGTATAGCTGGATGTTAAAGAATTCATTACCATTGGCTGAATCATTTTGGTGTGATAACGTGGTTTTCGTTTTGTGCCACTCACATGACACTTTTGAAATGCCATGTAGTCAGGATTTTAAGCTGATTCAGCTTTATTATTCGTGCAGAATTTCATTAAGATTGAATAAGCAGTTGTAGAATATTATGCAGTTGTTTTCCCCACTCATTACAAACTCTCTCAACTATTAAATATTTGAAACAGCACATATCTTATACTGTAATTTAAGTGGGATCAACAGCAACCTACAGAAAAAATTTTGTGAAAATCGGTTCAGCAGCTTTTACATGATTACCAAAGAAACAAACAGACAAAATGCAATCACAGGGTCCTTATGTTATATCAGACCTCTATTTAATATTTATTTTGTAAGTAAGCCTTCATTTTGCTTTGTTAATTTTTCTTTATACCATTATTGTCACCATACTGTATAGGTATGCCAGCTTCTTTTTCTTCTCTGATTGCTTGGGCTGCCTTTGAATCTCTAGTGACATGTTTTTGGACGTCACATACTTCATCCAGTCACTTGGGGATAAAAGTCACTGAGAAACGTAATTTCCTTGTCTGAGATGATGAGTTCCAAACTTTTGCTTAGTGCGTTTTCTGAAATACCTTTGAATTCTCAGTTTTTGTTGATTTTTGTGAGCCTTTCTCAACTTTGATTTTTGTCTGATGTTTTGGCTTAGTAACAGTAAGGATGTCTTCTTTATTGTGATGTTGATTGCATCCCTTCATCCAGTTACTATTTCAGATCTTTTTGCTGGTTTGCTAACACAACACCGTATACAGATACTGTAAATAACATCAAACCAAGGTAACAAATTTAAAAGACAGATAAAGGATATTATGATTTTAATTATACAGATTTTCAAAACTAATAGCACCACTGACAATTCATTATTGAAATATTAAACATGGAAATATTCTCAAACTGTACCTAGTATTGCTGTGGGTTTTCCTTCTCTCCATATTTCTTTATTGGTTCATTGTACATGTAAGATGGTATATCCTGCTTTGGCTCTTCAGCCTGTCGCACCTCCACTGGTGCCGTTAGGTCAGCTGCAGGGTTGTCAGCTGGAAATTATGTTTCACCCCCTAAACCAGTGCATCTCCCGGCGAGTGGGTCACTGGCTTCCCGCCACACCCTGCAGATGCCTTCACTGGGGTGCTGACCCCCAGCTGATGTCTTTCCTCCGTAGTCAAAGCCAGTAGCTCCCTTTCTCCTTTTCGTCTCCCAGCGCCTTTATGGCTTTCCTCAAGCTCGAGCCCACCACTCCCATATCGTGTAACAATTGGAATGTTGCTTTGCCAACAAAGCCCCGGCAACCCACCTCCACTAGGTAAACTCTGGCTTTCCAGACAGCCTCTTGGCACTCCGCTGCCAGCTCGGTCTACCTGAAGTGCTTCCTTTCATGGGCTGCTATCATACCTTCCTCCTCCCAAGGGATGGTTAGTTCGCTGAGCAGGACCCTCTTCTCCACCGCAGACCACATGACAATGTCTGCCCGGAGAGTATTTATTGCAATCTCTCTTAGGAAGACCAGCTGTTTCCTGAGGTCTGCCAATATCTGTCACTTTTTGCCAGGTGTAAGCATGCTAACCCTCTTCTGTGCAGGAGGTTGATATGTACTGCTGAACTTTACAAATCCTGCCAGGGCATGCTTAGCTATTTCTGGTGTGAACATTTACCATTGAACATTTATCTCATTTTTACATGTACTCTATATAAATAAAATCATAACCTGTAAGCTTTTTGTATGTTCTTTCCTTTGCCTATCTGTTTGTTTTCCAATAATGCAAAAAATGCAGAACCAATATTTTATTAAATTTTGAATGTGTGTTACCATCAGTCAGACTTAAAATACGGGCTCTATGGTGTATCTGGGAGAGAAGCAAACCAAAATCCCATCAGGCAGCAGGAGTATGCTGGGGCTGATAAGAGCACATCATCTTCAGCACACACAAAATTTTGTACCACCCTAAGAGGGATCTCCTCTAAGACCAGGGGTACGGCATTTTCTTCTCGACTAATTTGGATAACAATACCTTTGTCTCACTAGATTAGAGCTTTTGTCTAAGGTTGTACTTTCTCTTTGTGGCTTGTGTTTAGCCATGCTGAATTTCCAAAAGACAGTTTTCCACTATTTTCTAAACCCTCTGCAATGCTAGTGAACTATTATACAAAATCTTGCCATTCAGAAACCTAAAAAAAACATTTTAAGAAGTTGACATAATTAAGCAAAAATAGCTTTTTAAATAATTCAATTTTTTTATATCCCCAAAGCAGTACAACTACTAATCATTTTCCCACTACTTCCATTAAACAATTGTAGGAAACTGAATTCTAAGTCAGCAGCATCATCTGCAAAGTTGGAACCAACGATGTACAAGATGCCATCCCATAAAATCAAATATTCATAGACGTTCACATTCACTTAATACTGAATGAATTTAGATTCAGCAGGTAACTTAACCTGGACATGATAGGAGTGTTGAAGTCCAGTAATCACCATACCAAGAACTGAACCCAGATCCCTAAAACTAAATGGTTCCATGTATCTGTGTGGATCAATTTCCTTCAATTGCCTTTGTGAACTTTGCGGTGGGTTGGCACCCTGCCCGGGATTGGTTCCTGCCTTGCGCCCCTGTGTTGGCTGGGATTGGCTCCAGCAGACCCCCCATGACCCTGTGTTCGGATTCAGCGGGTTGGATAATGGATGGAGGGATGCCTTTGTGAACTCGATTCTTAGCTCACTTGTATTTGGACCATTGCATACTCATATTAAAGCAACACCTCACATTATTCTTATGTATATCCTTTATAATTTTACATATTCCAGTTGGTTCTCCCTGTGTCTGCGTGGGTTTCCTCCGGGCGCTCCGGTTTCCTCCCACAGTCCAAAGACATGCAGGTTAGGTGGATTGGTGATTCTAAATTGTCCCTAGTGTGTGCTTGGTGTGTGGGTGTGTTTGTGTGTGTCCTGCAGTGGGTTGGCACCCTGCCCAAGATTAGTTCCTGCTTTGTGCCCTATGTTAGCTGGGACTGGCTCCAGCAGACCCCGGTGACACTGTGTTCGGATTCAGCGGGTTGGAAAATGGATGGATGGATGGATATTCCAGTTGGGTTTCTTCTTGACCTCTATTCAACTTTTTCACTCTCTCTTCATAACTCATGGCCGTCAGTCCCAGATTAAATTAAAAATATGTCCATCTGTAATGATCAACATCTGCAGCTTGATTTGATGTTTTATTAATGTTAAACAGGGTAGCCTGCCAGCTTCCTTTTCCCTGTTTATAGGAAATGAAATGGGCCAGCTTGAGCTATTCATTTTAACGTTCCATTACATTTTCATATGCTGTGCCTTTGTGGCACATACACCATGCTTCTCTGCTGGCCATATTTACATAAGGTCTCAGACTGCTATTCTCATTTCTGAATACATTTGCAAATAATTTGCTTAAAACTGATTTAAACTTTTTAGGGTCTGTCTTGGCCTGTCTGTCTGTCCTCACTCTGTTGACGTTCAACACAAACTTTGCAGCAATCACATCATCAGATTTTCTAATGACTCAGTAGTAATTGGGGCTGATCAGACATAGTGACGTGACTGCATACAGGAATGAGGCGGCAGATATAATACAGGGGTGTCACAAGACCTGCTTGGCCCTGAACATCAGACACAGAGCAGAATTTGTTAAGTATTTAGAGGAAACAGGGAGAGTGGTAGACTTGGATGCAACATCCACATCAATGGAGAAATGTTTAGCACCTTGATGCTTATACTTCAAAAGGCACAAGAGCACCCTAACTGTCTGAAGAGCCTAACGGCCTGTATTTACAGGGTAGCTATAACAAAAAGGTCTGAATGAGCATAAGCTGCCCTAATTCAGACTGTTCACAAGAAATAGAATGCTTTACTTGATGAGATGTTAGAGCATAATAAACAATAATAGCTGTGTCAGCTATTTGAATTGTTAAAATGTGTGCTTCAATTTAAATGTTTAAAGTTGAAATATTCTCAGCTGTAGAACAAAAACAGATAACATCATATCTGTAAATAATGATGTTGAAATAAATCAAAAACAATACTGCACATGCTTACGTTTGAAATTTCTCGTTTTTAACCTTCTGGGAGTGTCTCCTAGATAGCTAGAACCACCCTACAGAATCAAATATCAAAAACATGATCACATTCATAGCAACCTGGATATAGCATAAAATAACACTCCACAAAGGAGTAACTTTGATGCCTCATATTGCATTAAGGGGTGAACCCCTGTGGTCAGTTGATGAGGCATCCACAGCTTCTAGTTCTCCTTATCATTCGTGGTTTAGACACCTATTGGTTTATTATTTATCACAAATGTGTCATTTCCTACACAAAATATGGTCCAAAAATGACCTAAACATGAGGGTTTGTTTAGGTCTAGATGGCAAAAAATTGGGGGAATCCCAAAATGTCTTGCATAAGAAGACATCAACATGAGTGGCAAGGTATATCATATGTAGGAGCTTTCTCATACGGACGAGTCAGGAGGCTCCAAACAGAAAAATAAATAAATAAAAATGAAGTGATTTCAAATTGCACTCATTAATAATCCTTAGGAAAACAATATGGGTTGTATGTCATAAAAATGTCCTGTTTTGTAGCACAACTGTGTGGCAAAGGGACTCAACTTCAATACATAGAAAGGCCATCTAGAGGGATGTGGCATCAGCAACAAAAGGCCATACCAGTCTAACTTACCTTCAGCTGATAACATATAAGTTATTGAGTATGAGTGTGTGCAGGACTGGGCGCTGCACCAGACTGGTGAGCCATCCAGCACTTGTTCCTCTCTTGCATTCAATGATGCCGAAATAAGGTCCACCAACTTGTAAACTGCAAACTTTTTAACTGCTTCAGATGTTTTAGCATACAGCAGTGCGGTTATACTGCAAGGAATTCTTTTTGTAGAAAACAGCCTAAATGGTAGCCTTAAGGTGTTGCAGGAACATCAATTCAAAACATAAATAGGCAGTCCAGACGGTTGTAGCATCTTCAAAGCAATGCCACATGAACTAACATGAACTTTATTCAGGTGATGACATATAAGGGAATGCATGAAAGTGGGCCATACAATAAACTGGTAGTCTGTCAAGGTATTTCTTCTGCCTTGCATACACTACCACCAGGTTGGTGACTTCAGCTCAAAATGACTCTAGGATTGGATCAAGTAATTTCAACAAATGCACACTTTCACAGTCTCCAATGGAGCCATTTTAATATTGTCAGTTAACCTTATATAAATTCTTTGGGATGTGCGTGGAAAACTGGGGTACCTAGAAAAACATCTACAGTTGATGAAGAAAGTATTCAGACCCCTTCATTTTATTCACATTGTGTTGGGCTAAAAACAGGCGTAAGGGCATTATCTGAATGACTACGTCAAGGATGACCGCGAGCCCATCATCCAACTTCATTTGTAAACTTTAGTTTCCTCTTGCTCAGCTGGACATGTGGGCCTCTGGACTTTATCAGTGACCTTTGTGTTTTATTAATTTAAATTGTACTCTGTTCTCTTTGTTTAGCTTCAGGCTATGGTGGACTGTGGACTGGCGTGGGTGCCAATGGAGGGAGGGGGTTTAAACTTTTACATGAACATTTTTTACTTTTTCATCCTCTTCCTCTTTTTGGAAATAAAATAAACATTTATCTTAAAAGAAGGGTGGCACAGAGGGTAAGCACTGCTGCCTCGCAGTTAGGAGACCCGGGTTCGCTTCCCAGGTCCTCCCTGCGTGGAGTTTGCATGTTCTCCCTGTGTCTGCGTGGGTTTCCTCCGGGTGCTCCAGTTTCCTCCCACAGTCCAAAGACATGCAGGTTAGGTGCATTGGTGATCCTAAATTGTCCCTAGTGCTTTGTGTGTGTGTGTGTGTGTGTGTGCCCGACGGTGGGCTGGCACCCTGCCCGAGGTTTGTTTCCTGTGTTGGCTGGGATTGGCTCCAGCAGACCCCCATGACCCTGTACTTAGGATATAGCGGGTTGGTTAATGGATGGATGGATATCATTACCATTATTATAATTTAGACTGCCGGTCAATTTTTTGTGAGTTTTCATTTACTGTGAGAAGAACACACACAAAATATTGCAAAGCATTTCTTACAAACAGGAAACAAAACTTTGAACTTGAGACTGTTAAAATAGAGTGAACAAATCAAAGTTCATTTCACAGAGTATTTTCTGCACTTCATATATTCTAAAAGAACTTTATAAAGAGATGATTAAAACAACAGATTAAAACTGCATTTCCTCTTTACCTTTCCACCAGGGCATTTCTCACTCTTCCTGTTCTTTATTTACTGTAACCCAAAAGGCCCTGAATGGAATAGAAGCTCCAGGACTTGAATTAAATTAAAAATATATCAAAACAGTGAAGCGCCAAATATCAAAGTCAAGGCATAAAAGTCATTTTCTGCCAATAGTATTACATCCAAATGAATAACAGATGATGCCTTTCCAGTACATTTCGTCAGAGATACAGGAACTACGTGGAAAATGAGCTAACAGTGTCCACACGCTGTTCTAAAGATAAGAACTACATAAAGACGCAGTTACACCATGTTGAAAGCAGATGTTTTTTACAGACAAGACTTTGTCTGATTATTGCCCATGCCATTCATAACGTAAGTATTATATTACCTGCTTATATGCTATTGTGCTAGACTGATGCTTTAATTTATCAGCAAATGTCTGTGCCATATATTTTATGAGTCATACTAACACATGTACCACACTCTGTTCTTTAGTCTAGGTCTGAAACAATAAAAAAGAAAGCAAAGTTCTCTGATCATAGATTTAGTATCTACTTTTTAAAAAATTCAAACACAACAATGAAAATATCCCAAACAATGAAATTAATGTTTTGTTGCTGTGAACATGAACATCAGCAGTTCTACACCGAGTGATTTCCAAGTGTCTCCTAAACAGAAGTGCACATGTGTCATCAAAAGTGGCTGTTGTGCATGATGCTGGTTAGAAGGACGAGGTGACGTGACTTTCGTTTGCAGATTGCATATCCGTGGATGATGCAGTTTGTCTAATTAAGATACTCCGATCCTAAGTAATAACATTTTATATGACTAATTGAATTTTCTAGATAGATAGATAGATAGATAGATAGATAGATAGATAGATAGATAGATAGATAGATAGATAGATAGATAGATAGATAGATAGATAGATAGATAGATAGATAGATAGATAGATAGATAGATAGATAGATAGATACTTTATTAATCCCAGGGGGAAATTCACATATTCCAGCAGCAAAAATATTAAATTAAAGAGTAATAAAAAATGCAGGTAAAAAAAAAAAAAACAGACAATAACTTGAATAATGTTCAACATTTACCCCCTCTGGTGGAATTGAAGAGTCGCATAGTTTGGGGGAGGAATGATCTTCTCAGTCTGTCAGTGGAGCAGGACAGTGACAGCAGTCTGTCGCTGAAACTGCTCCTCTGTCTGGAGATGATACTGTTTAATGGATGTAGTGGATTCTCCATAATTGATAGGAGCCTGTGAAGCTCTGCTACGGATGTCAAACCGTCCAGCTCTATCCCAACAATAGAGCCTGCCTTCCTCACCAGTTTGTCCAGGCGTGAGGCATCCTTCTTCTTAATGCTGCCTCCCCAGCACACCACTGCGTAGAAGAGGGCACTCGCCACAACCATCTGGTAGAACATCTGCAGCATCTTACTGCAGATGTTGAAGGATGCCAGTCTTCTAAGGAAGTACAGGCGGCTCTGTCCTTTCTTGCACAGAGAATCAGTATTGGCAGTCCAGTCTAATTTATCGTCCAGCTGCACTCCTAGGTATTTATAGGTCTGCACCCTCTGCACACAGTCACCTCTGATGATCACGGGGTCCATGAGGGGCCTGGGTCTCCTAAAATCCACCACCAGTTCCTTGGTTTTGCTGGTGTTCAGTTGTAAGTGGTTTAAGTCGCACCATTTAACAAAGTCCTTGATGAGGTTTCTATACTCCTCCTCCTGCCCACTCCTGATGCAGCCCACGATAGCAGTGTTGTCAGCAAACTTTTGCACGTGGCAGGACTCCGAGTTATATTGGAAGTCCGATGTATCTAGGCTGAATAGGACCGGAGAAAGTACAGTCCCCTGCGGCACTCCTGTGTTGCTGACCACAATGTCAGATCTGCAATTCCCGAGACGCACATACTGAGGTCTGTTTGTAAGATAGTCCACGATCCATGCCACCAGGTATGAATCTACTCCCATCTCTGTCAGCTTGTCCCTAAGGAGCAGAGGTTGGATGGTGTTGAAGGCACTAGAGAAGTCTAGAAACATAATTCTTACAGCGCCACTGCCTCTGTCCAAGTGGGAGAGGGATCGATGTAGCATATAGATGATGGCATCTTCCGCTCCCACCTTCTCCTGGTATGTGAACTGCAGAGGGTCGAGGGCGTGTTGGACCTGTGGCCTCAGGTGGTGAAGCAGCAGCCGCTCCATGGTCTTCATCACATGTGATGTCAGAGCGACAGGCCGGAAGTCATTCAGCTCACCAGGACGTGATACCTTTGGGACTGGGGTGATGCAAGATGTTTTCCAAAGCCTCGGGACTCTCCCCTGTTCCAGGCTCAGGTTGAAGATGCGCTGTAGAGGACCCCCCAGCTCTGATGCACAGACCTTCAGCAGTCGTGGCAATACTCCATCTGGACCTGCTGCTTTGCTGGCACGAAGTTTCCTCAGCTCTCTGCTCACTTGCGCTGCTGTAATTGTGGGTGGAGATGTCTCTCCTATGTTGGTATCAGCAGAAGGATGTGTAGAGAGTGCAGTACTCCGAGGTGAGAGTGGGTTAGGGTGGTCAAACCTGTTAAAGAAGATGTTCATTTGGTTTGCTCTCTTCACGTCTCTCTCGATGGTGGGACCCTGCTTCGAGCTGCAGCCAGTGATGATCTTCATCCCATCCCATACTTCCTTCATGCTGTTGTTCTGCAACTTCTGCTCCAGCTTTCTCCTGTACTGCTCCTTCGCCGCCCTGAGCTGGACTCGGAGTTCCTTCTGCACGCGCTTGAGCTCATGCTGATCACCGTCTTTAAAGGCCCTTCTATAGATCTAGAATAAAATTTCAGTGTTCAGCCAGCAACTGAAATTGAAATTGGGCATTTTAAACAGTGCCAACTACCAGAAGGACAAAAACCTATCCTGTCACAACAGATGTGTCAATCAAGAACACACACACACACACACACAAACTCGCTTATACCAGGCCATTTAGAATGGCAAAGAGCCTGCTGGGAGAAAAAATAAGACTTCAGAGGAAACCCACACAGACAAACAGAGAAAATACAAAATCCAAATTAAAATCAATTTGGATTTCCATCTCAGTCTAATTTTGTCCATCTGATTTTGCCTAATGAATAATGATATAAACTCTGTAAAAACATAAATAAACTAGAGGTTAGCTGGCAAGCTTTATTAGGAACCATGTATTTTTAATCCAAAGAAAACAATATTTAAAAAGCAATATGTTACCACACAAGCATAAGGACAGATGAGCAGAGCTTTATTTTAACCTTGGGTGAGGCAAGATTATTTCAATTAAAATTTCTGTAGTTTATACCTAATCCTTAAAATTTAATAAAAAAGTAAATAAAAACAATGTAATGGTAAAATGAACTGTGGTCCAGTTAAGAAGGCCACAGGTATCCTTTATGCTAATAAAATATGTACTGCATATATATATATATATATATATATATATATATATATATATATATATATATATATACAGTATATATATATATATATATATATATATACACACTAAGGGGCTTCACCCCCTGCTCGCTTTGCTCACCAACCCCCCTGTCTGCCCTACTTGCCAGCCACTTTTCGTCTCTGCCACTCACGTATGTAGATTTCACTTTCAGCAAACATCAAATCTTTTCATTCTAGTGGATAGGCCTCTTTATTGGGAAGAAACGCTACTTTTCCCTGATGGCAACAAAAATTAGACAATCTACAAGTCGAAGGAAACAAATAGATTGTATGTCTAAAAATACTATCCAGAAAAGTTTCTTTAAAGGATGAAACTGAGTGCTTTTCATAAATAAATTTAAATGTGGAAAACGTAAAACTTTATAGGAGCTGAAAGCACATGAACTGTGTCTGACAATAGCTTCCACACGAATGAGAAATGATTGTACCGTGTGCGTGGTTGTAAATGTTTGAGAGGAGGGCAGGACTTTTCGAAATCTCTTTGCATAAAGTCGCGGGACTTGAAATTATCTCTGAAAATGTCTCGTCGCAGGATTTCCTTTTATAATAGAAAGATATATACATATACATACAGGCTTACAGTTTAAGTCAGACTAGTCCTTTGATTTATATGGTAGAGGTGAGATGGCTCCTTTTATGCTGTACCTGGGAGAGCTTCCTCTGAAAAAAGGGAGATCTGTTCTTCACAGCGTAGTCCCTGTGGCATGCAAGGACCCTGAAAGGGGGTCCAAACTGGGACAAAGTCAGAGGAGCACTGCCACCTCTCATGCTAAGGGAAAAATTGTTTGTAATATTAAAGTCCATCCATTATTTTTTCATCCCAACTGGGATAGAAAACGAGGATCATCCCAGTAAGGTTGCGCCTCCATTGGTGTGATCCTTCAAGTACAACCACCAACCCAGGTAGGGAATTACCTTCCCTGGATGGGAGGCCAGAATAGTGGAAGGAGAGTGGCCTGCCAGGGCATTATGTATTCTGAACAGGCAGTCTTCAGAGCCGCTGGAGGGAGTCTCTAGAAGACTGTTCTCATGAGGCCAAAACACATCTGAGGAGAACTTATTAGAAAGTCTGTAGTATAGAGCCCAAAATCCACCATTGCATTTCTCCCTAAAACACATTTACATTTACTTATTTGGCTGATGCCTTTATCCAAGGCAACTTACAATATTTATGATACAATTGGTTGCATTTCTTTTGGTTTTTCAATTGGAGCACAAGCAGGTCAAGTGACTTGCTCATGGTCATAAAGTGTCAGTAGTGGGATTTGAACCCACAACCTCAATGTTTGAAGTTACTACTACACCACACAGCCTGCAGTCACCCCAGTTCCTCCAGTCCATGCACTTTAAATCGCTGGGGTTTCAGGGAGAGAGTAATAGAAACAGAACAAAAGACTTGACACTGAGAGAAAATAAAAAGTTAAAATTGCTGTTATCCATTCAGGCTCTCAGTACCACAAGGTAACTGAAGCTTAATGATTAATTTGTAAGTTATAATGAGTGTAGGGACAGAAGAGTTAGTCTGACACCCAGGTAGACCACTGCAGCTACTTGGCCACAAAGGTGCCTCCATCTGGTATGATATGTTTGTCATTTTAACTATTGCATCACTATATTGCATAATAACTGCAAATATAGTATAAATAAGAATTGTGGTCTATAGATATGCTATGTGTTAAAGCATTGTGGCTATATTCTGGCATAGCATGTTTGCATTTCCAGTTAGACGGTAATATTAAATTTCTTTAGTTATTCATTTAGACATGCCAGCAGAAGGTGGACACTGTGAAGCTTCATCTGTGCGTTTACTGGTTTTGTTCGGCACATTTACTGATTTGGGTGTTTCGAGTACGGAAATCTACATCTTCGGTGGCTCTTTGTTTTCAACTCTTTTAACGGCAGTCCTTTTCATCTCTTTTTGACAGGGTGTGACACATTGTTTATTGTGAATGAATATCTTGCAATTCATAATTTCACAAACATAGCAGCTAATTTTTTCAATCTTACATCAACTCCTACACTATTGTTGTAAATGAACAACAGAGAACACACATCACCTGGGACAATGTGTTGTTCACTTTTACCACTTGTCCACTGATGTCTTTGAATGCCTGTGTTTAAACTGAGGTCACAGAAAGGCTTTTCCCTTGCAGCAAGTTATGTTTATTTTTAACTTGTGCAATGTGCTCTGTTTAATACGGTCTTTTTAAGAGATTTTTCAACTGTAGACAGTGTATCATAAATACGAGCTTGCTGTCCGTCAGTCCAGCCTTACAAGAGCGCCACTCTTCTTTGTAGATCAAAATCACCACCCCTACTTTGAGTGCCAACTTCATGAGGCATTGGATTGGCTTAGAAATGTGACACTCAGTAAACCTTCTAATTGTCCACACCTAGTTTTGAGCAAAATTTCCTCGTGGTTGTCTCCAGAGGTATGTGTTATACGTCTGGCTCAGCAAGACTACAGGGAGACAGCTGCCCTGGTCTCTTTGTGTTCTGCTTGACTTTGACATGCTTCTGGGCTACACCTCTGATGTGCCTCAACTATTGCTAGGCCTAGTGTGGAGGAGGGCAACACTCTACTGGAGAGACAAACTAAGGAGAATATTAATATTGTGGAAGCATAATTGTGCGTCGTGATAGCAGGTGTTATGCCTTACACAGGGAAAGGTAAGCTAATGGGGAACTCCAGGAGCAGAAACATGAAAAAATCAAAACCTAAATTCAGTCGAGTCAAAAGTCAAGAACCAGGAATTCTAAAGTACACAAATTAACATGCAAATGCACAAAGGTTTTTCTCAGAATATCCACAAACTTGGATGATGACAATCAAATGCACTGATCTTTTTACTGCTGTGCTGGTGCTGTTAAATGTAGAACTTCTGGGACTGAACTCTGTAGTAACTAATGATATATCATGACAAGGAAAACTCAAATTAGCAGTGCCCTGGGAAAAACAAAATGGCGGTGGAAACGATGCCAAATCATTTTTAGTAATAGAAAATTATTTCAAAAATAAAAATAAATGCAAAAATGGAATTCAGCCTCTCAAAAAACATAATGGGAAACAAAATTTTTGAATGGTAACTTGAAACAAGTGTTCAAGAAAGTCCAAACATTGAGATATCATAGCAGAAGGTAAAGTAAAAATAAAATAGCTCTGTTCTGTTTGAACCAAAAACTGGGCTATTACAATTGTGTTCTGGGTTTGGAATGTGAGAGTGATTCTACTAAGGTGAGGCCATAGGCGGCTTTAGGGGTGTGCGGGGCCTAGGACTGACCAACCCCATGCGAGGCTGGTTATGTCAAACGCTGTTACCGGTATGTGTGGACTGTATAAACTTGTGTGCGAATTTAATAAAATTAATGTTAACATCACCGGATTTTCTCATTACAGTATTCAGCTAAATTTTTTAAAGATAACACATGGACTTTATCAAAATATAATGACATAATCTATTAAAAAAGTGAAATTCATAATTGATGATAATACCACGACAGTGTGAAATGCAATGCAGTGTCATGCGGAAATTAACAGGGCCTCTTCTAGAAAAGTACCCAAATTGCAAGTATACTCTGAGTCTTGATATGCAGATGTCATAGTCATAACTCATGTTGATGTCATGTCAGCCGGTTATCATTAGCGCTACATGTTTTTGTGCATTTATATTCAAACTATGGAATGTTTTCAAAGATGTACATGTACGGAATTTGACCTTGAGGAGGGATTTGAAAAGGGTTCCTTTTAGAAGCATCTCAAATATTTATATACTGGATAATATAACTTGACAAATCCACTCAAACGGGACACGCAGACCTCAAAAGCGTGGCCCCTTAGGTGCTGGGCCTGGGGCTGTCACCCTACTTGCCACCCCTAAATGCTACTCTTGGGTAAGGCTTTGTCAAAAAGTTGCACACAAATTCTTTGAAGTGCCGTAAAACTTGGCATCCTGGTTATTATTTGGGCTTAGGTTCATTTCAAGAGGACCCTCAGTCTCACAGTCTATAAAAATATATTTCTATATATCTATCTATTTATGTATATGTATAAAAAATAATATTTTTATGTTTATACTGTATGTTGGTACATATTTATCTATTTAAATATAATAAAAAACACCATATTAAAAGGAACTGGTTTATTTAAGCTGTGTCTCTACTTTAGGTGTGTTAGTGTGCACTATTGCCAGATGTTCAAAACAAACTGGGGCTTAATGGAGACACATCTTCAACACTAGGTTCCATCAGGCAAATTCATGCAACATGTAAAAAAATGTTAACAATCAGTGATCAAGATGGTCTTTTGTTTAAGACATACAAAAGACTTTGAATATTGACTTTAAACATAAACCAAGAGTGGCCAATAGCAATCGCTGATTACACCTGATATAATAACAGCAAATAGTGACCGTGCTAAAGCAGCGCTTATTGCGTTTGCAGGAGAGGATGTATAGAATTCTCAGTCAATATTAAAAACATTTTAAAGAAGATAATCTAACAATATGCCTTTATACACATTAAGAAGCTCATGGCTCAATCGATAAGTCACATTTCAAAAGTATCTCCTTTCATAGTTTGCCTTAATATACAGTGAAAGTAATATAATTTTACAATTCTTGCAGCTATTACTGGAACACCAGGCTTGAAAAATCATTAAATAGAGTTGTCTTCATTTTGATTTGCTGTTTGTTTATTTTCTGAGAGTGGGTTTTTATCGATCTGTTTGCTGATTATGAATTTGAATCTATTTTGGGATATTTAATAGTAATAGATATTGCTGGAAACAGCTAAAACAACGCAACAATGGTTCAGAAAGTCTAGTGATACTAACATCAAAGGTGGCAATTATCTTCAGACACTGGGTTTCCTAGGAGGCATTTTAACTCTGGAATAGTTAAGGGATCCACACCATGAAGATATTAGTTAGGGAACAGTGATGGAGAGATTTTACATGTCAGCAATCAGACTCTGGCAATGACTCTGTGCTTGCTCCAGAACTGAACTCCAACAACAGCTATGAATGGCTTCTTTTTGGCATTAAAGATTTAGGAGGTGATTTGGTAAAGATTCAAAGGAAGAGATGGTGAGAGTGTGAGAAGGAGAGAAATAGAGAGAAAGACGAGAGTAAGTGCTCACTGCTGTGTTTCTGACACTTTGACGTTTATAAGTGGACGAGCTACTTCTACAGTATGACTGAGATCAAATGGAATTGGGTAATGGAAGGTGGTTAGCATTTTATTTTTTTATAGAGATTTTATTTGAAGAAAATAACGTTCCATACAATCAAGACTTGCTTTTACAACAAAGACAATAACATTGCATACAATCGAGTCAAACTTAACAAACTTGAATTCAACTCTCGCCCGAGAGAAAGAAAGGAGAGCCAAGAAGAAGAGCAAACCTTTAAAAACAACAAAGATGGGAAAATGTCCTTTTCCCAGATATAAAAGCTTATTCTAAAATTTAATTAATTAAATCTTGCCATATTTTTAAAAAGTTTTGAACAAATTCTCTAAGCGAGAATTTCTTTTTTTCCAATTTCAAATAGTGTAGAATATTAGTTACCCACCGACTTATAAAAGGTGGGCTGGGATTCGTACAGTTGAGCAAGGTAAGTCTGCATGTAAAGGCACTTACAATCAACTTGTCTTCCTCCACTTTAAACCCATCTGGAAGTACACCCAACACAACTATTAATGGGTTAGTAGTGATTGGGACACCAAAGCTGTCTGATAGGCATTCAAAGATTTTTGTCCAGAATGATGTTAAAACATTTGTCCCAGTGAGGCTGGAGCTTGATTGCAATGTTCTCAGGTTGGATCTTGGCCTGGATATATTTTGGATAACTGTAACCAAGATAAATGTGCTTGATGAAAGATTTTAAATTGAACGACTGAATGTTTTACACATATGAAGATAGAGTGTATTCTATGTATGGCTGCTTTCCACTTCTTTTCTGGGACCTTTGAAAGGAAGGGATTTTAAAATATTTTTATGTATTATTGAAATGCTGTCTGATTCTTCAACACTGATCAATATACATTCTGGAATACAGTTGGGTGGGAAGTGAGGAAAATTGAGTAGGTTCCTTTTAGCAAAGTTTCCGATTTGAAAGTAGTGGAAAACTTTTCTAGATGGAAAGTTAAATTTGAAGCACAATTGTTCATGATATGCAAAGAAATTATGTATATACAAATCAAACACCATACCATTTTTTAGCAGCACTCCAACAACGCCAGTCCCAGCTTTTTTTTTTTAATCTGGCAAAGGCAGTATACTCTTCTGCTTTTGCAAATCTGTGAATTGTCATCACATCCATCCATTTTCCAAACTTACTGATCCTGAGCAAGGAAGCTGGAGGCCATCTCAGTATGCATTGGGTGCAATCCTAGAAGAGCATACCAACGAATCGCAGGGTGAATGCACATGTCTATCATGGCCAGTTTAACATTGCCAATCCACATAACTCACATGTCTTTGGGAGGAGATATGTCTCTCTTTCACTCATCCCTCTAAAGAAGCAACTCCTGAGCTTCACCTCTACATCACTATCGCTCCCCGCCACCTTTCTTCTTAAATTCTCTTACCTTTCTCCATCCACTCCACAGCTCACTTCCCTTCCACAATAGATGCCACCTTTCTTTTACCGAAGATCTTCTCCCTTTACTCAGCTGTTTCTCCCATTGGTTCCTTCCATCTTTGTAACCTCTCCCCAAACCCCCCTCTTTGTGACATGGTAGTGACACCATACTGCAGTGCGGTGAACAGGTCACAGTACTGAGTCAGCTTGCTCTGCTGTACCAGTGGAACCCAATACACTGTATCATGAATGCCTATTTTAAAATACGACTAAAGTGTTTTATAGGAAAATGCAAGAATGACTCTGGCAAAATTTCAAAGTTTATTAAAGTAAGTACAAATTACAGTTCTGAGTGGCCTGTCCCATAAATCTAACTTAAGATGCTAAAGAAAACAGACAATGTTATTTTTACGTGTATAAGTCACACACCTCTGAGGTTCAATTTAGCATCATCTGCCTAAAAATAAAATCAAACTAGCACAAGTGAATAGGAGAGTTTCAAAGTGAACCAAAAATAAAAAAGGATTTACACTCCTAAAGTGCTTCAATAGATTGGTACCTTCATATTCTGGAATCAAAAAGGAGAACAAGTATCGAATGCAGCACTTTATTGATTTACTGTATTTATTTACTTGTTTGTTTGAAGCTGTATATCAGTGCAGATAGCTTGAACTTGCCATATTGTTTTAGCAACAGCTGAATGGTAGGAGCTACTTCTGGGCAGGGTACCAGGCTACTACTGATCAAACTCCTACACAGAGTCATCCCACACTAACCACTAAAAGTGGTGATCCAAAAGTGTGCACACAGCATGTGAACCTTAAGATCATAAAAATTACAGTAATTTGAACAGGCATGCGGAGAAGAAGCAAAACAATTTGACAAGACATACATTCCACACAATTTGTTTAGGGATAAATAAAACTGCCCCATCATCATCATCATCATCATCGTTTCAGTTTTACAGCTAGTTTCCAGGATAACCCTAGTTGGCCATTTTACCCCAAATTTCTCTTCTCCATCGCCTTCTATTGTGCATATCAGCACTCTGTAAGCAGCACTTTCTTCAATTCTCTTCTCACCTCACTAATCCAACGTTTCTTCAGCCTACCTCTAGGCTTCTTACAATCTACCAATAGATCAAGATTTCCCCTCACCCACTTATCATCATCCTTCTGTACCACATGCCTGTGCCACTTAAGGCGGCGCCTCTGCAAGATGACGCTTATAGGTTCAAGATTCACTCTGCTGCGTAGATCTTCATTCTTCAATCGATCTTTCAGTGACACATCACACATCCATCTTATCACATGCATCTCAATTCTTGCTAACTTCCTCAGGTGTTCAGATTTTAATGCCCAATGTCAAACTACCATTCAGCATACATTTTTTTGAATTTAGATTATTTATGGCTGTTGCTGTGGTTGTGTGTTGAACCTGCACTGTTGAATCTGGAGAATAATTCACAGTTTCATTGTATGTACAGTATGTTGTCACACACGAGCGAATAGGAGGGAGCTGTATGGACCAAGTGAGGGTAATTCCACACCAGGCCTGGGGGGGGGGGTGTGCTAACCTTTCTTCTATTGTCTCTGCAGACAAAAAATGGGAAAACCTGTCTGATCCAAATCTGAAGACGTGACTTCCGGATCCGGTGCCCAGAAACATGTCACTTGCAGTTCTGGTGCCCAGAAGCACGTCACTTCCAGTGGCAACCCCAGAAGCAGATCACTTCCGGGTTCACTGTGCCACTTCCTGTCTGGACAATTTAAACCGTCATCTTTTCCAACCCTCCTCAGTTCAGTTACGGACTCCAATACATGCATATCAGTGCTACTTTCAAACCCTTTTTGCAGCCATGGAAAGTATACGGGTGGCTGCCCCAAACCTTTTCTGAGTGTGTCGAGTCTAATTCTTTCACAATGTAAAATGACAATAAAAGCGTTCAACTGAACAAGTGGAAGTCATTTCTCTCTTTCCTTTTTAGTGAAGTTAAAGGAATGGATGTTAGTAATGGTAGTACTTCTCAAAAACACCTTGAAAAGTTAAGATAAATAAAACAAGCTTGAAAAGGAAATGTCAATGTTATTGTTAGTTTAACTAGCCCAACATGAAAATCAAAATTGCGTGCATGTATGCCACCAAAAACCTCAAAATAAAAAATTCTAAACATACTACAGCATTATAAACATTATTACCTGTGAATCTGTCACAGTGGGCAGCACGGTGGTGCAGTGGGTAGCGCTGCTGCCTCGCAGTTGGGAGACCTGAGGACCTGAGTTCGCTTCCCGGGTCCTCCCTGCGTGGAGTTTGCATGTTCTCCCCGTGTCTGCATGGGTTTCCTCTGGGCGCTCCGGTTTCCTCCCACAGTCCAAAGACATGCAGGTTAGGTGGATTGGCGATTCTAAATTGGCCCTAGTGTGTGCTTGGTGTGTGGGTGTGTTTGTGTGTGTCCTGCCGTTGGTTGGCACCCTGTCCGGGATTGATTCCTGCCTTGTGCCCTGTGTTGGCTGGGATTGGCTCCAGCAGACCCCCGTGACCCTGTGTTCGGATTCAGCGGGTTGGAAAATGGATGGATGAATCTGTCACAGTATTCTGAGCCTGCACTCAGTGAAGAGTACAAAACTAAACTGAATTGAATTAAATGAATAAATAGACAGTTCAAGGTAAATTGGTTATTTTCAAATAAAGAAAACAGAAGTTTCAAGGTAAGTTAATCACCATTTAAACCTATAAGTGAATGCGCTTCAAGGTGTCTGCTAAATCAGATTAAGGCATTTTATAAATGTACTTCAAAAAGAGAGCTGGGAGCAAAAGCAACAATATCTTAATTAAGAAATATGTTTTATTGGAACTGCATACTTTTAATAACTGTACAGTATATATAGCCTTTTTGGTTCAATAAAGGAAAACGGAGCTTTTTATATCCTGTAGCACCACCCAGTGTTCAAAAAGGGTACTGCACATTAAACAGTAAATTGATCCATTTATTTTCTCAAGTAGCTTTAAAATAGCTCAGATTCATTCCTGGCTCTGGAGGACAGATGGATCTATTGTTTTTGTTGGAGATGTTTTATTTAACTCAGAGTCTAAAGTTTGCTTTATCTCAACTGACACACAGCTTCTAGATGGAGTAACAACTTGCTCCCTATGAATGTTTTGTACTAGGTTAACAATACTTCTAACATACCACTCCACACAGTGTTGTACAAATTCACACCTCACAAGAACTAGCACAAAGTTCAGTTCACACAGATTAAAATGAATAAATTCACTTTCATAGTTCACCATTTCAATTTTGAACTAGTTTAGGTTCAGTTCATTTTGTATTTTTTTTATATTAGGCTATTACAGTGTTCTTGAATAAAATGCAAAAATTATGAAGACTTTTTTATTTATAGTAAATACCCTTTATTCAGTTATTCCCAGAAACAAACATGAATAACCATATATGCTAATATCCTCCTGGTCAAAAAAGAAATTAAATAGATGCAAGTATACATATAAATTACCGCTCTATTTTCAACCGTGTGACACAAATGGTGACTATGGAACCAGCATGTAGGTGAACTAATCTATTACGCTGCCGGTCAAAATTCACGTTGCATATTGCATATTTCAGACAGTGCTTATTTGATTTTATGTTATTTTTTCTGAATACAAATAAATGGCAAATAATTTGTACGAAATAAATATTTGTAAAAATCCACTATTTGTGCTTATCTGAATACCGCATTCGGATTTGGCTCCACCCCTACATTACAAGGTAAGGAAAAATCCAGAATCTCACATAAAACTGAACTACCACACATTCAAGTTCTTCATTTGTAAATACGTTACATTAAGTTCACCGTTCTTAGAAAAATTAGCTTATTCAATGAACGCTCTCTTTTGAACTAGTTCATGCACAACACTGACTATACAATAATTTTAAATAGATGTAGCCTTAACGAGGAGAGGAAGGTTATCAGGTGGTCACCGACCTTCAAGGAGTGTTTCGAACCATAGCTACAATACTCTCCAGTTGGCGGTTCTGCAGTGGTGGCCAGTCATTTCTCCTCCCCTTCAGGTTTCCTGATAAAGTCCTCTCTGTTAAACCAGAGCTAACAGATGGCTGTTTCCACTGTTTTCCCAAATTCTGAACTGATGTTTTTCTCTTCTGGCTTCAATAGTCATAGGCATAGTGATGGGAAAGGCAAGACATGAAATTGCCTGGAGCTCCAAACTAGGAGCGGGCCCCCCGAGAGCATCCGTTTACAGAGATACTCAAATGAAAGCATGGCATCAACAGACTACCACAACACAGTAAGAACCCCTGTAAGCAGGCCACCAATCTCTGTTGTGATAGTGTTTGTGATGAACGTTGATTTTTTTAGTAACGTTAAATGTAATTAGCACTGTCTTCATAAATCATGAACAGGATTAACATGTCTGTAACCAAAAAAAAAAAAAAATTAAAACAAGAACAGAAGGAAAACAGGAACTGGGACAAGTGGTAAGTAAAAATAAAGGTACCAAGGTTCAAGGTTCAAGGTTCTTTTATTTGCCATTTGTGCATAAAACCAACAGTTAAAGCACACTGGAATTCTTGTGCAGAGCTCTGTCTGAGTCAAAGTAAAACATTTAAAAAAAAGATTAAAAAACAGTAAAACAAAATAATAAATAATGTAGATTACACCAGCACTATACAGAAAGGTGGTAATATCTACACACAAAAAAATACAATATATTGTAGGTGTTGCCCAGTTAAAATATTGCACATTTTTCACTCGTCATTTACAGCGCATCCGGAGTGTATTCACAGTGCATCACTTTTTCCACCTTTTGTTATGTTACAGCCTTATTCCAAAATGGATTAAATTCATTTTTTTCCTCAGAATTCTACACACAACACCCCATAATGACAATGTGAAAAAGGTTTACTTGTGGTTTTTTCAAATTTATTAAAAATAAAAAAATGAGAAATCCCATGTACATAAGTATTCACAGCCTTTGCTCAATACTTTGTCGATGCACCTTTGGCAGCAATTACAGCCTCAAGTCTTTTTGAATATGATACCACAAGCTTAGCACACCAATCCTTGGCCAGTTTCGCCCATTCCTCTTTGCAGCGCCTCTCAAGCTATATCAGGTTGGATGGGAAGCGTCGGTGCACAGCCATTTTAAGATCTCTCCAGAGATGTTCAATCGGATTCAAGTCTGGGCTCTGGCTGGGCCACTCAAGGACATTCACAGAGTTGTCCTGAAGCCACTCCTTTGATATCTTGGCTGTGTGCTTAGGGTCGTTGTCCTGCTGAAAGATGAACCGTCACCCCAGGCTGAGGTCAAGAGTGCTCTGGAGCAGGTTTTCATCCAGGATGTCTCTGTACATTGCTGCAGTCATCTTTCCCTTTATCCTGACTAGTCTCCCAGTCCCTGCCGCTGAAAAACATCCCCACAGCATGATGCTGCCACCACCATGCTTCACTGTAGGAATGGTGCCAGGTTTCCTCCAGACGTGACGCCTGGCATTCACGCCAAAGAGTTCAATCTTTGTCTCTTCAGACCAGAGAATTTTCTTTCTCATGGTCTGAGAGTCCTTCAGGTGCCTTTTGGCAAACTCCAGGCGGGCTGCCATGTGCCTTTTACTAAGGAGTGGCTTCTGTCTGGCCACTCTACCATACAGGCCTGATTGGTGGATTGCTGCAGAGATGGTTGTCCTTCTGGAAGGTTCTCCTCTCTCCACAGAGGACCTCTGGAGCTCTGACAGAGTGACCATCGGGTTCTTGGTCACCTCCCTGACTAAGGCCCTTCTCCCCCGATCGCTCAGTTTAGATGGCCAGCCAGCTCTAGGAAGAGTCCTGGTGGTTTCGAACTTCTTCCACTTACGGATGATGGAGGCCACTGTGCTCATTGGGACCTTCAAAGCAGCAGAAATTTTTCTGTAACCTTCCCCAGATATGCGCCTCGAGACAATCCTGTCTCAGGAGGTCTACAGACAATTCCTTTGACTTCATGCTTGGTTTGTGCTCTGACATGAACTGTCAACTGTGGGACCTTATATAGACAGGTGTGTGCCTTTCCAAATCATGTCCAGTCAACTGAATTTACCACAGGTGGACTCCAATTAAGCTGCAGAAACATCTCAAGGATGATCAGGGGAAACAGGATGCACCTGAGCTCAATTTCGAGTTTCTTGGCAAAGGCTGTGAATACTTATGTACATGTGCTTTCTCAATTTTTTTTTATTTTTAATACATTTGCAAAAATCTCAAGTAAACTTTTTTCACGTTGTCATTATGGGGTGTTGTGTGTAGAATTCTGAGGAAAAAAATGAATTTAATCCATTTTGGAATAAGGCTGTAACATAACAAAATGTGGAAAAAGTGATGCGCTGTGAATACTTTCCGGATGCACTGTACATGATAAGTGAAGTGAGGTAGCGTGAGGTTATTACACATATTCAATAATTTTGTTTTGCCATCAGTCTGACTGTAGCGGGGAAAAAGCTATTGAAAAACCTTGTTCTGTGAGTGATGATGCTGTCCGCTCTGCTGTGTCTCAGATTGTACGTACAGTTTTTGTGTCTGAGCAGAGAGTGAGCTGGATGGAGTGAGTCCCTGATACTTCCCTCTGCTCTTTTCCGACAACGATGTGCATACATAAAGTCCATGGAAGGAAGTTTTGTCCCTATGATCCTCTCCGCAGTTTTTATGACTCTTTGCAAAGCCTTCTTCTCTGCCTGTGTGGTGTTTCCATACCAGACAGTGATGCCTGTGGTGAGAATGCTCTCTATCAGTCCTCTGAAGGCCTGGGTGAGAGGGCGATGGTTCAGGCCGGCTTTCCTGAGCAGCCGAATAAAATATAGCCTTTGCTGGGCTTTTTTCACTGTGGCTGTGGTGTTAAGAGTCCAGCTCAGGTCTGATGTAACCTGCAATTCCAGGAATCTATGGCTGTCGGCCCTCTCCACCTCAGTCCCTTTCATGATAAGAGGCTGTAGAGGGGTTCTTTAGAGAGATGCCACAGAAGAACCATTTTTGGTTCCCAAAAGACCCATCCACATGAAGGTCCAGCAAGAACCTTTATTTATTTAGATCCATAAGAGCCTCCATAAAGTAAATAACCATGAATAGATGGTAACAGATTTGTGAAAAACTTTTGGGTCATAATTTTAAAAGGACTCTTGCTGCATACTGTATATATAGGAACACAGAACAAATCCAATTTTTCTTAATCTGTTAGAGTCCTGCTGGGTGGCCTACCATACATTCAGTATTTCAAGTTTTTTCCAAATATTAGGAAGATCTTCAAAGCACAAAGAACTAACATCATTAGTCAAACGACACTTTTAGAATTAAATGTTTCTTTGTCAAGCAATAGTTCTTTAAAAAGCCATACAACTCCAATAAAGAACCATAAAATGCCATAAAGGAAGCATTTAATGGTTTTTAAGAGTATAGAGAGAAAAGCCAAGCAAAATGACACCTTTTATGTAAGAGTATAGAGAAACTGTAATATTGATTCAATTATGTTTGCTCATATTAGGAGTTCAACAGTTAGTCCCACGGCACCCATGTCACCCAGAACCGATAATCAGCACTCAGCAGAATGTCTGTCAAAGATTACAACAGCAAAATGTGTACAATTAGTGATTCCAAACAGCAGAATGTTACAATTCCAAAGTATGTATTTAAAATAAAATGCTCCCTAGGGGCGAATGTATATGACATTGAGGCTAAATTGTAAATCAGGGCTGTTGTCCATACTTTATCTGACCATGCATCTATAGTTGCCCAAATGACATAATGAACTACACATAAAACAAACAATTTCTGGACCACCATGGAAAGGTTAGCAATGCATTACGTCTCCTCCTGACTCTTCCTATCACTGTTGTCTCTGATCAACAACCATAACGTTAGACCCGAGCATTACTCTGGCTGTGAAAACAATGTGTCACTGGGGCAAATGTACAGACGTGTCTTGCATAAGCATTAGACCTGAGGGTTACTGGGGCAACAGTATAGACATGTCTTGCATAAGCATCAGGCTCGAGCATTACTCAGGTAACGGCGTACACGCATCTTCTCCTAACCTCATCATGGCTTCTTGTAAGAAGAGCAGCCAAAGTGTTGCACGCGCTTGACAGTGATACAAGCAGTGATGTTGAGGAGTGTCTCAACAGCAGTGATGATTAAGTGCATCTGTCTTCAGTCATTGAAACTTAAACGGACAGTGAAACAAAAAATGATTCTGCTGGATCCATAAGTGATGTTTGCATTTGGGTTTCTGTTGATGCTGAATCTGTTTCAAATAAATCAGCACCAACTTGGTTTGATATTCTGGGGCAGCCATGAATAAAAATAAACGTTGACAGGCAAAATCCACTTCCTTACCTGAAGTTATTTCTTCATGATGACCTGATCGAAAGAATTGTTTTCAAAACCATTATGCTGAACAGGGTCTCGTAAATGGCCGTACACCTAAGCAATTTTCCTGTTCGAACAGATGGGAACTAGTAGCTGTTGATGATATCTGGTTTTATTATTACTATTAATAATAATAATAATAATAATTGCTATTATTATTATACTTTTTACACTTCTGACTTTGTAGTTTTAGTGTTTTGCACCTTTAACAGTAGAAAGATTTAATAAAAATGTCCTTTTTCCAAGCCAGAAAATGCAATACTTTGTACATGTTTCTTGAGAAAAAATGTAACTCTAAGAAAGTTAAATCTCACTTGAGATCCGCCATGTGCCAGGAGAGTCTTTCAGCTCTGGCTCAAATTTCAATAGAGCTTTGTGTTCAAAGGTCTTTGGACCAGGAGGACGTAGTGGGTGCATTTGCTGTTGCCAAACCTGCACTGCAATTTTAAAAGTTACAGCAATACCTCATAACCCTAACCCTAATTTTATTTCTATTAAGTGCACTATTTATTTAATATTACAAAGTGGAATTTATATTCATTTTTCATCATGTGTACCTTATATTTATTTTGCATTTAATTTACTTTTTTACTTATTTAAATTTTTTTGGATTTTTTTTTTTGTTCTTTATTTCGCCTTATACAATTTCTTGTATTAGGAATTTGTTAGTTTTCGCATACCCCTTGGGGTCAGAGCGCAGTGTCAGCCATTGTACAGCACCCCTGGAGCAATTACCGGTTAAGGGTCTTGCTCAAGGGCCCAGCAGAGTAGGATCTCTTTTGGCAGTGACGGGGATTCGAACCGGCAACCTTCTGGATACCAGCACAGATCCTTAGCCTCAGAGGCACCACTCTCCTGCTATTATCGTTTTTCTAATTTCTGTACAAGTGCTGTATTTATCGTGTTGGTTTATTTGTATATTCTGTTCCTCACACAACTGGAATAAAAAATTGTGAACATTAAATTTTCACTGTTGCCCTTATTAATTTAGACTAAAATAATTTTCAAAACTTTGACCATGTCGGTACTCGGGGTAGGTGAGTTGGAGGTCCCCAAATCCCTGCTTCTGTGTGAATAGCTATGTTGTCTAACTCTTATCTCAACAATCCTAGACAAGTTGCTGGTAGTTGCTCTTCTTTCTCTCTACTGCTAGCCCTGTTTTTCAAGGATTCAGTCCTCTGAATTTATTCCTTTCTTCATCAAATGGCAGCCAAACAGAAATGAGATGTGAAACGAGCCAACAGATGACCAGCTAAACTGGGATTTCAAACTCCAACCAATTTCACTCCAACCAGCCCATTAATGAGAAGCTGATTCTTGCTGTTAATTAAGCCCGTTATTTAATTCAATGGTTTGTTGCTGCTCTCATTCTGCCACAGCAGACATTTCCAAATCTGTTGATTTTTCTGTTTTTTCTAAGAACATTGTCAAAATGTTTTGGTGACCTGAGAGATCAACATTACTGAGACCTTCACCTTGATTTATTTTCAGATATTGTGTGATGGGCACAGGGGAGCTGGTCATATGCCGGCTTGTTTGATGTCTCATTATTGTTTGGCTACTAATTAAGAAAAAAGAGACAATTAAGGGGCCTGAGTCAAGTTAATTACAACTAAAGCAAAAGACGTTAATTAGCAGTAAAAATGGCTCACTAATGAAGAAGATGGTTAGAATGAAAACATGTAGCCACTGCGGCCCTCCAGGGGGGTATTTTCCGTACGTCGCTTAAATCATCCGAGATCAGGTGCCTCATCTTGGATGAGTTAATGCCAGTGAAACTCATTCGGGATAAGTTGGTTTTTCAAACGCAGCCGTGTAGTAGATTAGTCTAGCTGGATCTAATCATCCAAGATGAATTTGCGCGCCTGCGCTGAGTGAAAAGTCCATATATACTGAGTCTAGAAAACATGATCAGTAAGTCTTTGATAGGCAATAACAAAATGACAAAAGAACAGGCGCATTTTTTTTTCACACAAGCGGAGCAAGACCTTTTATTCGAAGGACATGAAGAATTTCAAGATTTAATATGCACAAGGGGTAACACTGCAAATGCAGCCCAAACCAAAAAAGACGGCTGGCAAAAAGTGGCTGACAAATTAAACGCGTGTGCATTGTACTTACTGAATGCAGCGTTTCATTTCCTATGTGTCAGATTAATTATTATTTATTATGTCATAATTCCAGATCAAACGTGAGCACAAGGAGAACACGGGAACAGGTTAAAGTGAAGTACAAGAATATACTTCAAACTGGTAAATATTGGTATATATCTAATTTAAAGAATTGTTGTCATAAAGAATCATATATAATGTAAAGAACATTCATTTTAAAGCTAATAAGAAGGCAGACAAGCAAAAAACAGATGGAGGTCCACACGGTCCAGACCTAACCCCTGCAGAAGAGTTGGCTCTCCAGCAAAATGCCCATCGCCCTGTTTCTGAGGGCATTCCAGGGGGAAGCTCCTCCTCAGAACCAGTGGCAGGATGCAGTGGTCACTTCATTTCAGGTAAAGGATGGTCATTGCATATATTTGTCCTCCATGTGTGCCATATAGCCATCATTTTTGTTGGGTCAGTTGCAGGGAATGTCATATCCCTTGGACCAATGAGATATTGACAAAGGTCAAATATTTGATGAAGACACTGTGTCTGATTATTCATCAGGAGGAGAGGTACATTTTCCAAATAATGTTTGATCAAACTCCACTCTGATCAGTCCCATGTGCCCCAATCATATTTGGAAACCCTGGGTAATGAGAATGTTAGGCTGATTGTGAGATTTTTTATGGAACTGTGGGTGTTTCTGCCTGTGTATTACCTACCTGCAATGGCATGAAACACCTCTTTTATTGTCTGCACACGCAGGTGTCCAGGAAACACTATGAAAACCTGAAGGAAATGTTTCAGAGCCAAACAGACTTTACGAACTGCCTGGCAAACTGCACTTTTAGTTAGATTTTCCGCATCGCCTACAGTATGTAAAAAAGTGCCGCTTGCAAAAAACCTCAAAGCAATGCATACTGTCTGTGTGGTTGTGAAAGCCCGACTTCGCTGAGTTTGACTTCGAATATAAGGTCCTAATAAATCTTTGAGGTACAATATTCTCCCTCGGCTAAAGCGGTATCTTTTGAAAAGAATTTCCTCCGGGAGCAATAAAGGATCTTGCCGATCGCGCAAACCCCTCTCTATATGAAATTCTCTTCTTATGATTTGCGTACTGATATCAATTGGTTGCTCATTCATAAACGGTGAAGCCATGACTGAATGAATTCCATGAACAGACACTGATTAAGTGTGTGAGCTAATCCTTGTTTACATCGAACAAACCTGCTCCGAGCAGGTTTGAGGATTAGGATGTGCTGCTATGACAACACATCCAGCAAGAGTTTCGAAAAACTGACAGATCCAGGATCATGCCAAATCGTCAACAATTACATCCCGCTAAATGAGTAATCCACGTATGAAAAATACCCCCCAGGACCGGAGTTCGACACCTGCTGCCTAAAGTAAGCTTTGATGGCCAGGAGGACAGAAAAAAAACAAGAGGGCTGGAGAAGAAAAAAATCAAAATCTGCAGGGGTTCCAAGGCCAAGAGACTATCCATCTCCCACTGGGCATTCTACCTCTTCATCTCTCACTCCTGGGCTGACTGCAGTACAGTAGGTTTGAGTTAGCCTTACTCTGGATAACTGGTCTCTGTCCTTTAACAAGGTTATGGTGTCATGAAATATGTTTGACTTGGCATGGTGTTTCTTCTGCAGTTCCCTCTTCAAGATATCTACTAGTGTTGCTAGCACCTTGTCATGTCGCCACCTGTACCACACCTGTGTTAGTGTGGCCTTTCACCCTGTAGGATGTGTGCTGTAATCCTTCCCCATACACACACACACACAGTGGGTTCTCTCTCTTACCCCACCTGTACAAGTTGACTGGAGTTTGGAAGAGTGTCTCAAATTGCTCTGAGCAAAAACAAAATACAAAACGGCTCCAGCCTCCGTAGTTTGGTCTAAGTAATGTTTCTTTTAGGGAGATCTCTCATTGCTCTGCAACCTTGAGGCCCCAGCTCGAAGCCTCTAGCCCTTCTCTTGTCTTCCTCCAAGTTTCAAAATTCAGCCTGGATCATGGTTCTCCTTTTCCTACAACTGGTATTTGCTGACAATTCAATGAACAAGAGATGCATTAGGTTTTGAAAAGATAAAATACAGAATGGTCTTGTTCGGGTGTTGTCCAGCATCCTCAACACCTTCACATAGAAACTAACTCTTAGTGTTTACTTTAAACTCCTTGCTTTGCCAGTCTGTTAACAATGCTAATGGACCCCAAAATATAAAGGATACTGAGCAGAATCTCAAACTTAAGTGATATTTACAGGTGCTGGTCATAAAATTAGAATATCATGACAAAGTTGATTTATTTCAGTAATTCCATTCAAAAAGTGAAACTTGTATATTAGATTCATTCATTACACACAGACTGATGTTTAATCAAATGTTTATTTCTTTTAATGTTGATGATTATAACTGACAACTAATGAAAGTCCCAAATTCAGTATCTCGGAAAATTAGAATATTGTGAAAAGGTTTGATATTGAAGACACCTGGTGCCACACTCTAATCAGCTAATTAACTCAAAACACCTGCAAAAGCCTTTAAATGGTCTCTCAGTCTAGTTCTGTAGGCTACACAATCATGGGGAAGACTGCTGACTTGACAGTTGTCCAAAAGACGACCACTGACACCTTGCACAAGGAGGGCAAGACACAAAAGGTCATTGCTAAAGAGGCTGGCTGTTCACAGAGCTCTGTGTCCAAGCACATTAATAGAGAGGCGAAGGGAAGGACAAGATGTGATAGAAAAAAGTGTACAAGCAATAGGGATAACCGCACCCTGGAGAGGATTGTGAAACAAAACCCATTTAAAAATGTGGGGGAGATTCACAAAGAGTGGACTGCAGCTGGAGTCAGTGCTTCAAGTACCACCACACACAGACGTATGCAAGACATGGGTTTCAGCTGTCGCATTCCTTGTGTCAAGCCACTCTTGAACAAGAGACAGCGTCAGAAGCGTCTCGCCTGGGCTAAAGACAAAAAGAACTGGACTGCTGCTGAGTCATCCAAAGTTATGTTCTCTGATGAAAGTAAATTTTGCATTCCCTTTGGAAATCAAGGTCCCAGAGTCTGGAGGAAGAGAGGAGAGGCAAAGAATCAACGTTGCGTGAGGTCCAGTGTAAAGTTTCCACAGTCAGTGATGGTTTGGGGTGCCACGTCATCTGCTGGTGTTGGTCCATTGTGCTTTCTGAGGTCCAAGGTCAACGCAGCCATCTACCGGGAAGTTTTAGAGCACTTCATGCTTCCTGCTGCTGACAAACTTTATGGAGATGCAGATTTCATTTTCCAACAGGACCTGGCACCTGCACACAGTGCCAAAGCTACCAGTACCTGGTTTAAGGACCATGGTATCCCTGTTCTTGATTGGCCAGCAAACTCGCCTGACCTTAATCCCATAGAAAATCTATGGGGTATTGTGAAGAGGAAGATGCAATACGCCAGACCCAACAATTCAGAAGAGCTGAAGGCCACTATCAGAGCAACATGGGCTCTCATAACACCTGAGCAGTGCCACAGACTGATCGACTCCATGCCACGCCGCATTGCTGCAGTAATCCAGGCCAAAGGAGCCCCAACTAAATATTGAGTGCTGTACATGCTCATACTTTTCATGTTCATACCTTTCAGTTGGCCAACATTTCTAAAAATCCTTTTTTTGCATTGGTCTTAATTGATATTCTAATTTTCCGAGATACTGAATTTGGGACTTTCATTAGTTGTCAGTTATAATCATCAACATTAAAAGAAATAAACATTTGAAATACATCAGTCTGTGTGTAATGAATGAATCTAATATACAAGTTTCACTTTTTGAATGGAATTACTGAAATAAATCAACTTTGTCATGATATTCTAATTTTATGACCAGCACCTGTACGTACATATTAGTTATATTCCATAAAAATGTCTGGGCAGAGTTGGAAAAGTAGGTCACATGACTCCTATTTTAATTTTGTAGTGCGTGTGTCAGCCATGTGTTTACCCAAACTGCTTGGAAAGCCAAGGTTCGCCAAAAACATGCATCTAAATATTGCAAAAGCTAAAGAACGTATGATAGATTTCAACAGAAACACCATCAAAGAGCAGGAACTGGAGATTATTGGCAGTTATAAATATTTGGGGACAATCACAGACTCAAAGCTGACTTTTACAATGAACTCAGAAGCCATCAACTAAAAGGGACAGCAGCGCCCTCTACTGTTTAAGGAGGCCGAGTCTTTTTAATGGGAATACTTCCATCACCGCACTCTTTCTTAAATCTTGTATCGAGTCAGTCTTTATGTATGTTCTTCTGGCCTGGTTTGGAAATCTTAATGTCAGCAACAAAAACAGAATAAATCAAATTATAAAATGGAGCAGTAAAATAACAAGGCCTCAAAAGTCCAGTCTCAAGTGAGTATGAAAGAAAGAAGAAAGTATTTTGTCAGACAGGACTCACCAACCACATTCTCAGTTTCAGTTGTTCCCATCAGGTCACAGTTCCAAAGTCCTAAGGATTAAAAGCAAAATGACTCAAACACTCTTTCATTCCAATTGCTGTTAATCCTCTACACAAATTCAATTCCATCTCCAGGTATAAATCATATGATGATAGCCTGCTACAAAACGTGTGGTATTCTGTCAGTGGTCAGTTCAATATATGATTCACTTGGAATTTTAGCACCAGTTATATCACCCGCTAAAACTTATTTTAAAGGAACTACGTAAAGAGAAATATGGATGGGATGAAGAAGTGGAAGTATGTCCAGCAATGGAAAAAATGGATGGACAATTTGCAGCTACTTGTGGATTACAATGTAAGCAGGTGCATCAAAGCAACTTGATTTGGTTGTATAATGTCTTCACAAATGTATCATTTTGGAGACGCTTCCGAAGACGGATATGGCACTTCTTCTTATCTTCTCCTAATCAACAAAGAACATAAGAGACACTGCTCATTTTTAATGGGGAAATCAAGAGTGGCACCACTGAAACCTGTCACGATACCAAGGTTAGAACTAACAGCAGCTGTGGTAGCAGTCAAAATAGATAAGATGCTAAAACATGAACTGCAAATTCCCCTGCAAGACTCAACCTTTTGGAATGACAGTACAACTGTATTAAGGCACATTGCAAATGAAAGTGCACACTACAAAACCTTTGTTACCAAAAGAGTTGCAGTGTTAAGGGAGCACTCACAGCCCTTGCAATGGAGATACGTCACATCTGCTCTAAACCCAGCAGACCAGGTATCAAAAGGATTGTCCGCAGAAAGTTTAATCAAAAGAAAGGCATGGATTCAAGGCCTGAGCTTCCAGCTACCACCAGAACACGAATGGCCAAAGAGACCTGAAGAAGGGGACTTCTTTATTAATGACTAGCTGCTCCCAGTGGCTCTGCACATGTAGTAGTGAAACAGGACAAACTTTAAAAATCAATAAACAAAAAGGTATTGCTAGCTAAGCAGAGACAAGTTACACTCCAAAACACAGAGGTAGACTGACTCCCCAATCCTGATGTCACGCTTCCCCCTTTTCTGATTAGCGCGAATATATCGCTCCTGCAAGCGAACTACGATTCTTAGCACGATGAGAAAAGTTGCAAAATCAACCGGAATGTTCAAGCAAATTCTTGAAAAAAACCCAATCGAAATCCATTAAGTAGTTCTGTCATTCACTAGCTAAGCGGATGTAAGATACGCTCCAAGGCTGGCGTAGGAGTGAGGAGGGCCCCGCCCCTCAGCCTGCTGCGTCTCTCTCGGATTCACACAAATAAATCGGTAACGCAAGCGAACTATGATACAGCGTGATGAGAGAAGTTGCAAAATCAACCGGATTGTTCAAGCAAATTGTAGAAAAAAACACTATTTAAATCCGTTAAGTAGTTCTCTTGTGAAAAGCGGACAGACATACAGACGTTGGATTTTATATATCTAGAGATGACCCAGTAAACTCAAGTGTGGAAGAGAAAACTGAAACAGTAACAGAAGTTATAGACTATTACTCAGAATGGTTAAGCATAAAGAAAACAGTAGCGTCGTTCCTTAGATTCCTTAGAAAGAAGTGCTACTGCATCTGAAAGAAGACAGACACGCATTTGCCATTTGCATCCATCCTCGGTTTAGTCTAAATGTTGGTTTAATTATTATGTCTAATGTGTTTAATCAAATATTTCACTAAACATATTGGGCTCACTGCTATATTTTAATTATTTTTTTCAACTTTATGTTTGATGGCCATGTTCTTTGCAGTACAGTGGCATGCAAAAGTTTTCAATCCTCTTGAATGTCATCAAAATGTTTGCATGTCAAATAATTTGTAGATATATTTATCCATTCAGTATTTTAGTGCTATAACAATACATTTTCAAAGTCAAAATAAGTCATTTTCTGTAGATATTTAACGGAAGAAAACTCCAAAGTTAGTGTTTACATTCAGTAAGTATTCAAGCCCTACACACCCTTTTGATGCAATAACAGCCTTAACTATTTTGGAGTAAGTATGTCCCAGTTTTGCACATTGTTCAGGAGTGGTTCTTTCTCTATAGAGAGCCTCTAGGTTGGCAGGATGGTGCCTTTTGGACAGCAATTTTCAAATAGTGCCACAGATTCTTAATAGGGTTAAGATCAGGACTTTGACTTGGCCAATCCAAAACATTCACATTTCTGTTAAGCCATCCAGAGTCGCTTTGGCCTGATGCTTAAAGTCATTGTCATACTGAAAGATAAATCTTCTCCTCTGCTGTTGGTTCATAGCAGACTAGGCCAATAGTGTGCAATCTTATGGTAGTCATTAGATCAAATGACTGCTCTGCAATGGTCAAATAATGGGCAAGTAAACAAAGGCTATTTCACAGACCCAGGTGTCCTCTTCTAAAAGCAAAGGGTGGCATTACTCCTTAATAAGCCCTTGATAATAATGTATTGTTACTTTCATTATTTTGTGCACACCTCCATTTTCATAACAAACCATTTTAAAGTATTGCCACCTTTCAACACAAACATGTAACAAACAACAATACTAATAAAAAGAGAAGGCAGGGAATATATTATTTCATATTTTAATCTGTACAAATGGTAAACAGAGATAAAAAAAATGTACAAAACAAAAAAGATACATTAACAAGGTATGTTATACTCCCATGATACCAAATATCTACACTAACAAAACACTGAAAGATAACATGACAGAGTTATTATTAACAACACACACCAGTTTCTCCATTAACTACTTCTTAATGGAACACCACTGGACCACAAAAGAAAAAAAAAAACCCTGTGTATTGAAAGGTCACTGTGGGATTCTTCAGTTAAATGAAACAACACAGTGATGGTGCATATGTAATAATAATACTTCTGGAAAATAGCTGGGTGAGGAGTGCTATTCAACTCTGTCTATATTCAAGGTGCCAAATAAAGCAAAAATAACTTGTCAAAAAGAATGTTTTTCTTCTTCCACTTCTGACACAGAATAATTTTAATCTTTCAACAGAATACAGGTAACCTTTTAGGTTCACTCCAATATATTCCACTGGGTTGTGTAATTTAATAATCCTGTAAAAAATGAAACCACAATTTAATCCTCAGTCATATGTATTTAGAATTAACACACAAATGTGAAAAACCAAACTAAAACTAGAAAAAAACAGATCTTTAAAATACTGTGTGTTATGGGTTTGTTCATGTCCTTATTAAAAAAGCAATACAGCACAAAATTGCTACTTAAGGGGAAACAAACCCTTTCATGGTCCATGCACATATAGGACGGACCGCTGCCTTCTGCGATTGGGTGGACTGCCAGATCAACACAAATTACTAATCATTGTAAGGAACAAAAACTACACATCTATTGAAAATGTTAGCCACTGGGTACATTCTGGTATATATGAAATTCAGTTTTGTATAAAATTTGAAGGTATGCTATACAAATAATGTGAATAAAATGAAAGCACTTAAATGTACAGTAGATCTAGTATCCAATATTGCCTTCCAGCACCTTTTCACTAAAACAAGATCTATGTGTTGGAGTCTATAGTGAGTGTAACACTCTTGTTTTCTTAAAATGCATGCCTTTACTTACAGCTCTTGGTTTCTTGTTCATCTTTAAGTCAATCCTAAAAAAAATAGACATGGACATTTTGAATTTTTAATAAATTTCACTGGGTCCAGCTGATCATGTGTGGAAATGTTCCACTTAAAAGTAGAAAAAACAAATAAAAATAAAAAACAAAAACCTTGACTTTTTTATCAATATGGAGCACCTTTCACTGAAAGCACTGTAAGAAAACTATAAAGCCTAAAATACACAAGTGAGGTGCCATTAACAAAATTAAAAGTGTATTTATTTAATAAAAAAAATTCTATATACAATAACGCAAATTTAAGGACCCATTTAAAAGGAAGATCCAAATAAAATTTCATTTTAGAAAATAGTAGATAAAACACATTAATAATTAATCTGTGTTGATGACCAAAACTCATTTCTCCTTCCAATATGTGCTCATAATTAAGTGAAGCACAAACATTTTTTAAAAGTATTTAACTTCAATTTACAAAAATTATATACTTAAAATGCATTTAAATAGTCACAACTTCTTATTGGCTCAAATCAATTAAAATGCAGTGAGCCTAATCTTACTATAAAATGGTGACAACTAAGCACAACATTAAAAAAAAAGTATAATTCATCAAATTAAAGTTTTAGTTTTTATTTTTATAAAGGTGGCCAGGTTTCTATAATGTTTAATAAAATTCTTTGTTTGAATTAACAATAAGGTTTAAAAAACAGAAAAACAAAAAGAAAAAAAACACACCACTAAATTATGATGGACAATACATTTCATTACCAGTGCAAGCCGATTTCAAAATATACTTGATATAAGAAATGAAAGCTTTTCAGTCATGAAACTTTCACAAACATTTTATTTTTAAGAAAAACTAAGCCATTAATATTTTACTATTAAAAGAAAATGCAGCAAGTTTATTTCCATAGTGAAATTAATTTTGACTTTTATTACTTATAAAGTCGACATGTATGCTTACTAATAAATAATGTTTGAACAAGCAACATAACTGAAAAAGAGCTCAAAGTTTATGATGTTTGAAATGTGACTCTGCACTGTAAGAACAACTATAACAACATTATGGGCTTGGTATCGGTTTTCAGCAATCCTCAAATTTTGCATCTGTCTATAAAGTAACAATTTGGGACTGACAGTTCAGGGAAAGTCAACCATCCAAAAAGATCAAGTGACTAATATTTCTCTTTGATCACCTAAAAACACTGACCCTTTACTGATGCTGTTGAACTTTTTATCAAAAAAAAAAAAATTCTATAAACACAGATGAACAACGATTTGCATTCTATTTTTTCCATGACTTCAGCTTCTGTTGCAGCTTGGCTCCCTTTCTTTCCCCGTCAAGGGTATATGCATGGCCCCTCTAAGTCCTTGGCTCCACTTTTGTCAGGATATCCACAGCAAGAAATAAAGATTGTGTGGTTTTGTTGGATATATGAAAGATCAAGATGGACCTTGCAGATGGAGGAGGCTCACCTTCACTTTCTCGTTCTTATCACTGAAGACCTCACCCTCAACCAGGTTTGGTTGACTGCTTGTGCCAGGATTTCCTTGGCTTGATTCAGATGAAGTACCTGGCTCAGTTCTTGGTACCGATATCTGGGAAACTTTTTTACGGCAATCATCGCAGATCTTGGATCCTAGAGTAAGCGAAGGTAGCTTACTGCACATCCATTGAGAAACAGATCGGAGATTCTTCTTCTTTGAGGAATGTTTGGCTTTGCCGAATGGGTTACAGCAGACTGCCATCCAGTGTGGTTGATCCATCTCTCCAACATCCCTATCAGGAAGATTGGAAGCAACTAGCACATCACAAAACAAGTTGATGCGAAACAACCGTGAAATTGAAACACAAAATGGAAAACCAATGTCTATGAGAATTATATAATAAGTTAGTCTCATAAATTTTAGGAAAGATCCTGCTAATCTGAGTAACTTCTAAAAATGTAAAAAGCATCCTGGAACTCTGGCAACACAGAAGTGGTCCAGAAATTTATATTCAAACTACATTTATTAACTTCATTAAAGGTTTTTTTTTTAGAACTGACACAATTTTCAGTATGAGTTTTCTAATCCTACCACAGTCCCAAACTGATGAGTAATATAGACAGAGGAAAATGTGAGGATTTTATGCAATAAGAGGGGAGAAAAAGACCCTTTTCATAAAAGCTATATTTAAGATTGAATGTTAGACATTTTCACTTATTCAAACACCATAAAAGCACATGCCATGAGAAAGAGAATAAAAAAGCTTCAAAGGAAATATCTAAATCACTAGATTAATTATGTAAATAGATCACATGCAGAGAGAAATAAATAAATCACCAAACAGTTATTTTTCTGATTATTAATCTTAATACCTTTTCAAACTATTTAACCAGGAAAGCATGTCATTTTCATAAAAGATAAGAGTTTCACTTTAGTTGAAAATATACTACAAAAATATACAAATACATATGAACTGAGCCAAATAATATTGTTTGGTTAAAAGATACTTATGGTAAAGACAAAGGACACAGTGTAAAGTGTCACCTCAAAACACACCATTTATTTAGAGGTGCTATCGTGGACTCTACAGTTTATGTGAAAATCTATTATATTAAATGGTTGTGTTTCTGTGCGTCATTACTAAATTAGTACAATGAAGAAATATGTATGTGTCCTAGTACCAGAAAAAGTCTGGAACTGCTGGTGCAGGTTACAGAAGTTAATCTATGCTGTACATTTGAAGTCCAGAAGACCAGTTTATGCCCAACTATCTGAACTGCAAGTCCCTGCACCTGCAAGGAACACACTTAAATACCAATGCCATGTGTGTTTACTAGGCAGGTCATGCTAATATTTTGCAAATTATTGTCTACAAACAAAGTGAGCCTTGAGATACAATTTAATTGAAAAGAAATGTGAATGTATGTGCAATGCAATGATGAAATGTAGAAACAGTTAAATGGTATGGCTACACAATGACAATACTATTACTACACACCAGAAACACAGCACAAATACTAATTAAAATTAAACTTACTCAAAGTCATAATCAAACATGCCAGACGGGCTGAAAGGTAGCATTAGGAAGGAAGAAAGCAATAGAAATTAATACAATTTTTGTACTGTTTGTTTATTTTTTCAAATGTAAATTAACAAAAATATTCCAGAACTATGTGGACTACAAACTGCTAGGAAAAGTATGTTCATTTGACCAAAGCTAATTTCTAAACATTATACCTATGCAAAGACATATGGGACATAAAGCTTACAAATTACTTCCACCACATAACTATAAGTAAAAGCATTTATTTAACTTGCCCCAGGGCAGTTCTTGAATCATTAACAGAGATAAAATAGGGGATTTTATTTTGTGGTGTTCATATGTGGCAGGTTTGTAATTAAAAAAAAAAAAAAAAGTAAAAAAATTGACTCTGCACTGAGACAGTAGAACAAATCATATTTCAAAAATATACTGAAAAAACTAAAATACCTAGTACTTGTTTTTTATAAACATTTTAAATAAGAATGAAAAGACTATAACACATAATGAATTCAACATATTTGTTTGGAAGCTAATGTAAAGGCAAATTTTTCAAAGTCCTGATTTCATTTACCCACCATGTTTCCAAATTTTTATTATAATTTATTTCAAGCTGGAACATAAATAAAAATTGACACTTAATCATTTATTAGGCCCTAATTTAAATAAGTTAAACATCCATGCACTACTGTGCTCCAATCATTTACTATTTTTGAAAATATTCTGAAATCTACTGGCACATATGTCAAATAAAATCACGTATGCAAGCACTGTACAAAGTGTTCAAGTAATATCACATAAAAAGTGGCATAGTGGGATGTAAGAATCAGGACCAGAAAATTTCATACTTAATTTAGTTAATAAAATGAGAAGCAATATACAACATTATCACTTACCACACAATTTAAAATGTGTAAAAATTAAAATAAGAGATGCACAAAGACATTGATTCTGTTTGCTTTTTTAAAACTTTCTAACAAGCATATATATTCGGTGTACTGTAAAGAATGCTAGTGTAGTAACTGGCTAAAATTTCAAAAATGACTTGCATACCTATGTCTGTTTTTGTTCTTCCTTTTCTTATGGCTGCTATGGTGGCTTCCTGAAGAGGAGGTAGCAACTTTTTGTGGTTTCATTCCTTGCAGAGTTCCATCTAAATCCTCCGTCTCTTCCTGACTAGGCTCATTTTCCTGGTTTTGAAAGTCAGGGGAGTTGTCACTTTCTGTTCCACTTCCTGGTTCACCTGCAAAGCATAACAAATTCAAATGCGGACATTCCCAATGTATGTTAGTATCAGACGGGTGTGCTATATTCAGTGCAAAGTAATTAGAATTGCCAAAAAAAATGAAGTGGGTAATAAAGATAAAACAACGTATATAAAAAAAGTAATGTAAAATGACTGTCTATTATTACAAATAATACAAAATGTCCACATACTAACAAAAAAAAAATACACTTACGCTTTTCAATTAGCTGATCTTGTATTCCTCCTAAAGCGCTGACAGCCTAAAACATGTCACAATATTAAAATTACTTCCTGTTATGGAGATGTCTTCACAATAATAAAAAGAAGGATACAGAATATATTTCCTGGTTCTGAAAGTCAGGTGAATTGTTCCCTGAACTACTAAATAAATTTTTGATATTAGTGAATTTTATAAAAATACATCTGAAAATTTTAACCTCAAACCTACAAACACACAAAGTATTTTAAACAAATTGTTCAAATACTCACGGCAACTGATGTAACAGAAGATTTGCTGAACAGACGTTCTGCTTCTTTAAACTTTCTATTCCTTCGGTCATTTTTGCTGTTTGAGTTTCTGTAGCAAACAAAGATACATAAACTAACAAAATGCAGTTCTAAAGCTACTCAGAAAAATGACTTTCTAGAAGTCTTAAAAAAATGTAGGTGATTTATAAAAAAATGCTGTTTTTATTAAAATCAAATATGAATAATAATCTGAATCATAAGATCACACTTTATCACACCACCAAACCAACAGCACACTTACTTTTGATTTGTCAGGTAACGATCCCAGCCCCTAATGATGTTACCATACATCTGAGTGTCCTCTAGGTAACTTCCTTCAAAAGCATAGATTTGCCTTTCCAAATTTGCCAATGTTTCCTGCATAAATATTATTGAGGAAAAAAACAAAACATGCACCTGTAAGTTACAGTACACTGTTAAGAATAAAATATTTAAATATCAATATTTTCTTGGATGTTATAGACCTATTACTGTATTAAAATAAAATTTTAAAGAAACTAAAAAGTCTTAACCAAGCAACAGGAGATGCACAAACTAGTGTGTTTCTTCGTGCCGGTCCCAAGCCCGGATAAATGGGGAGGGTTACGTCAGGAAGAGCATCCGGTGTAAAATTTTGCCAAGTCAATATGCGGAAAAAATACAAATTTCCATACCAGATCGGTGGAGCCCCGGGTTAACAATGACCGCCAACAGGGTGATGGTGGAAATTGGGCTACTGTTGGCTGAAGAAGAAGAAGGAGAAGAAGAGGGGGAGACGTGTCCGGAGGCAGGAGGAGAGGAGGAAAGTAAAGAGAGTGGAACTGAGGGTAGGAACTTTGAATGTTGGCAGTATGACTGGTAAGGGGAGAGTGTTAGCAGTTATGATGGACAGAAGGAAGGTTGATATATTGTGAGTGTAAGAGACTAAATGGAAGGGGAGTAAGGCCAGGTGGATTGGAGGTGGATTCAAATTATTCTATCATAGTGTGGATGGGAGGAGAAATTGGGTAGGAGTTATTCTGAAGGAACAGTATGTCAAGAGTGTTTTGGAGGTGAAAAGAGTGTCAGGCAGAGTAATGATTATGAAGCTGGAAATTGGAGGTGTGATGATGAATGTTTTTAGTGCATATGCACCGCAAGTTGGGTGTGCAATGGGTGAGAAAGAAGATTTTTGGAGTGAGTTGGATGAAGTGGTGATTGGAGCGGATTTCTATGGGCATGTTGGTGAAGGGAACAGTGGAGACGAGGAGGCGATGGGTAGGTATGGTGTCAAGGAGAGGAATGATAAAGGTCAGAAGATAGTGGATTTTGCCAAAAGGATGGACATGGCTCTGATGAATACGTATTTTAAGAAGAGGGAGGAACATAGGGTTACGTACAAGAGTGGAGGAAGATGCACACAGGTAGATTACATCCCATGCAGAAAAGTTGTTCTGAAGGAGATTGAAGACTGCAAAGTGGTGACAAGGGAAAGTGTAGTTAAGCAGCATAGGATGTTGGTCTGTAGGATGACGTTGAAGATCAAGAAGAGGAAGAGAGTGAGGGCAGAGCCAAGGATCAAATGGTGGAAGTTGAAAAAGGAAGACTGCAAAGTTGAGTTTAGGGAGGAGGTGAGACAGGCAGTGGGTGGCAGTGAAGAGTTACCAGACCGCTGGGAACTACAACAGATGTAGTAAGGAGTGGCGCAGTGGTAGTGCTGCTGCTTTGCAGTAAGGAGACTGTGGAAGATTGTGGGTTCGCTTCCCGGTTCCTCCCTGTGTGGATAGAGCTTTGAGTACTGAGAAAAGTGCTATATAAATGTAATGAATTATTATTATTATTAGGATGTCAAAGAAGAAGTGGGATAGTCAGAGAGATGCAGAAAGTAGACAAGAGTACAAGGAGATAAGGCACAAGGTGAAGAGAGAGGTGGTGAAGGCTAAAGAAAAGGCGTATGATGAGTTGTATGAGAGGTTGGACACTAAGGAGGGAGAAAAGGACCTGTACCGATTGGCTAAACAGAGGGACCGAGCTGGGAAAGATGTGCAGCAGGTTAGGGTGATAAAGGATAAAGATGGAAATGTAGTCACAAGCGAGGAGAATGTGTTGAGCAGATGGAAAGAGTACTTTGAGAGGCTGATGAATGAAGAGAATGAGAGAGAGAAGAGGTTGGATGATGTGGAGATAGTGAATCAGGAAGTGCAATGGTTAGCAACGAGGAAGTAATGACAGCTATGAAGAAGATGAAAAATGGAAAGGCCGTTGGTCCAGATGACATACCTGTGGAAGCATGGAGGTGTTTAGGAGAGATGGCAGTGGAGTTTTTAACCAGATTGTTTAATGGAATCTTGGAAAGTGAGAGGATACCTGAGGAGAGAAGAAGTGTACTGGTGCCGATATTTAAGAATAGGGGGATGTGCAGGACTGCAGTAACTACAGAGGAATAAAATTGATGAGCCACAGCATGAAGTTATAGGAAAGAGTAGTGGAAGCTAGGTTAAGAAGTGAGGTGATGATTAGTAAGCAGCAGTATGGTTTCATGCCAAGAAAGAGCACCACAGATGCAATGTTTGCTCTAAGGATGGTGATGGAGAAGTTTAGAAAAGGCCTGAAGGAGTTGCATTGCGTCTTTGTGGACCTGGAGAAAGCATATGACAGGGTGCTTCGAGAGGGGCTGTGGTATCGTATGAGGAAGTCGGGAGTGGCAGAGAAGTACGTAAGAGTTGTACAGGATATGTACGAGGGAAGTGCGACAGTGGTGAGGTCTGCGGTAGGAGTGACGGATGCATTCAACGTGGTGGTGGGATTACATCAGGGATTGGCTCTGAGCCCTTTCTTATTTGCAATGGTGATGGACAGGTTGACAGAGGAGATTAGACAGGAATTCCCGTGGACTATGACGTTTGTTGATGACATTGTGATCTGTAGTGATAGTAGGGAGCAGGTTGAGGAGACCTTAGAGAGGTGGAGATATGCTCTTGAGAGAAGGGGAATGAAGGTCAGTAGGAACAAGACAGAATACATGTGTGTAAATGAGAGGGAGGTCAGTGGAATGGTGAGGATGCAGGGAGTAGAGCTGGTGAAGGTGGATGAGTTTAAATACTTGGGATCAACAGTACAGAGTAATGGGGATTGTGGAAGAGAGGTGTAAAAGAGAGAAACAGGCAGGGTGGAATGGGTGGAGAAGAGTGTCAGGAGTAATTTGTGACAGACAGGTATCAGCAAGAGTGAAAGGGAAGGTCTACAGGATGGTAGTGAGACCAGCGATGTTATATGGGTTGGAGACGATGGCACTGACCAGAAAGCAGGAGACAGAGCTGGAGGTAGCAGAGTTAAAGATGCTAAGATTTGCATTGGGTGTGATGAGGATGGATAGGATTAGAAATGAGGACATTAGAGGATCAGCTCAAGTTGGACGGTTGGGAGACAAAGTAAGAGAGGCGAGATTGCGTTGGTTAGGACATGTGCAGAGGAGAGATGCTGGGTATATTGGGAGAAGGATGCTAAGGATAGAGCTGCCAGGGAAGAGGAAAAGAGCAAGGCCTAAGCGAAGGTTTATGGATGTGGTGAGAGAGGACATGCAGGTGATGGATGTAACAGAACAAGATGCAGAAGACAGAAAGATATGGAAAAAGATGATCTGCTGTGGCAACCCCTAACGGGAGCAGCAGGAAGAAGAAGAAGAAAAACCACAAGTCTTCAAAGTGTCCCGGTTTTTCACTCTGGAGGAAACCAGGCACTGCTCATCACCTGTGCAATAAAATTCCAACCGATGTTGCCAGGTCCGTGGTTTTCTCATCTAATTGGTCTATTTGGGTTGTAGTATTCTGGGATACTTCCGGTGTGTCATGTTGTCTACCTGAGTTATTGGGCTATTATTTGTACACCTGGCAACCTTGATTCAAACAGTGATTCATGGTGGTGGAAGCATCATGCTGTGGGGTTGTTTTTCAGCGGTAGGGGCTGGGCGACTAATAAGGGTTGAGGGAAAACTGCATAAAGCAAAGTACCGAGACATCCTTAATAAAAAAAATACTCTCGAGAACGCTGGACCTCAGACTAGGACAAAGATTCAACTTCCAACAGGACAATGGCCCTAAACACAAAGTTAAGACAACACACAAGTGACTTGGTGTCAACTCTGAATGTTCTTAAGTGGCCCAACCAGAACGCAGACTAGAATACAATCAAACATCTCTGAAGGGAATTAAAAATTGCTGGTCCATCAACGGTGTCCATCCAACCTGACAGAGCCTGAGAGGATCTGCAGAGAAACATTGCATAAAATCCCAAAATCCAGGGGTGCAAAGTTTGTTGTGTCATACCGGCTGGAAATGCAGGCAAGGTTCTTCAACTAAGTACTGGGTAAAAGGTTTATAGTTGTATCAATGGGATATTTCAGTCCCCATTTAAATTTGCAAAAAATATGTTAAATCTTATTTTGGGGTATTGAGTGCTGCTTGATGTGGGGAAAAATTAATTTAAACAATTTTACCGCAAGGCTGAAACAAAATGTGAGTAAAATGAAGGGGTCTGAATACTTTCTGAAGGCACAATTTCCTCAACGGAGAATATTAAGAACGTGGATTTTTTTTCCGGAAATCACAGTGAAGACCCTGTAATGTGGTCTGACTTGCAGGTGACAGCAGCTGTTAAGAACGTCTCTTTATTTAGGCGTTATTTAGATTTAAAACCTTTCCCACAAGTGACATCATATCAAGACTGTCAGCAACATATACACTCTGTATATTTTCAGTAACAAGAGTTTCACATTATTAAACCCTTTTATGACAAACGATTACGCGGGCTGCCTTTAAAGCTAATCTGCAAAGGTTACCTTAATAAAGAGAACTAGTCAGACCTTTCCTCGTGGAATATGAAGTGCGGAAGAAGACTTTAATCAGAAGTTAATACGGCAGAGGATCAACACTTAGACTTATACTTTAGCATGTTTTTAAATTGAAAAATGTGTCGCCTCCGTATAATAACTATAGAGCGCGAAAGGCCCACATACACAATAAAGCCGCGGTCTCTCCCTTAACAATGACACCGGGTTTTATCACCACTTACTCGGAGTCGCGTCTCAGATTGCCAGCAAACTTTAACTAAATACCCGAAAAATGTGCAGCATTAGACGAATTATGTGGGGGTTACACTTGATTTCTAACTAATGTAGTAACAAAATGTATATGATCACAACAGTATTCTAGTACCGCATCATCTCAACAGCAATACAATGAGTAAAAAGTGTTGCTTTAAGCGCAGTTTACCGCCAGCTCCTGTTTCCTTTTGACGAGCTCGGCCAGCTCTCTTCGGGTATCAGGAATCTGCGGGGGAGTCACCTTGGTCTGCATCGCCATCTCAGGAAAACAGCAAAAAAATTGAAGAAACCAAACAGCAACGCAGAATATATTTTTGCCTGTCGTGGGTTAAAAAAAATGAAAACAGCAATTCCTCAAAACGAACAACCGCAAGGAAAGAAACGCTCGTCCACTAGAGGCGCTGTGCTGGAAAGCAGCAGCTGCGAAGCACAGCACCATACGTCACCGCAGTTGTAGGCCCGCACCAATAATATGTAACGTCACCTTCGTTTCAGGACTGTCTTCGTAAAATTACTTTTGGAAGGTTTCGGCAGGTCTCGGCAAAGCCCGGAAAGTAACGTCGGGTCAAAGACCCGTTCAGATATTAGGCGATAAAAATAAGAAAGAAAAGCAGTACATCAGACGAAATAATAACTCATCATTGTGAAGTTCAGAGGGTTTCTGCCATCACGTCGTGTCATACTAAACAATACGGATCGTTTTTATGAAATACACTATTAACATTTACGTTGTGTTCGGGTCTATGGGAACCATTTAACATGTCGACAAAATTAAAATCAACGAGATCTGTGTTAATTGAAAATAGTTTTTCATTTACATTCATAAAACAAAATATACCATATAATTGCAATGTTTGCACCACGTTAAAGTTTAGTAAAACGATAATAATAAAAGTTATTACATTTTTTTTAAATGTACAATGCATGTGTGCAATATTGTTCTACAGCAATTTTGAATAAACATTTAAGCCAATCTGATATTTTTAAACATGTATGTGAAGAAAACGGCAATGCATATTCTACACTGAATTATGCTCTATATTAATTGCCTTATACATAACTACTCAAATTTTTATCACTTATTATTATAAACGATGGGTCATCAAAAGAAAAAAAATAAAAATACTAATAACACAATTTATTTATATAGCACCCTTCCTATGCCCAAAATTCAGAAAGAACAGCAGGACCTATATAACATTGGCTACAAATAATATCTTTACTAAATAAAGATAAATACAGGATATAGAAAACATTCAGATAGAATAAAAGACAATAATCCAGACTAAAATACAACATATAATACTACAAAAAAATCTTGAACAAATAACAAATTGTGAAAAAATTCAAACCCTGAGTACCTGGACAGATAGAGGGGGTAAACTGAAAGAAGGGGCAGAATGTCAGGTCTGTTTAATGTCTTCCTGAGCAAATGAGTTTAAAAAACGAATGGAGTCAGCTGATCTCATTAATCTTGGGAGGTCATTCCACAGTCTGGGCGCAGTACAGCTGAAGGCCCTGCTGTCACCCACAGCGTGCAGGTTAGTGAGGGGCACAGAATCAGAGGACCTTAGTGGGCAGGTGAATAACAGAATTTGATATTCAATCCTGTAAGACACAGGGAGCAGTGAAGGTGCAGCAGGATGGCTGTGATGTGCTCGCTGTTGTTGGTTCATGTCAGGACTCTTGCAGCTGAGTTTTGAATCAGCTGGAGCTGTAATATATGATTATATTATTATAAAATTAAGATAATTTAATTATTATATGATAAATTAAGGCATGAGGGTTGCCCTGGACATGACATAAGATACATCGTGTCTGACAATGGGTCCAAGGATTTCATCCCGATACCTAATGGCAGTCAAGGTGTCGTTGTCTAGCCTGTAAAGGTCTCTGCGTCCCTGCCCAGCATATGCCTCCCCAGACCATAACTGACCCACTACCAAAGCGGTCATGCTGAATGAAGTTACAGACAGCATAACGTTCTCCACAGCTTCTCCAGACCCTTTCACGTCCGTCACATGTGCTCAGGGTGGACCTGCTCTCGTGTGAAAAGCACAGGGCACCCACCAGTGGTGGACCTGCCAATTCTGGTATTCTATGGCAAATGCCAATCAAGCTCCACGGGGCCCACTAGAGAACATCGGGCCCTCAGGCCACCCTCATGAAGTCTGGTTCTTTTTGTCAGAGGTCAGAAACATTCACACTAGTGGCCTGTCTGCTGGAGGTAATTTTATAGGCTCTGGCAGTGCTCATCCTGTTTCTCTGGTCCTGCTGATGGGTTAAGGACCTTCTACGAGGGGCCCTGTCCAACTCTCCTAGAGTAACTGCCTGTCTCCTGGAATCTCCTCCATGCCCTTAAGACTGTGCTGGGAGACACAGCAAACCTTCTGGCAATGGCACATATTGATGTGCCATCCTGGAGAAGTTGGACTACCTGTGCCACCTCTGTAGGGTCCAGGTATCATCCACCTCATGCTACCATTAGTGACACTGACCATAGCCAAATGCAAAATGAGTGAAAAAACAGAAGAGGAGGGAAAAATGTCAGTGGCCTCCTTCCACCTGTTAAAGCATTCATTCCTGTTTTGGGGGTCGTCTCATTGTTGCCCCTCTAGTACACCAAAGCAGCTGAAACTGATTAACAAGCCCCTCTGCTACTTAAAGTGTTTATTGACTTGATGCTATACTCGGATTAAAAAGGGTTCCTTTAATTTTTTTGAGCAGTATATTTTAATGTAATATTGTGGTTTTTTAAGTCACTACACAAATTACTGAAATACACTCATTGATAGTTTTGGATAGCCCCACACTTCAGTCCTTCACAAATGCAGTAGTTTACAAACATCATATTTTAATTTCTCTCTGAAAAGCATAAAAGATAATTGTGGTGAATCTCAACTTATGATTACATTTTTGCTACGTATGTTCTATTGAGGGACTATTTTTTTTAAATCAGAAGGGTCACTATATTTTAACAAGCAATGTAAATAACCTGTTTACTCTTTACCCCATTTCATTTTCTACACAATACTGTAAAAACTGTACAGTTCAGCAGACTAAAATAACACAGTGAGACACACAAACGCACTCACTATGCATACATACTACGGGTGCCATCATTGGTTCCCCTGTGGATTGGACTGTTGAATCTTCACAATGGCTATACATGCTAGGGTCTTTGGCACATGTCATCCCAGTAGCATGCGAGGTGTCACCAATGGTTTACCCTACTCCTCAAGAAGGCTCGGTCTCCTTCTCCCTGTTCCAGTCTCGGTTCAAGGTTGTCGAGATGACAAAAGTAGTTTTTTTTTCTGAGATGTTCAATATGTTGAAAAAATTGCCTGTGGCCAGCATCCAGCGTAATGTTTTGTCTAAATTCTCCACTCCTCTTTTTGTAGCATTATATTCCATTATCATTTCTAGCCATGAAGTCACCTATCCCTGTGCAGGTCACATTGTGCACCAAGTATGTGTCATTTGTTTAGACAAACTTTAATGTCTCCACTGGCCTATTCTCTGTGGCCAGCAGTTGAGATGGGAGCTCTGGCTTATGTTTCCTTATTATGCTAAGCATTGTTACCTTCCTCTTGAGGAGCTACTGCCCTAGTTTGTGTAAAAGTAAAAGTTATTGCATATGGTGTTGTGGCCATGCAGGTTATGTCATGTCCAGGGCCACCCTCATGCCTTAATTTCTCACAGGAGTTCCAAAAGTGACAAAAACTAGAGCAGTTCTAATATAAGGCAATTAATATTGAGCGTAATTCAGTGTAGAATATGTATTGCCGTTTTCTTCATATACATGTTTAAAAATATTAGCTTGGCTTAAATGTACATTCTAAATTGGTTTAGAACAATATTGCACACATGCATAGTATATTTTAAAAAACGTAATCACTTTTATTATTAACATTTTACTAAACTCTAACGTGGTGCAAACGTTATAATTATATTGTATATTTCGTTTCATGAATGTAAGCGAAAAACTGATTTCAATTTTGGTTCTCACAGACTCGAACACAACGTAAATGTTAATAGTGTATTTCACAGAAACGATCCGTATTGTTTAGTTTGAAATATGACACGACGTGATGGCAGAAACCCTCTGAACTTCACAATGATGCGTATTATTTGGTTTGATGTACTGTTTTTCCCTTCTCATTTTTATCGCTTAATTTCTGAACGGGTCCTTGACCCGACGTTACTTTCCTGGCTTTGCCGAGACCTGACAAAACCTTCCAAAAGTAATTTTACGAAGACAGTCCTGAAACGAAGGTGACGTCACTTTCTATTGACAACTGCCGGTCTAAAACTGCGGTGACGTATGGTGCTGTGGCTCTGCAAGTGGATATTGTCAAGTAGATATTGTTGACCCCCGTGACCCTGTATAGCTGGTTGGATAAAGGATGAATGGATGCGTATTGTTGGGGCAGCTGCTGCAACGCTGTGGGCAGGGAAAATGTTCTAGAAGTGTCCGCGCAAACAGAGGAGCACGCGCGCGCGCGCGCTCGCCAGGTACAATCTGAAATCTGTCATTTGCTCGGGAACTCAGAACGATGCAGTTCGTCAACAAGTGGATCTTTCTGCGAGGCGTGGACATTCTAGGTAAGCGGGTTCTTCGTAGTTCATGCGCAACGGTAAAACTGGTAAAAATAAAAATGTCTGCGGACTTACATTCTGGAGGGGTTCAGCCTTTCAATTTATACTATCTCAAGTGAAACTTTATGCGTGTAATAACGGTTTAGGCTAGCATAGGAGAAGGTCATTTGGTGGCGCAACGTGCGTAAAGCATTCGATTGCCATGTCTACTCATAATGTCAAGACGGAGAGGATCTTCAACGTTACAATTTTTTTTTCCTTTTTTTTCCTTTTCTCAAAATTGTTTACATATATTTTTTAAAGGAGTTAATACAGGTAACTCTTACTATCAAAACATTCACAGAGCTTGTCATGTCACTAAACTACTTTGTTACTCATAACAAAATGACTGAAAAAAAGTAACCATAACCATGAAGTAGCATGATGTACATGTCTTAAACCTTAGCCAAAGTAAACGTCAAACCTAAGTCAAAAATCGATAATGCAGCAATATTTCCCATATGCTATCTTTTTACAAGTACTACTATAATTACAAAAAATACAAAAAGGAAAAGAAAAAACAAGCTGAACACCTATTTACCGTTACATCCTAGTCAGCTAGACAAACCTGTCCTCTGCATTGGGCCACAGATATTCATCCACATTACATCATATGTCCTCTCTTGCCATGCACCTGAAAAAAGAAAACCTTTTTACATTCTGAATCTCTCATTGGCAATTTGTAAATATGCCCAGGCACCCAACATCCATTGCATCCAGCAGGGACATTGAAGTTCCTGAAATCTGTCAAAAGCACTGAACAAGGGTGTAGTTTTCAAATCTGCTGCTAGGTATCACGTGCCTAGTCTTGTTAGTCAGTCTGTCAAGTGATACTGTGCTGAGTTGATTGAGATGTGTATTTCTGACTCTTCACAATCATCCATCCATTTTCCAACCCGCTGAATCCAAACACAGGGTCACAGGGATCTGCTAGTTAGCTACATGAAACCGTTTTAAAGTGAGGCATATTTTATACATTTTAACAAATAACTAGCCCGCTGTTGAGTTTTATAATGGAACTTGTGGGTACCAGGGTCCCATTATAAAGAAAAGTCTCAAAACCTACCGAATGTGTCCATTTTTCAAGCCAAAAATGTTACTGAGTACTGATCTACATCTTGAGATCACACACATATTGCAAAACAGGACATCCATGTTTTTAAGAGGGTGAAGAACCACCCATTGGTGTAAGATTTATCCATTTTAAAAGGAGGCCAGCTGTTCATTTCACATTGCCAGCTATCAGTTGTCTTCCTCCATGGCACACTTTCAGCCCCAGGCCTTTGAATTCACCTCAGAATTTCTATTTTGTAGACAACTAAGCAATACGAAATGAAAAGGGAACACTTCTAATCACTTGTATTCTTTCAGTATATGGAAGCTTATAGAGCTCCTCGTAATGTTTGGGACATAGGCACATTTTTCCTTGATTTACCCCACTTTTCCACAGTTTAAAATTACAAAAGAAAACAATTCAGACATGACTAAAGTGTACATTGCAGACTTTTATTTTAGGGGTACTTTCATACATTTTGGTCATATCATGTAGAAATGACAACACTTTTAATACATGTTCCCCCATTTCAGGGCACCATAATGTTTGGGACATAATAATGGTAGGTATATTAAAGCTTTTATATTTAGTACTTTGTTGCATATGTCTTTCAAAGTCTGCAGATTCAAAGACATGAACAGGTGTCTTCTCTGGTGATGCTGTGCCAAGCCTCTAATGCAGCCATCTTCAGTCCTGCTTAAGTTTTCTCTTCAGCATATGGAAGGCATGCACAATAAGATTTAAATCAGGTGGCTGGCTTGGCAATTCATTTTTTAGCTTTGAAAAACACCTGTGTTGCCTTAACAGTATGTTTGGGATCATTATGCTGTTGTAGGATGAAGCACAATCCGTTGCGTTTGGAGGCCTCTAGTGGACCTTGAGTAGATAACACGTTTTTATACTCCTCAGAGTTCATTGTGCAGTCAGCAGTTCTATCATCAATGAGGACAAGTTTGCCAGTAACAGCCATATACTGAATATGCCGAAGCCATAACATTGCCACCACCATGTTTGACAGGTGACGTAATATGCTTTGAATCTTGGGCAGTTCCTTTTCATCTCTGCCTTTTGCCCTTGCTATCACTCTGATACAGGTTATTCTTTGTCTTGTGTCGGTAAGACTTGTTTCTAGAATTCTGCAGTCATTTTTAAGTACTTTCTTGCGAACAGTAATCTGGCCATCCTGTTTTTGAAACTAGTGGTTTGCAACTTGTGGTGTGGCCTCTGTATTTCTGTTCATGAAATCTTCTGTGGATAGTAGTCTCTGGCATACACACATCTGTCTCCTAAAGAATTTCTTTTCTGTCAGACAGGCATTTGGGTCTTTTCTATACCATAGTGAGGATTCTTCTGTCATCAGCAGTGGAGGTCTTCATTTGGCCCACCAGTGCATTCTTTCTTCTTAATGATATTCCAGACATTAGAATTAGGTCACCCTAAGGTTTTATTCTTGTTTGAGAGAGATGGGAGTAGATTCATACCTGGTAGCATGGATCGTGGACTATCTTACAAACAGACCTCAGTATGTGCGTCTTGGGAACTGCAGGTCTGACATTGTGGTCAGCAGCACAGGAGCGCCACAGTGGACTGTACTTTCTCAGGTCCTGTTCAGCCTATATACATCAGGCTTCCAATACAACTCGGAGTCCTGCCACGTGCAAAAGTTCGCTGACGACACTGCTATCGTGGGCTGCATCAGGAGTGGGCAGGAGGAGGAGTATAGGAACTTCATCAAGGACTTTGTTAAATGGTGTGACTCAAACCACCTACACCTAAACACCAGCAAAACCAAGGAGCTGGTGGTGGATTTTAGGAGACCCAGGCCCCTCATGGACCCCGTGATCATCAGAGGTGACTGTGTGCAGAGAGTACAGACCTATAAATACCTGGGAGTGCAGCTGGATGATAAATTGGACTGGACTGCCAATACTGATTCTCTGTGCAAGAGAGGACAGAACCAGCTATACTTCCTTAGGAGACTGGTGTCCTTCAACATCTGCAATAAGATGCTGCAGATGTTCTATCAGACGGTTGTGGCGAGTGCCCTCTTCTACACGGTGGTGTGCTGGGGTGGCAGCATAAAGAAGAAGGATGCCTCACGACTGGAAAAACTGGTGAGGAAGGCAAGCTCTATTGTAGGCATGGAGCTGGACAGTTTGACATCTGTAGCAGAGGCACTGAGAAGACTCCTGTCAATCATGGAGAATCCACTGCATCCACTAAACTGTGTCATCTCCAGACAGAGGAGCAGCGTCACCGTCCTGCTCCACTGACAGACTGAGGTGATCGTTCCTCCCCCACACTATGCGACTCTTCAGTTCCACCCGGGGGAGTAAACGTTAACATTATACAAAGTTACTGTCTGTTTTACGTGCATTTTTATCACTTTTTAATTTAATATTGTTTTTATTAGTATGCTGCTGCTGGAGTATGTGAATTTCTCCTTGGGATTAATAAAGGATCTATCTATCTACAATAATGGTTTTTTTTTACTTTCATTGGCACAGCTCTTTCCACATGTTGAACAATGGCAAGTACAGACTTCAAAGGGTAGAAAACAAACCTACGTATATTATGCTTGCACTAATAAAGCAATGAAACACACCTGAGTATTCACAAACCAATTGTCCCAAATATTACAGTGCCCTAAAATTGGGGGACCATGCATAAAACGTGTTGTGATTTCTACAAGATGTGACCAAAATGTATGCAAATATCCCTTGAATTTAAACCTGCAACGTGCACTTTAATCACATTTAAATTTTTTGGAGCAGAGGAGTAAATCAAGGAAAATGTGTCTTTGTCCCAAACATTACAGAGGGTACTGTAGTTCTTTCACAAAAATACTACCTGCTGCCACTGGATTGATAATGCATGCAGAATGCTTCAGTGAGGGAGTGCACACACATATTATTCAATCGAGTGACAAGAACTAAACAGACGTTATAGGCATTCATTCATTCATCTTCCTAACCCGCTTATCCAGGGCAAAGTCATTGGGCAGCATCGAGTGCAAGGCAGGAACAAATGCCTAGACACGGCGCCAGTCCATTGCAGGGTGAACACACACACACACACACAGGATAGGGCCAACTGAGCAACACCAATTCACTCAAGTTTCATTAGGCTTAAGTTAATTATATTTGGTACAGATAGGCATAGGCAGGGTCTACATGAGTTGTACATGTTCTTCCTATGTATTTATGAATTGACTGGTATGAGTGTCGGTGAGTTTACTTACTCAAACATGTTATTCTAAATTGTTTTATTACCACATCCTCAGCAAGAACAACTCAACATGATTGGCTTGTGGTGCTTCAATCAGCTCTGTCACACACTCTGCCTTTTTCATTTTCTAGTATTTGGTTTTTATCATGCCTCCACACAGTTTACTACAGAAACTGCAACATGCAAGTGGCTTGGCTCTTTCAAAATCTGCAGCTTCTATGAGAAATACAATGCAGCGTAATCAGTTCAATCTAATAATTATTCATTATTTGCATTTATATAGCACTTTTCTCACTACCCAAAACGCTCAACAATTGCAGGTTAAGGGCCTTGCTGAAGGGCCCAACAAAGCAGAGTCCCTTTTGGCATTTACGGATTCGAACCGGCAACCTAGATGTTTTGTTATTTGTACAAAGTACAATTAAACTCTTACTGTATGATCTCTTTTCACTACAGTTCCAATTGGTGTGAATCACCCTCTGTAGGCTGTGTAAAATAACAATATGGAATTTAAAGGACGAAAAGTTTGTGCCGCTTAGGAAAAAACTATGTAATATAAGCATTGCATCTGTCTGTTGTTACAAGCCATGGGAGAATGAGATTATAAGATGAATATAGCTTGGTGTTGTAAGTGAACAAGAAATGTATTACCACAAGAAAATAGTTCCAAGAATCTGTGATAAAATTATTATTTCTAGTTCCCTTTAATTCTCACAAGTATGGCATGTTTTCTTAGTTTGAAACTTTTGCTGCTTCAAAATGGGTGTATTTAGTAAGTATTTTTTTCATTCACCTTTGGATCCTGGTATCCTTCATGCCCATTATAAGCTGCATGAACAGACAAGGTATTATTAAATTTATATATTTAAAAAAAAGCTCCACTTTAGAACATAATTTTAGGTAGGAAATTAAGATATACAACTTAAAAAATACCAAACTGATGGTTGGTCACACTGCACTTCTAGGGGACACCTTTAGGGCTCTGTTGAGGTAACAGTACCACCTTGGGATGAGAGTTGGCGCTAATGCTAACAGTTTCCCTTTCTTACCTCCAGCTCTGATGCACACACTGCAGAGGACACCTGGCCTTCTCCGGCTCCTGAACTAAGTGGAACAGGAAGATGGCCGGAACAAGGCTGTTACATTTCAGACCTGTCTGCAAGGCAAGACAGAACTCAACATTCTGTAGAGCTCAATCAGAACAATGATATTGGTAAAATAAGCCATTACTTTGATTTGTGCAAGTGCACGTTACTTTTCTTTTTTCCTTTGGTAATATCAGTTAAACAGGAATCACCAGGCTGGTCCCCTAACCTTTTTTGTGGAGTTAATTCCAAGTCTGTGGCCGTTGCACCTTTACTGTTTTTCAAAGATTGAGCAACCCACTGTCCTTGATCTGTACAACTGGAAGTCAGTTTAATATCAGCACTCCTAACCGCTAGATGTCATCCATCTGAATCCTGATATGCTAATAATATGCTGTAGCTATCATTTTCAAATGAAAGCATGATACACTGTTGCGTAACAGTTCTGGAATCCTTATGTAAAATCCAAGTCTGGTTATTCTGATCCATATTACTAACCGAGAATGGTAAACCGGAAGGCATGGACGCAGGTACACGGCGATGGGACCATGAGACGTAGTGCGCAGGCGCCTACAGCGCGTGTCTCATAAACCGAAAGCACGAAAACGAAGGAGTCACGGCCCAAAAACGAAAGAGCTCAACTAACGTGAATGAGAAATGAAGCAACAACGCGCCCATCGCTAATGACTAACGACACAGCCACACAAAAAAGCGGATTCTGCGCTGCACCCCAGAGTCAAACGGAAGAGGCTACGGAGGTCCCACAGGTCCACAAAGATAGTACGGAAGGCGCGTGAAAGTACGAAAGGCACATGCGCCTACAACGCGCTTCTGAACTAAACGGCCACACTACACAGCATGGTCCACGCGCTTCTAACACACCTATGGAGGCCCCACAGGTCCACAAAGATAGTACGGAAGGTGCATGCGCCTACAACACGCTTCTGAACTAAACATCCACACTACACAGCATGGTCCGGGTAATACGAATAAACAAACTCTCCGTATTAAACGTACAGCATCCTCACACATCCAAACCATATAGCATATGTGAATCACATTACAGTGATGCATTATTAACAGTACAACCACAGAAAACGCTCCGCATTAACAGTAAGTGCAATTATCCATATTACTAACGGTAGACAACGGATAACTAATGGAGTCACGGTCACGGCTCCAAAACGATCCAGCTCAACTAACGGAGCTACAAAAGTGAGCCCGCATGGATAAAAACAATAGACGTGGGTGCCTACAACGCACATCTGAAACCGCGGAAGCAAAACTGTCTCGGCTCCAAAACCAAACAGCTCAACTAACGGAGCTACAAAAACGAGCCCACATGGACAAATACAATGTACATAGATAGACGCCTACAACGCGCGTCTGAAACTGCGGAAGCAAAGCAGGCACAACTGCTGGGGTATCACCTTGGTAACCCCATGTACTTCTGAAACTGTGAGAGGAGAATAGCACGACTTTACAGACAGTAGTCCAATGCAGAATTACTAACTGCTGATGATGTAGATCGTTTTGTCTGTGCTGAAATTCCAAACAGAGAAACCTATCCTGACCTTATTAAAAGGATTCAGCATATTGAGACTCACAAGATTACAAATATTGTTTTTACAGAAGTTCTGAAAAAAATGTGAAACTAATGAAATAACAACAATTCAAAGAAAAAAAATCTTAAAAGTGTGTGTCCGGAAAACCAAACACAGGGGTTGGCAAGTGAAGTGAGCAGGGGGCGAAGCCCCCTAGTTATGAAGATTACATACACATGTGGATTTTTTTTACGGCCTTTACAGTTCCAAAGACATGAAGGCTAAGTTGAATGTTAACTACAGATGCACCAAGGTGCTAGTATTGGAGTTGTATTGATAATTTGTATTATTTTCTATGTCACATTTGTTGTTTTCTTAATACAATTTTTTTTAATGATAACCTTCTGTCAATTATAAATAACAGTTTTTCCTTTCTCTTTAGTAATTCTGGTGTGCATTGGTTGGGGGGGGGGGGGGGGGGTTGTTTGTTATAATATTTATTTATTGAGCTTTTGTGAAAAGCTCAATTTTCTCCTTGGGACAAATAAAGTGCTATCTATCCAAAAGTTGTGGATTTTTCTTTTAGAATATCTTGAGTGAATTCCTTAACTTTATCAAATTAGGTGATGGGGAACAAAATTCTACTCTGCAAACAGTGCACAATTTTTCCTTTTGCGTTTTTTTTTTTAACAAACTTGTAAATATAATGTACCAATACCTACTATTTAATACGAATGGGTCTTTCTTAATGGACACTTTGAATAATTGGTTGAAACATGCGTTCGATGATTTTTAGTATTAATCAAACGTTTCAGCGCATTCTTGTCCCCAACGCCCCCTTAATATGTCTTGGACCAGAAATGCCCCCTTAGATTTCTTCAGCGCCCACCGGTGGATGGTACCGCCCCCATTGGGAACCTTAGATTTAAATCAATGTGTGAGAATATATTTTGTGATAGACAAGTGGTGAAAACTACTTTTTTAAATTAAGTTATGTTATGGTAATGAAGAAACTAAACAATATGAGAAGCATTTTATTTCATTATATTTAAGTCATATGTATTAGATAAATATTTTATGTACATATTTTATTAGTTAAAGTATGTATTAAGAGTTTTATTTATTTTAGGATTTTATGGTCACTGAACAATAAGCCTAAAGAATTTAATTTGGTTAATAAAATGACAGAGAAAGAAAATAAAATCTGAATGGGTATCTGAGTTAGCCAATTCAGTAACAGGAAATCAGTGATTGGCCCTAAAAAACCTGACTGGAGCATCTCTATTGCCTGTGGTCTAAGACAAGATCACCTTGAGATAATTCTCTGTCAACTGTTCACTGAAATGTACCTACAGTGTCTGGTGGTTTTCATCCTAGCTTTGTTCTTAAACTGCTTATGTAACTAGCCATAAATGCTACTCCACACTATCATCAGTAACTGCAAATAAGCTTATGCTTAAAAAGACCAAACCCCTGTTATAAAGATGTAACACTTAAAAGAGTAGATAGAAGAACATCATAAAATAGATCTTTAAGCATTCAGTCTACTACTATTTACCACTATTGTTATAAGCATAAATGCTGCAGTTTCTTTTGATCCTCTATTTGCTCCAGTAAACAGCATGTATAATTATACAACATTCAGAAATTCATCACCTTACCCAGTACTCTCCTTGCCAGGAAAGCAGGATTAGTCATGTTAAATAGGTAGATAATTTAATAACCATAATAATCTTTAAAAGTCTTAAAAAGATTAAACAGTTCAACTGAAGAAAAAAAAAAAACATACCATTAATACTATAGTTTCCCATCCCAATCAAATTTATCACAAAAGGTCGAATACAGTTTTACGTCTAAAGCAATTTATTTTTTGTTTTCAAATAAGCTAAACATTTTACTTTGTTACATGTTAAACCACCTGAAAAAATGAAATGCCCTCTTTTATATACAATACTATATAAAACATAAAAAATGCAAAATATTCTTTAAATTGTTTCGATATAAAATGTTCAGGGAATATGGAAATAGTCTTTAAAGCCTGTCAAAAATTCTAAACAGGCAGAAAAAAAAAGAAAATAAGTCAATTCAATATATAAAGAAAAATCAACAGCCTCCCAAGAAATAAATATTTGCAAATGCTTACTTTAGGCTTGTTTGGTAGATGATGCTAAATGCCAAACAAAAACTACAATGGATACATCACAATTGATGAGAAATGCCTTGTTTTCAAATGCATTTTGAAATTCTCTGAATATAAATGAGTCTCCTGTTGATTTGCAAAAACAATGTGAAACACTCCAATGCTTGTGGTCAAGGCTTGTATACCCAAATAAAATATGTTTGGCAAAAGTTTTTTTTTTTTCCTTTTTCTTTTAAGAAACACCGTTTCACAATTGCTGTCAAAAGCATGATAAAACAGATAACCTGAGACCCGGGATCAGTGTTCGTCTCGCAATTCTTGACTTTTTTTTTCCCCCATTATATTCCACTGCTAGTCTCAAGCCTACAGTTTATTCGTCGTCCTCATAATCATCATCTTCCTTTTTGTCCACTTCTGATGTGTCTGAAGCTTCATGTAACAAAACATATTCTCTGCTACTGAACCCAAATTTCAACACATCTTTTTCTTTCATTTCATAGTATCGTTGAGGATCAATACGCTGGTTGTTAAGAAATGTGCCATTGCCAGATCCTAAATCAATGATGTAAGGTTTTACTCTTCTGCCAACTGTGCCATCAGAGCGTGTGAACTCAACCAACCTAGACACACAAACAAAGAGACAATTATTAAACTGTTGATTTTGTGACTGTTCTTTAAATAGCTTAGTCCGTGGTATATGGATGACAGTGAGTTTTGCAATAGACTGGAAGATGCAGCTTATTTATTTAAACACAATGACCAGCAAAAATGTTAATATTATTTTAGAAAATGCTAATTCAGTGCCACCAACTTGGGAAGAATGACAGTGAGCTTACATGACACTTATGTTTACTGGTCCCCTTTGGGTGAAGACAAATCTCATAATGAAGCTTATATGAATTTCTAATAAGGCAGTAGGACTGTACTGTATACTTTCTTTAGAAGTAGTTTTCTAACAAAGGGGTATAACAAATCATCTTCCACTTTGGCTAACTTCTCTCCATTTATCATAATACCTTTCCTTAGGATATCAATGATACCACATGACAATTACTCTATTAATTTGATTTTTTTTCTCCCAAATCTTTGTGAATGATAAACTGAATGATACCAGTGAATGATAAACTGGTTCCCTGATTAAACAAACAAAGAGAGCAAACAATTCCTGACAGAAACATCACTGAATAACAACTGCTGAATAAAATACATCAATTACTCTTCCTGGGACATTTGTTGTATTTTTATATTATTGAATTATATTGTGGAAGTTGTTTTCTTGGTTTAATGAGAGAAATGCAAAATAGGGATTCAATTTTCTTTGCAACAAACAGCAATAAAACAACTGATTTTTCATTTCTCTGAAATGATTTTTTCTAATGCAGAAATGTAGAACTCGCCTGTACTGAAAAACTGCATGCTGCTTAGAGCAGGATGGGTGATCAATGGGTATATCAGCAATTCGTCTTTGTCTTCCAAAAAGGTATGCACTTTGGCGATGAATGTACATCACTGGAAGAGGTTCATCATTTTTAAAGGGGTAGAGTCTCCATCTTCGCTTTGGAATACGGGCTTCTGGAGGTTCATTATATTTGATTACCACTCCTCGGTATGTATTGGTATCTTCTACCAAAGCTCCAGAGAGCTCAAAATTTGGTAGTTCTTTATTGGTAGAATTTTCATCTTTCTCTCCGTCATCACCAAATTCAACATTTTCTAGATTATCTTCTTCTCTGTTGCGCTTTTCTCTTCTTCTTTCATTGTTCCTTTCTCTCTCTTTTTGCTGCTGCTGAAAAATATGGGCATCTCTGTTCCTCCTTCTTTCATCAGATGCATCTTCCCTCCCCCTGTGCCACGTTTTAGATTCCTCTTTGATTCTCCTGTCATTCGATGCATCTGAGCGGTCTCTGTGCCTCCATTCATTCTTGATTCGGGGATGTTCTTCACGTTCCTGTTATATTATTAAAAAAATCAAAATTATTAAAAGGTTATTGGAGGTGCAATGCAACTTCAGTCCAACTTCTGATGTAAATCTGAAAACTACTGCATCTCTGCACAATTTCTTCCTAGAAATTATTGATTGTTTATAATTGCAATTATAAACAGTTTATAAACGAAATCTAAGAAATCTGATATAATAACTAAATGAAAAAATGCCCAGCTTGTAATCAAATATTTGAAGTATATCTGGTTCACAGAAGACTCTTCCACACAGTCTTTTTATACACTATCTTTGTCCTCAAAAGACATTATTCATCACAGCCCAATAATGAAACAATAAAGGGGGTGGGGAGGCAGAATTGGTTGCAAACCAAATGTAGTCATTGAATGAGTGAAACTGAAATGCTGCAGAATGCATTACTAGGTTTTAACTAAACACATATTAGTATATGATAAATTAAACCAAAATTAAAATGACAATGAAAAATACTATTCTACCCCAGGTAAACAAATAATCTCTAAGAGTGAGGTAGACCAACTAACAGATTTTTTTTAAATACATTATGATACTGAACTCATTTTACACATTACAATTATGAATTATTTATATTAATGAAGTCAATGGAAATGCTCTTCTATAACTCTCCCTTGATTATGGTTAGTTATATACCTGCCTTGGAAAATCATACCTTTACAAAGGATACCTTTGATTAACCCTTACCTGAAGCACTTCACTGTTGAATAACTACTGCCTCTTCAAAAGTGGCAAATGTTAGGACTGGGTATAGCTTTACAACCAACAACCCAAGTGCCCCAATTTGTAAACACAATGTTGCTTCACTCAAACAGCTAACTACCCTAGTGCACAAGGTGCACATAAAATACCTTTTAATCCATGATTCAGATCGTACGTGGTAGCAAGGGAGAGAGAAAGAGACACACACACACTGCTTACAGGTTTTTAGAGCTTGTGATTTCAGTCTGCCAAACAATTTGAAAGTTATAGAAGAAATAAAACTTTCTAGTTCAAATATGACAAAATGAAAGGGATGTCTCAAGGCAGATTTTTGAAGAAATCCATGGTTATTCATATCTACTACAGGAGTAAATTTAGTTATCATTAAAGCATATAAGATTTGAAATTCTGCTTTCTTGCTAGACATCCAGAGGATGCCAGCAAGTACAGCAAGTACAACAAAGGGACCTGTCAGTAATAGTTAAGCATTTTGCTGTGATTTTGAATTTAAGATAACCTTTGGATATGCCAAATTTTCCCCTACATACAGTTAGATCCATAAATATTTGGACAGAGACAAGTTTTTTCTAATTTTGGTTCTGTACATTACCACAATGAATTTTAAATGAAACAACTCAGATGCAGTTGAAGTGCAGACTTTCAGCTTTAATTCAGTGGGGTGAATAAAACGATTGCATAAAAATGTGAGGCAACTAAAGCATTTTTTTTAACACAATCCCTTCATTTCAGGGGCTCAAAAGTAATTGGACAATTGACTCAAAGGCTATTTCAAGGCAGGTGTGGGCAAGTCCGTTGTTATGTCATTATCAATTAAGCAGATAAAAAGCCTGGAGTTGATCTGAGGTGTGGTGCTTGCATGTGGAAGATTTTGCTGTGAACAGACAACATGCAGTCAAAGGAGCTCTCCATGCAGGTGAAAGAAGCCATCCTTAAGCTGCAAAAACAGAAAAGACCCATCCGAGAAACTGCCACAATATTACGAGTGGCAAAATCTACAGTTTGGTACATCCTGAGAAAGAAAGCAAGCACTGGTGAACTCAGCAACGCAAAAAGACCTGGACGTCCACAGAAGACAACAGTGGTGGATGATCGCAGAATCATTTCCATGGTGAAAAGAAACCCCTTCACAACAGCCAACCAAGTGAACAACACTCTCCAGGGGGTAGGTGTATCGATATCCAAGTCTACCATAAAGAGAAGACTGCATGAAAGTAAATACAGAGGGTGCACTGCAAGGTGCAAGCCACTCATAAGCCTCAAGAATAGAAAGGCTAGATTGGACTTTGCTAAAGAACATCTAAAAAAGCTAGCACAGTTCTGGAAAAACATTCTTTGGGCAGATGAAACCAAGATCAACCTCTACCAGAATGATGGCAAGAAAAATGTATGGAGAAGGCGTGGAACAGCTCATTATCCAAAGCATACCACACCATCTGTAAAACACGGTGCAGGCAGTGTGATGGCTTGGGCGTGCATGGCTGCCAGTGGCACTGGGACACTAGTGTTTATTGATGATGTGTATAAGCAATATTATATAGAACATAAGGCTTCTACACTGCTGATTATGCAGGGCTTTAGTGCAAAAATTTTTTTTTTAAGGTTTTATCATTTTTAAAAGGATTATAGGAATTCTAGAAACAGGAGGTTGATTAGTATCAGGCCAAAACAAAAAACCTGTCTGGTGCATCCCAATCTGTTACTTATCCTGTTGTAGTGATAGCTAGGAACATTTTTAATCTTAAGTTATTAGGGAAAACAAATCACAAATTTGATTATAAAACAGGCATAATCCAGATGCCAATTACCCTGTTGTATGCTCACAACATTCAAAATGCATGCATTTTTTATTAAAACATTTTTACATGCATTCACAAAAATCAGAGTTGTGGACAAATGTAAAGTGCATACAAATAGGATTGAACTTTTGGACAAGAGGATCCACCTTTCCCCCCCCTCATTCAATGGACAATCAACCATTCTCCTCGAAAACACAAGGGTTATTTATTTTTTCCAACCCTCAATACAAACCATACAGATCATAAATATATACAGTATATCTACCATTTTTGGTTAGTGCACTCCTTAAATAATTTTAGATTACTACCCAAACATAAAATTCTCAAAAATGCTCGGTCCAATTCAGGGTTAACAGAGGCTGGAAATTTTCAGTACCACTGGATGAGATACAGACAGGAAGTAGCATCTGAAAGGGTGCCAGTCCATCACTATGTTCATTCACAACCACATGGGGGCCAATCTGGAACTGAAAATTAACTAGCATGTCTTAAGGATATGAGAGGAAAACTCATTCAGACACGGGGCAAATGTCAGGGTGTAAGGCTCAATATCAGGACACTGGATCTGTAAGTCAGCAGCACTACTAACTACACCATATACTGTCCAAGTAAATTAACTAGAAAGCAGACTATACACAGAAAGCTGTGACTGTAATAAAACTGAATTTCCCTGAAAAGTAAAACCTATATTGTCATTAACTTCACAGATTTAAAATAAAGAAAACCAAACCAGGCCAACTACAATTAAGTGAAAAAGGCAACAGCAAACATTAATGTCTAATTAGGACATCAACTGTAACAAAAACACGGAGCTACTATATTTTGGCAAGAACTGAGTATAGGCTCGCCTTGTCTTTTAAAACCAGTGCCTCTACTTCCTCAGACAACAGAGGACAGCTCACATTTATCCATCTTTTCTCACAAATGTCTACAGGTGCACAGTGGAGTCTTCCCACAAAAGGTGCATAACATTTTATTATGGCACCTGATCGGCTGAACATCATAAAGCACTGCAAGGGGTGTTGAAGGCAGTACACAATACTACTAGCACCACCTGCCTTCTCATTGGGATGTATATAATAATTGCAATCTTGAAATGGTAAACAGTATAATTAAAGGCCTCAGCCATCCTATACAGCTGTTTTCTGACTCATCCCTTCTGGCAAAAGGTATATGGCAACTGGCATTCGCAATACAGTAATAGATTCAGGGATACTACCCACATGTTGTAAGGTTGAACTATCAATTATAAAGATTTAAATACTGCAGAAAAAAACATTGTATAGATACATAATACTTGCAAAAAAAATATTGAACATATATTGTGTGGCATGCTAAGTATACATTTATTTATTCTTTGTACTGTATTTTTGCAAGATGTCTAAGGAGACATTCAAGTATGAATTTCATTGTACTATGTAAAACATAATAAACTTGACTTTTGTTTTAATAAGAAACTTATATTGTGGGCTTATTTGAGCAAATTGTAAGAATCTGATTAATCACAGTAAACTTTGATAAACAACTCTGCATTTAATTGTTGGACTATAATGAATAAAAATCAAGTAAGATAAATGAGATGACTAATGAAAATTTTAACATTACATAAAATCCTCTTATTGAACCTGCCTTCTGTTTTGGGGTGGAGGCAAGTTTATACAGTAGTAGCATATCCATAAACATATTACAATATCACAAATATTAATTTAAATGATGGTAGTACTTAAATATTGATTCTATAATACATTAGAAAGTCAAAGTATCAGAAACAGCAAAGTTGCTTGCTTTACTACTAATGCTTTACTAATTGTTTACTGTAACACAGCAGACCTGAACACTTGTGTGTTGGCCTGTAAGCATTCGAGATAGCACAATAAAAACAATACTAGAACTTACGCACACATGAACATTACTTGGGATTGTAATATATCAATGATAAAGTACAAAATTTGACATTAACATTTATTTAGCAAGTACAGATTCATTTTAAATGCCAAAGTTTGCTCTTTAAATAGTTAAAAAGAGAATATAGCACTGTATACAAACACACCACTGTTTACAATTGTGTCTTTCTCAGTTTGTGAGCATGAAACACTCCAATGCAAACATTAAATAACACTGTTTAAAAAACACCAAATTACTGTGATTAAAAATTATATGGTAAGTGCAGCAGTTTCAAAAAGAAAATGCCGGGCAATCTTTTCTACTGTTTAAAAAAAAAAGATTAAACTTTGGCTGCACCCCAGTAAAGCTCATTTTTAGAAAAATCACATTCAAAGCGAAGGAAGAATTCTCTAATTTGGTAGCAAAAAGTGTTAACAATATCTTCCAAGGTTTTCATAAAAATATATCTTCTGATGCTACAAGGCACAACTACTCAGGTTACTACTATTCTTAACTACCTTAGGCAGAGTGACAATATTACACGACTTATAGTTGGGCAGCATGTCAGACTTAACGAATGCAGGTACTGAATCTTGTTGCTTTTAGGGTGTCAAATTACACTGCTAGGAATTACAGGGACAGCAGACTATATACTTACAACCTGAGAGAATTTCAAACTCGCTGCACTCCAATAACCAACGAAAGTACTGCCTGACAGTATTATTGACTGTACAAATCTTTTCCAGGTTGGGCGAGTTAAGCCACAGTCTCGGTCCATCTTTTTTCATTATGTTGTTCTGTCTTCCCTATTCAAAACAACTGTTTTCCTTCTTTAATTGTAGATGCACTGTATTTCCATCTGAATGCTTATGGGCTTTGACAGAGTTCTCATACAAACAAGAACACATACCTACGACTGATTGTCTGAACAAGTTGCAAACTGATTTTAGTCACTGGAGATGTCAAAACTACATTGCCGGCTGTCACAGTAGTGCACAGTGACTGTCTACAACTCACTAAGACCATGTAAAGTTTACATCTGAAAATCTTTCAAAAGTTTGTGTCATGCAATGGGCTTTATACAACTAGCAACAAAATGCAGTGCTCTCTTGTGCTACAGACTTGAGGTTTCACATGCACTCCTTTATATGTTAAATGGTTGGGAGGAAAACTGCAAAGCTTACTTTTACATTTTCTAACTTAAGTATTATAATTATTGTTGGCATTATGAAAAACATATGATAAATGAATCATAACAAATATCTCCTATTTTATACTATATACAGTATGCTTGAGACTAGTTTAGAGTTTGGTAGTATGGATATCCATCTTTAGATTATTACTGTTTCATAATATTGTATATTCTTACTAATTTTGCAATTTTGTTTCAATTGACCTATTATGTTTTAAAATAAAGCTTGAAAAGCTCAATGATTAATCTTGATCATAGAATCACATTTTGCTTCCAAAAAAGTAAATCAAATTAGAGGCAACAATCATGGCTGCTCTTAGGGAAAATACTTGTCATTTTTAATATAATAAACAATAAACTAATAACCCAATAAGAAAATCCGTCAGCAGATCTGTGAGCAAAGAAATCAACAAAATGCATTTGCTGTAACTGTTAAAAAACTCTAAGCATACATGGGGTTTTGTTTATAAGTGGTAAGTGTAACTATAATATGGCGGGGAATAACTATACCATTAGTTACATTCCTTGCTTAAGTTCTAATATAGATAGATAGATAGATAGATAGATACTTTATTAATCCCAATGGGAAATATGGAGGCTAACTGCAAAACACTTACAGACCTTTGGCATTTAAGAACTTATTTTATGATAGTTTAATGCTATTTCATTCAAAACCACCAAAGCAATAGGTATAAAGATGCATTTAATATAAAATCGAAGTTACATAATATTAAAACTGCATCTGAAAAATAAGATTTAAGACTGAATTACCGGCTTTATTTTGGTATCTGTAAATCGTGGGCTCCGGCTTCGCCTGTTTCTAGGTGACCTACTACTCCTCCTAGGGGACCTGTCTCTCCTTCTAGCTGGTGATCTAAAAAAAAAAAATAATATTTAATGTTTTAGAAGTTTAAGGTGTGGATTTTCAGGGTGCACCATGACTCATGTGATCTTAAAATAACTGCAAGCATGTAAATTCTCATACCATCATCTTTCACAAAAAATGAAATAATTCATAGTAGAGTAAGAACAAATGCCCCACTGTGGTCATTATAAAGCTCAAGTGGTAACACGGATTCCTTTACTTTTCTAAACATCATATGGTAATATTATACACAAACACCTAATGTAGAATGAATAAATACAATTAAACAAGCAGTATGCAAGTAACAGACATAATGAACTTATGTGACTACAGTGGGGAATGTTTTGACAACTTACCATCATCTTAATAAGCTTGGATTAAACCAAAGAAACACATGGAAGATACAGGTTACATATTCACACTATATATCACACAGCTGAGGTAAAAAGCTTACATACATTCATATAACGGACATTTATTCAGGGCATTATTGAATTTTCAATTACCGTTTTTTTCCCTGTCTACCACGCGCCCTCGTGTAAGACGCGCACCCTAATTTTTACAAAGGAAATCACGAAAACCTGTTTTGCCCCGTGTACGACACGCGTTGTGATTGTATAGGAAGCGTTTAGGGCACGTTTTCCACTAAATGCCCTTCTGTTTTTGTTGCATGATGAAAGTTTCTCTTTCTTCCGTCGCGCGCGAGAGACAGAGAACAAGCGAGAGAGCCCAAGCAGAAGAAGTAAACATTACAGAAAAACATTTCCTTGTGTATGACGCACACCTGATTTTCTAATGCAAATTTTTGGGAAAAAATGTGCGCGTGGTACACATGTAAATATGGTATTTCTATAACTGCTTTTTCTGTGGCAGTACTGATTGCACAACATACATTTTATTTTTTGTAATAAATAAGTGTTTATTATTTAGCTCCATTGACCTCTCCATTGTTATGTGCGCTGGTCAATCCAATGAATGTTGTCAAACAAGCCCTTTAATGGCAACACAGAGAATTACCAGCTGTAGTCATTTATTATCATTAATAGGGAGTTAAGAGGTACCAAGTTGGAAAATAATTTAGAACATTCAGCACCACTTAATAATTTAAGTAGCTTTACATAGGTTTTCGACCCTGTGATTGTTTCAGAAAACCCACAATAAATTAAAAGTTGTGTGCTAAATTTCTTTTCTTTTTTTGTAATAAAGATGTGATGCACAATCACTATGCCACAGTAAAAAACGATTGTAGAAATTATTGGAATCCCAATACTGCCCTGACATACATGTTTGTTATAGAAGTGTATGTTACGTTTTCACCACAACTTTGTACACAACACCCTTAACAAAACAAATTGAATATTTAACTTTTTCTGACATGAAATATGGAAACTAAATGATTATCTCAGGAACAGGTTTTAACATTCATAAAAAAGCTGGACACAAAGACCTTATATTTACTATGGTTTATTTGGTTCTCAGCTCATAACTAAAAACATTTTTTTTTTTTTTTATCTATAATTTATTCTTATTTTATTTTATCTCTGGCTTGCACATTCACAAATAGTCACATAGCCAGCAGTTGCCACACTATTTTTTTTTTACCATGAAGCCTTCAAAATTCCCTGCTGTGTATATCCTCTGATAGGACAAAATGTGGAAATGTAAATTTACTGCTGCTTGACTTTTTAGTTTACCTCAGCAGATATAAAAATAATCCACTACACCAATCTTTTAAACAACATGTTAAATATTGTGATTAACCAAAGTCTACCCGAAAACCAGCATATTAAAACATGCTTTGACAGTGAAATGTACCTGACATTACAAAAGATATTTCCCAAATCTGAAAACTCTTGCCACCATTTAAACATTATTAAATGAAAAATACATTTTCTTAGATTTCAAGGTTACTCAGCAATAAAAAAACATGAAATATAATATTTTTTTACACATTTTACTCAAAATATGAACTAATTTAGTGTTATAACAGACTTTGTAATGGTCATTAGTCTGTGTTTTATACATTTTTGAGATTGTGCACTTGTTTGTTGTAACAGCTCATGACAAGTTCAGCACCAGAGCCCTGAATTTAAATACTAGCCCAGGAACTGTGGATTTTAAATATTCTTCTCGTTTCGGTTTAGATTTTCTCTTTGCACTCTCATTTTATTTCCAAATTTCAATGGTTTGTATGATAGGCTAACTATTGACTGCCTCTAAAGCAGTGTTTCTTAAACTATGGGTTTCAACCCAAACTGGGCTGTGGAACTGTCTGTGATGAGTCCCCATATGATTGTGTAGTAAAGTTAGCCAAGTTCATTCAAGCACAAATTCTGTGCCGAGTGATACATCACATACTAGTTAGCATAGCATTTATTGCAGTAGTGTGCGAAACTTTAAATCACATATGAACCAGATCACTAGGTTTGCATTTTTTCACTTATAGCAAAATATAACAAAAGTTAGACCTCCTATTAATTTACACAATGCTGAAAAATTAGTTCACAGTTTTGTCTTGAGTCAACTAGATTACTGTAATGCACTCCTCACAGGACTACCTAAGAAGCATACCAATTGGTTGCAATTACTGCAGAATGCGGCAGTCAGAATCTTTACTAAAAAAAGAAAATTTGAACACATCTCACCAGTTTTAGCATCATTAGTGTCATTCAGAAAGGACTTTAAAATAGTACTAATGGCTTACAAAGCCTTAAATAATCTGGCACCATCCTATATTTTGGAATGCCTGTCCCCTTACACCCCAAGTCATAACCTTAGATCTTCAAATGGAGGTCTGCTTATAATTTCAAGAGCCAAACTTAGAAGAAGTGATGGGGAAGACTTTTGCTGCACCCAAAACCTGGAATATTTAACGACAGAAATTCACCAAACTAGTACCGTGGATCACTTTAAAAAAAACTGCTAAAAACCCATTATTTTAATTTTTTACATTTTTTGTTTTTTCGTAGCTACATTATAGTTGTATTTCCTTATAGAATATATGGGCATAGAATTATGTTTTTCAGGGATCCACAATCTGTACTAATCTCCATTATTCTCTACTGTTTTTTCGGGTTCTCCTGTGGTGGCGATTTGCGCTGCCACCACCTAATCAAGGCACCATGCACCCTGTGTTGATGGATTGAAAGCAGGTGACTCAGCTGTCCACAAGACCGAAATCAATAATTACTATTATGTGAAGCCTGAAAACAAAGAGGACTGCTTTACGAACATTTAGGTTAGGTAGAATGCCTAGTGGGGGCTGGGCGGTCTTATTGGCCTTGTAACCCCTGCAGATTTTATTTTTTTCTCAGGCCTAACTGGAGGGTTTTTTTTGTTTTTTGTTTTTTCTGTCCTCCTGGCCATCTGATCTTACATTTTGCCTTTGTTACTTATTCTTTAATATTACTGCCTAATCTTGTTTGTTTTTCATTTCATATAAGTTTCTTTTTGTCTTGTAAAGTACTTTGAGCTACACTGCCTGTATGAAAATGTGCTACATAAATAAATGTTGTTGAAACAAATTCACTGACTCATCATACACAACTTTTGCTTCTTCAGCATGAAAACCATAAATATTCCCCACAGCACAGCCTCCCCACTCTGATAACCTATGAAAAAATTAACTAAGACGACTTATAAGAAAAGACACGTATGAAACAGGAGAAAATGACAGCCAAGCTTATGAGGTGAAAGGACAATGAAGCATGAAATGTCAAAATAAATGAATAAATCGGTATTTTCAAAGGCGAGTGAATAGGGTGGTGGTATACATATACATGGCAGTATTGTATACTAAAAGCAGTTTCACAGTGGCCATGGCCCACTGCTTCATTAGGCATAAAGTTAAGACATAAATTTAATCAAATTCTGTAAATGAGGTGCAAAGAAGATATTGCATTAAGTTTAAAATCTTTGATAAGCAAGAATTCATACTTGTAACACGGTTTTAAATTTCAATTCTGTTGGTAGTGTGAAGAACGTTTGGACTATTGAGAAACTGCAGGAACATCAGAAACTAAGGTTGAGACAGGCTGTAGACATCAAGGACAATATTAGACGGTAGCATTAAATCAGGAAATATGGTACATCATTCTGGCTGACTCAACAACAGAAACATCTTAATGATTCTGAACCCTGGTGAGTTCAAACAAGGAATAAAAGTGTATATATAAAGAATACAGATCCACTACCAATCACAAGTTTTACAACACCTCAGTTTTTCTTCAAATTCAATCAGCTGAAAATCAATGAATGACCAAAAATTATGAAAAGGTAAGCAGTAAACTGCCAGAGGATTAAATTTAGAGTTTAGGTTAGCAAAAACTGAAGAAAAGAAAATTTCAGAATATTACAAATGGGCCTTCCTCAGGGAACAACTAATAGGTTACAACCTACAGATGTGCTGCAGCAATTAAAGTAAATTAACCTTGCAAGATGAAGCTAACGATTTGCACAGGCATCTCAACTCCTGATGATTACTTAAAAACCCTCCCGCCTGTCTTAAAGCAGAGTTGGAACAGACTGTTTAACTACACCCTCTGAAGTACAGTACTACTTGGACAATATTCCAGTGATAATGGAAAGAAAACTACGAAAAACAAATTAAATGAGACACACCATTATTACCCTTAGACGTGTAGGATTTAATTTAGAGAAACTGCAAAAAAAAAAAAAAAAAATCAAAGTGTCAGTGAGTATGGTGTCCTACACCAGGGGTAGGCAACGTCGGTCCTGGAGTGCCACAGTATGTGCAGGTTTTTGTTCCAACCCAGTTCCTTAACGAGAACTCAATTATTGCTGATGAAGCACATATTGCTTAAGTGACATTTTAATGCTTCATTTTAGTGGTCTCGCTTGTTAAGGTTCTCCAACCTTAATTGCTTATTTCAATCTTAAACTGCTGCATTCAGTGTTTTAATTGCTCCTTATTAGCAATAAGATGTAAAAGACAAAGCAGCCAGCAGTTCTCCAGCTAGCTTTTTTCCAATTACATCTGTGTGTGTTCATCATGCACGGTTTGATTTAATAAAACACTTAATAGAAAAATGTGACATACTGAAAATGATCTGTTTTAGGCTTCAAATCATTTGGATGATATCCTTGGAAAGGAAAAAAAAATCTACGATAAAAGCCTTACATTGCACAGACTAACAAACCATAAAATTAAATAAGGTCTGAGATTGGCAATGATTGGTTTCTAATTAAGCAATTGGGTTGAATGAAAACCTGTAGCCACTGCGGCTCACCAGGACCGACATTGCCTACTCCTGTTTTACATCTTATTGCTAATAAGGAGCAATTAAAACACTGAATGCAGCAGTTTAAGATTGAAATAAGCAATTAAGGTTGGAGAACCTTAACAAGCGAGACCACTAAAATGAAGCATTAAAATGTCACTTAAGCAATATGTGCTTCATCAGCAATAATTGAGTTCTCGTTAAGGAACTGGGTTGGAACAAAAACCTGCACATACTGTGGCACTCCAGGACCGACGTTGCCTACCCCTGTCCTACACAATCCAAAGGCAATTGGAAGCTGGAGGAAATTCTGACAAGAAAAGACCTGGCAGATCCAAAGTCATAGCCCAAACAGAAGACAAGTTTCTGGGGGTCACCAGCTTGCATGATAGGCATCTCACAGCTCAACAGCTTCAAGAAGAGCTTAACAGTGGTTGAAAAAAGTATGTCTCAGTTTCTATGGTGAAGAGGAGACATTGTGCTGCAGGTTTGACAGGGCAAGTGGCACTGAGAAAGCAATTCCTGAAAAGTCCAATTAGGGCATTGAAATACCAGCTGTGGACTACTACAGACTATAGACAAAGTCATTTGCAATTTTTAACCTTCTCGGAGTGGCTCTTAAACGGCCATGTCCACCAATACCAAAAATATTATATTCATGATCAGCAACCTTTAAATAGCATAAAACAACATGCCACATGTTACCGATCCCCATTTTTTTCCCCAAAGTTTTGTGAAAAGGAGTATCTTTGACTGCTCGTATCCCATTACAGGGTGAACCCCTGGCTCGGTTTTTACAACTTCAAGTCCTTCTTAGCGCCTATTGGTTTACTCTGTGTAATTTCTTCCTCAAAATGTGGGTCAAAAATGGTTTAAAAATATGGAATTGTTTGGGTCTAGAGGATCAAAAAATTGGAGGTCCAAAAATGTTCAACATCTTGATGTCGTTATGCAAGATGACTCGAACTGTGTATCACGTTTCTAGTATCGGCGAGTCAGGAGGCGCCAGAACACACTTAAATGATTTCAAAGCGTTCATTAAGTAATTAATAAGAACGCTGTGAAGTTACTACATTTCAAGTTTTAGAGAACCAAAAGGTATAACCGAACATAAAAATCATAATGATGCGCTTCCCTGTAACTGTTCCCACTCGTTTGTTAACAATATTTACTTTAACTTAATGAGCTTTCGGATTCAGATAAACTTCATACATTCGAAAGATCCCGAGTGCAGTCTTTGTAAATGCATTGCATTGCCCTTAAAAGTTAACTTTGATGAAAAATTAAAAAAAAACATACAATATCCATAAAAATGTTACCGTCAGTCCAAACTTTAAAAGGCTTAACGCGCGACTCAACGCTGTTGATCTCTGAACAATCCCCACCTACTGTGTCGCCTTCTCCGCGGTGGTGGACTTTCGCTGCCACGGTCTGAAACTGAACTCGAGCGCCGAGGCTTTTTTGGCCTCACTGGACTCAATTTCTCCTGTTTAATCTTGATTTTGGTCACAGGTATCTCTGGGGAAGGAGATGGTCGCCGACGTATCTTTTCCTTTTCCATGTTTAAATTCCTTAACCAGATTTTTGGTTTATTGTCTTCCAGTCAACTTCACATATCACAATTAATTAAAGAGCAAAGTACCACGAACTATGAAACGCTAAATACCACCTCCATTCTAAAATGACAGTTTCTATGTCCGTTTCCGGTTTCACGTTCACCGATGTAATCAAATCGTCTGACCCCTAATATTCTGAGTAGAATAGTTCCGCGTATGCTCCAGCACACAAAAGCGGGGTTGTACTTCTTAAAGTACGAAGAACTGATGTGCATTTAAATAAATATATGTGTGTGTGTGTGTAATGAAAAGAAAATGTTATCTGTAAATAAAAATTATATTAAATTAAATTAGATGAAATAAAGTTTTTTTTTACCCCAAGAAGAGATTTAGATGTATACATCAGCAAAAACAAAAAAAGATACAAATTCACAGAAAAAGCAATTAATCATTTGATACATTAAGTAAATAAAAGTATTGTGCAGAAATAACAAAAATAAATTTAAAGAGTGTAAGCATTTAGTCTAGGACATCGGGAGGTAGCAATTGACTGCCTGATAGCAATAAGCAGAAAAGATCCCCAGAGGGGCATCTTATCACAAGGTGAAGGAATGAGCCTATGGATTAAAGTGCTCCAAAACACAGCCTCATCACGTGGCAGGAGAAGATTTTTCATGATGGCATCCAGGTGTTCAAGCATTTGACTCAATTGATCAAGCTGCCCTGTGGGACATCATGAGACTCTGTGGGATCTCTGTGTTGTCAGACCAGTCCAGTTTACTATTTATGCAAACCTCCAGGTACTTTGCTCTGCACTACTTCCACATCCTCCCCCTGAATGATAACTGGTGTGAAGAGCTCCTTGAGTCCACCACCAACTCTTTTGTCTTGCTGATGTTGAGCTGTAGGTGGTTCTCCTTGCACCACAAGATGAAGACTTTCACAAGCCTCAGGTACTCCAACACATCTCCATTATTAATGCAGTCAATGGTGGAGATGTTTCTATAGATGGCAAGCACTGATATTATAATTGTAGTCTGTTTTATATAGGGTAAACAGGTAAAGTCAGGACAGTTCCCAGGGGTGCTTCAGTAATACAAACCTCAAATTCTGACACAAAGTCCTGGAGCCTCACAAACTGCTGTCTATTGGTCGGTTAATCCATGATCGAGGAGACTGTGGGGACATCAAGGTGTATATCCTAGGGAACTGGGGAATTATTAATTACTTTGTGTCATTGTGTAATTATTAACTTTGGAATAAGATCATTCATATAGTACCAATTTTATTGAACTAGTTACTGTACTCATTATCACGATATCACTCTCCTCTGCTTCTACCAATGCTAAGATAAGCTTCTTTCAAAACAGAATTTGCAACACTTCTGATATTTGTATATCTTTTTCTGCTTTCACTTCTCTTTTCAACCCTCCACCACCTCTGCCCTCAACCTCCTTAATTGCTGATGATTTTGCTACCTTTTTCCAGAAAATTAAGGTTAGGGTTAAGGAAAAGGTGGAGGTTATCAGCAGTCAATTCTCATCATCCTTTCCAGCAAGTGGGGTCCCTCCTAGATGCAACAAAACCTTCTTCTCTTTCTCACTTCTCTCCACTCTGAAGTTTCCAACCTCCTCACCAGTTACCTCACTACATGTTCACTTGACTCCATCCCCTCACATCTCCACCTTTCAGTTATCTCTTCTCACTCATTTCTGAAATAACACAAATTGTCAAAACCTCACTTAGCACAGGAACGTTTCCTTCATTTTTCAAACAATCCTTACTATGTGTTTTTCTCAAGAAGCCCACTCTCAACCAATCTCAAGTAGGTAATTATAGACCTCTCTCTCTCTCTCTCTCTCTCTCTCTCTCTCTCTCTCTCTCTCTCTCTCTCTCTCTCTCTCTCTCTCCTCTCCTCTCCTCTCCTCTCCTCTCCTTCCTATCTAAAACCCTGTAGTGTTTGTCTACAGAACAAACTGCTTGATCCTCATCAGTCAGGCTTCAAGAAGGGTCATTCCACCGAAACAGTCTTACTAACCATTGTCAACACATTACAACAAGTTAGAGCTCCAGTTAATCCGAAATTGAGCAGCACATCTAGTCTTCAATCAGCCAAGGTGGACACATGTCACTCCTTTTTTCAGATTCCTACATTTGCTTCCAGTAGCAACCTAAAGAGCAGTCAGTGGATCAGCACTTTTATACAGTATATAGAGACACTTGTGGGGTCTGATTCCCCTTCTCACCCACTCAGGCCTTCTGATTAAGGTGGTGTGGAGATGCCACCTCTGTGGAGTACCAAATCCTAGTCTAGGCACTTGACATGAGCAACCTTATGAAATGAGGAATTAAATGAGCTGACCACCTCCATTCAAAATATATACTTGCCATGTTAAGTGTTTGAAGACTCTTGTTTGGTGAATTTCTGTTTCTTTTATTAGCTGTCAAATATTTTTTGTAGGAATCGAAACTAGCTTGAATTTTGCTCAGAGCTTTTCACGTTTGATGATAATCTTGTCTTGTAATGCTTGTTCCCAAACAATCCTCCGGAATGATGTTTACTTGATCACGTTGACCTTTCATATAAGTCACTTTGGATAAAAGCATCTGCTAAGCAAATACATTGCAATTGACGGCATAGTGACTGCAACAGTGATGAATCACGAACAGTATGGGGTGACATTCCATCATTCAAATGAGTAGCTTCTTTGCCAGGTTTAAAAGAGCCTATAAAAAGGGCACGTCTACCATAGTCACACAAAATTCAACTAGTGCAGCAATGGCAAGCAGTCTTCCAAAAGACAGAAATTTACTTAAAAGAGCAAGTATCCATTGAGTCAGTGCCAATGAGCACAACACTACAATATCAACATATTCACAAATGAGCCCAATGGACTGAATAGTCTCCTCTTGTTTCTCAAATGTTTATGTTCTTATTTTCTTATGTGTATTTTTTATTTACATAATAAAACTGGGTGCACTTAAATTATGCTACAAGCAACTTGCTACTTCACTGTTGGCATACACTGAATGCAAATTACATTTATCTGGCTATTCAGCATGTAAGTAACACTAGTAATTTTAAAAGTGGCTGCCGGTGTCAACAGGTTGGTACTCTCTGGCCTGATTTATAATCCTTTCAAGAGAAAAAAAAGTCATATTGCTTAATTTTGTTACTATTTTTAGGCTGCTATGAAAATAAATCCATAGTAAGACAAAAGGCAATATTACAGATTACTTTAAAGGAAATATTTTTTAACACATACCAAATATGACAGAAACATCTAGATTAACAAAAATAATGTAGTTATGGTTAAAACCATATAGGTTAATATTGTTCTCTTATAGTCACTTTCCTGGGAAAAATTGGTACCGTGAATAATCCAGAAGTATCAGTTAATTTAATACAAAATACATTGGATATGACTGGAAGGTGCTGAGTGAATAATGACCCTCCTACAAGCTATGAAAATGTTTTGGCAAGTTTCTTTTGTTATACATATTAACAATTGTTTTGATGTTTGGCTAAAGCTGCAAGTGATGCAAACAGCGATTACAAAACTATCTGAACAGCCATAGTCTAGATATAAGAGCATAAGTAAAGTTATACCAATGTTTATACTGAACAATGGAATTCTGATGCAGACTCAATTACCTCTGAAGCTGTACCTACCCTGGCTATTTTGAAAAGGATACAGTGAGTATAGAAAAGAATCACCCCCTTCAAAATATTCCCTTAAATGAAAACACACAAACTAATATTTTTTCCAGCTTTACCTACTCAATGCAATCTATAACATCCAAGTGAAAGAGATCACAGCTACAGTTCAGAAGAATTTAAAAAAATAAAAAACAAGAAATACTTAGATTAATACAGGATCATTAACACCCCCCCCCCCCCCCCCCCCCAAAAAAAACTCAATCAGGTGCAAGTGCCCACCATTTTCATTGCAGACCATGGTTACTGGCTTCCTTCCACCTGTGATCAATTGTAATCAGTGTGATTAGTGAAGCATAAAAACAGCCTTTCCTGGAGCATTCATGCCCTTGCTTGGTAGTGCAACTGAAAGCAAACAACTGACTATGGATGGCAAGCCACTTTCAAAAGATCTCAGGGATAGAGTTGTGGACAGACAGGAGATGGATACAAAAAAATCTCAACAGCTTTATCAATCCCAAGGAGCACAGTAAAGTCCATAATAAAGAAGTGGCAAGTGTTTGGTACTACTAGGACCCTCCCTGGATCCGGCCGTCACTCCAAACTGGATGGAAGAGCAAGGAGGAAACTGGTAAGAGAGGCTACAAAGAGGCTAATGGCCACTGTGAAGGAGCTACAGGAGTTTATGGCAAAGAGTGGTCATTGTGTGCATGTGACAACAATTTCACAGGCGCTCCACAATTGTGGCTTGTTCAGGAGGGTCGCAAGGGAAAAGCCACTTCTCAAGAAAGGCCACATTAAGGCTTGTTTAAGCTTTGCCAGAATGCACCTTGAAGATTCTGATGCCAAGTGGAAAAAGGTCTTATGGTGATGAGATGAGAACAAAATCAAACTATTTGGCCTCAATACCAAATGGTACACCTGGCAGAAATCCAATGCAGCTTACCATCCACAACACACCATACCTAGAGTAAAGCATGGAGGTGGCAGCATCCTGTTGTGGGGGTGTTTCTCTGCCGCAGGGCCTGGGACTCTCATTAAGGTAGAAGAAAAAATGGATGGGGCAAAATACCATCAAATTCTTGACGAAAACCTGCTACCCTCTGCCAGAAAGTTGAAGACGGGCAGAATGTTCACCTTTCAACACGACGGCGACCCGAAGCACACAGCAAAATTGACCATACAGTGGCTGAAGGAGAAAAAAGTGAATGTCCTTGTGTGGCCCAGTCAGAGCCCAGACCTAAATTCCATTGAAAATCTGCGGAAAGATTTGAAGATAGCAGTCCACCAACGCTCACCATTCAATTGGACCGAACAGGAACAGTTCTGTAAAGAAGAGTGGGCAAATATTACTCAGTCTACATGTGCAAAGCTGATAGAGAAATATTCCAATAGACTCAAGACTGTCATTAAAGCAAAAGGTGGTTCAACAAAATATTGACATTGTGGGGTGATCCTTTATAATTTTTCTGAACTGTAGCTGTGATATCTTTCACTTGGATGTTATAGGTTGCATTGAGTAAGGAAAGCTGGGAAGAAATATTTTTTGTGAGTGTTTTCATTTAAGGCTGTAAAGCAAAAAAAATGGGAATTTCCACCAGTGTCCTTGAGTACATGATTCATTGTTAAGTTGAGAGAATTCTGCTGGATCTACTTTAACAATGCCTTTGAGGATTTTGAAGACCAGGGTTATACACAGCCTCCTCTACTCAAGACTAAACAGTTTTAATTCCCTGAATCTGTTATAGTACAATATGTCTTTAAGTCCTGGGATGAACTTGGTCGCTCTGTTCTACACAGCTTCAAGTGCTGCTATTTCTTTTTTGTACTGTGGTGACCAGAACTACTCACATTACTCAAGAAGTGGTCTCACTAATGTATTATACAGACTAAGCATAACCTCCCTTGACTTGTATTCAAACATTTTTGCAATATCATCTAAAATTATATTTGTTTTTTAATTGCTTCTGCACATTGCTTTGATGATGAAACATTGCGTCAACATAAACCCTTAAATAATTTTATAGGATGCTACTTGTAGGAGAGTCCCTCATCTTGTATTTGTAATTTACATTCATTATGGCCTTGTGTAGCACCTTGCACTTCTCTACATTAAACTGCATTTTCCAAGTGTTCCAGTTATGAAGCTTGTCCTAGTCTTTCTGAATTGTTTTTGCTATCTCCTCAGTGTCTGCCATTGCTCCAATTGTAGTATCATCTGCAAAATCTACAAGCTTACTGACATTAACATAAATCAGAAAAAGTCACTACGGACAGACCTCTGAGGGATCCACTCACGATCTCACTCCATGTGGAGCATTTTCCACTTATCTGTACACTTTGTCTCCTGTAGCGTTAACCATCTAGAGAGTTTGGTAGATTACCTCTGATGCCTGCAGCTTCTGTTTTTTTAATTAATCTTCAGTGTGGGACTGCATCAAACGCTTTTTAAAAGCCTAAATAAATCACGTCATACTCTTTGTTTTTGTCAACCATTCCAGTCTATTCAAAAAAATCTAAAACATTGGTTTGGCAAGATCTTCCTCTCATAAATCCATGCTGACTGTTATTTAGTACAGTATATTATTATTCTTATATATGTACTTTTCTATTTTATTTCTTATTGTAGTTTCCTTAATTTTGCACTGCACAGAAGTAAAACTTATTGGGATCCATTTTATCCAATCATCTTGAAGATTGAAGTCACATTTACAACTTTCCATTCCTCAGGGACTTCTCCTTTCTTGAGTGATATGCTTAATAAGGATTTATCATCCATCCATCCATCCATTATCCAACCCGCTATATCCTAACTACAGGGTCATGGGGGTCTGCTGGAGCCAATCCCAGCCAACACAGGGCGCAAGGCAGGAAACAAACCCCGAGCAGGGCGCTAGCCCACCGCAGGGATTTATCAATGATGTCTTTTATTCCTTTCAATACAACTGGAAAAATCCCATCAAGTCCAGGTTATTTTATTAGTCTTCAACGTATCAAGGGCGTGGAGCACATCTGCATCCTCTATTTTAAAATCTAGAAAGTCAGGGTTTGTGTTTACATCTGCAAGGGGCCTTCCATTTGTTTCTTCCTTTACAAATATTTTTGTGAAATATTTGTTTTGATAGTTTGCTGTTTCATTTTCATTTTTAATGATTTTCCTTTTGTGTCTCAGAGGGTCCTAACATTCACTTTTAACGTTGAACATTATTCAAGTTATTGTCTGTTTTTTTACCTGCATTTTTTATTACTCTTTAATTTAATATTTTTTGCTGCTGGAATATGTGAATTTCCCCCTGGGATTAATAAAGTATCTATCTATCTATCTATCTATCTATCTATCTATCTATCTATCTATCTATCTATCTATCTATCTATTGTTTTTTCACGATACGATACTTAAAAAAATTGCTTGCTGTTTGTTCTGCCTTCACTATGAATTTTTTTTCAGTTTCTCTTTTGACCTTTTGAATTTTTTTTGATCTCTTGGTGTAGTGTCTGGTATTCCTGTAAGTCAGAATTATTTGGCTTTTTTTGTTTTCTTTTTTCTTGTACAGTGATCTTTTCAGTTGTACTTTTTAAATAATGCCTTTATTTATGCATTTTGACCAATTTTTCAGTAATTGTGTTTTATTGGTTTTAGGAATAAACATTTTGAGTCTGGATCAGAAAATCTCTGAAGTGATGCTAACTATCATTTATAGTTACAGAATATTCACTTTCCCATTCTATGTTTTCAAGATTCTTCCTCAGCCTCATCTGCTTTCTTCAAATTATACTGTAAGTCTTTGTTATGGTATACATTTGTGTGTTTTCAAAGATAATTTAAAATTGTATCATGTTGTAATAAAATATCAATATCTTCTGTTTTTATAACTGTCTTTATTGGTTGAGATCCAGACAGGTGTTATAATGTGATGGGTTTGAAAACAGCCTTTTGCCATCAGCACCATTTCAGTTTTCTGTTTTGATGAGAAGTTGAGCAAAATTACACCTTTCATTAGCTAACAGCACAGATTACAATATGCAAGCTTTGAAGGAACTTTAAGTCCCTTCTTCAGGCAACTTATAAACTTGATTACAAATTGCCTGAACAAGGGGCCTAAGCTGCCTCCAAAGCTTGCATATTGTAATCTGCTCGGTTAGCCAATAAAAGGTATCATTTTGCCTGAGTTCTCATTGCATTCATTATGGCCAAAATGGTACAACACCCTATTACTACAGTTTTCTCTTTTGTATTTCCGATAGCGGCTTCCCAAACAATGTTTGGAAAGTTACAGTCATGATCACTATGTCCTCTTTTTCACACATATGCCTTACTTGATTAAATAATGCTATTAACCCGAAATAGCCAAATCTATGGCCTTCTTCCTTACTAGCTTAACCCAAAGTGGTTGAAAACATTATAAATTCTGATGGCTGCTGCCAAAAAGTGCCTTCATCCCAGGACTTAAGGATATCCAGGACAAAGCATCATGGAGAGGATTGACAGCATTAGTCATGATGGTCTCTGATTTTGCTATAATCCTTTTTTTCCTGCCACAGTGAGTCCACAGACTAGCTGGCTTTCATTCCCAGCATACTCAGGCATTTGGCATACCCATAGCTGGCCTTAATAAAGAACGACACCCTGGCAAAAGTGGACTGCTAAAAAACACAGCGAATTGACTGAAAACAACATATTGATCACTAAACGGTGTAGCAAATTGTAAACCACGCTCTCAAAAAGATACATATATAATTTTTTTTGTATATTTTGATATTTTACATCTATATATTTACTTTTATATATAGATATGTGTATAACGTTTTCAGAGAGATGTTTGTTACAGAGCAATTTTTGATTACAACAATTTGTTAAACTATTACTGTATTATCAAAGCAAAATATGAAAGCAAAGCAAAAAAAAAATCGATCGCGTACAGTTTAAAGAGAAAAGGTGATCGACGAACACGATTCGCCGCAGTGGCCTCTATACGCGCCCCTAACTACAGTTGCCATGGGAACCGCAAACAACGCTTCGCTGCTGCGCTTTGGCGTGCTCAGGCTGCATGCAGACGACTGACGGAAAAAAAGTTTAGGAAGTCCTGTGAAAGCTGGAGTTGGCTCATCTCAAGAGACATGATTCCGCCCGCAGAATCATTACTTAAATATGATAATCCGGTCCTGGTCACTAGGAATACAGAGAAAAAATCGCCAAAGGTAATAAATAAAACGGGTATCGATTGCATTCACGACGTGTTTTAGTATTTTAAATCTTTACATTGTACTGGTGGAGGCCGATGTACAATTGAAAACACCGACTGCCAAAAACACAAGAAACAATATTTGAAAAGTATAGCTTTAAAGTAAAAAACACACTTCACAAGGGGGTCTCAAGCAGAGTTATGGGAATCGGCAGGAGCATTCCGATCGGTTGTCAGTCGCCTACTTCATTCTCTTTATATAGTATTCTGTTAATCTGACTTCTGGTCATTATGGCCAGGGAGTTGTTATTTTTCTTGTTTTTAATCATGGTTTATGAATTTTATTATTCCACTTAATTCTAAATATATATGTACAACGTTGTGCCTAAAGTTTACCTGAAACATCAATATTTAAACATGACTTGACATGATAACAGGTAATGCCTAAAACTAACAAAGAATTGGTCCTCGGCTATGAAAGAAAGTGAATTCACTTTGTGTTTCCTGGCTTTATGTCAAAATCTGAGCAGATCTTTCAGGAAATTAAAGTAAGTAAATGCGATCATTAAGGAAGTGTTCTGGTGACCTAAATATAGAGTTAGTATTGTTAGTATAATTCTTAAACTTTGAACTCAGGTTGGTTCTGTCATGGTGAAGAAACAGCATAGTGCAAGGCTAAAACATATATTATTAAGACCTAGCAATCTGTTTTTGAAAATCTTGAAAGACTATATCTTTCTTTTCTTTGTAGGCCCGGTCATTGAAAGTGAGTCCGCAGCAAGTGGTGATAACTGGCCCAGTGCCACCTCCTCCCAAATCCAAGTCACCTTCAGTGGATGTTAACAAGCAAACAGAAGAAATCCTCAATGCCATTTTGCCACCAAGGTATGTGCATTAACATTGTTTGAGCAGACTAACCATTGTGTAAAAGCTTACTGTCCAAGACTGGATTTCATAGTTGAAAATATTTTATTTGTGATTTTTTGTATTTCCCTTGTTACAATACATTAGAATAAATATATCTGGAAAATGAATGCATTAATGTTTTTACATATTTATTTTTAAAAAGTTGTGAAAAGTGTAATTATTTCCATTAGTGTGAATGCTTTAGCCTTCTTTACTCTTTAACACTGTCACCGAATAACACTATCTGTCATAATTAACAGTATTCATGGTCATAAGTAGCCACAGGAAATGTCTTGGTTAGGACCTAACCAAGACAGTAAGCCAGATCATCACAGGGCACACTCAAACACCCCCCTAACTTAAATGAGATCAGTTTATAATTGTGAGCTAAATCTACTTGCATCTTGCAGACATGTTGGGACAAAAACCAAAGTATCCAGAGACAGTCCCAAGTACACATTTGGAGAACATGCAAACTCCAGACAATGACTGAGCAAAGCAAAGGATTCTATGCCAGGACACTCAGACACTGAAACAGCAGCAATAACCGCTGTGCCACTGTGTTGTCCTTAACATAAACAGGCAACACTAAATTTGTACAGTGAACTCCATCTCAAGTGCTTTACAACCCAGAACTCTTTAAGGACAATCCCAACCAACCATGTAGAGAACCACCTTATGTTTGTGTTACTAAAAAAAGTGCCTACAGTGGATTCAAAAAGTACTCAGACCTGTTCACTTTCTGAACACTTTATTGTGTGGTAGATTTAATTTTAAATGGACAATTATTCAATTTTTTCCCATCAGTCTATACTCAATGACCTATAATGACAAAATGAAAACATGTTTTCAGAGAGGTTTGCAAATGCATTAAAAACAAACCTTGAACTCTCTCATTTCTATACGTATTCACAGACGGTTTGCTGTGGCATTCCTTGTTGTGGTCAGGTGCATCCTGTTTGCTTTGGTTATCGTTGAAATATGTACAGAACGTGATTAGAGTCCACCTATGGAAAACTGGGTTGATTAGTAATTGTTTAGAAAGGCACACACCTATGTATGTGAGATCCCACAATTTACATTGTATGTCACAACAAAAACCAAGCCACGAAGTCCAAGGAACTCTCTGTAGACCACTGTGATCAAATTGTCGTGAGGTATAAATCAGGGCAAAGTTATAGGAGCACAGTGCCCTAAATAATTATAAAACAGAAGAAGTCTGGAATCACAAGGACTCTTCTTAGGGTTGGCTGTTCAGCCAAACTGAGTAACCAGGCAAGAAGGGTCTTGGTCAGGGAGGTGACCAAGAACCCAGTGATCACTGTACCAGAGCTTCTGAAGCCCTCTGTTCAGGTGGGAAAACCTGTCAGAAGAATCATCTCAACAGCACAGTTCGTGATATAGTGGCCAACTCCTGCTTGGAGACTATGAGAGCATGATAAAAAGATACTCTGATCTGCTTAGACAAAAATTAAAACTCTTTGGGCAAAACGTCAAGTACTATATCTGTCAAAGACCAGACACTGCTCATCAAATGCCTAATATCACCCCAGTGGTGAAGAGTGGTTGTGGCAGCATCATGCTATGGGGGTGCTACTAGCAGCAGGGACAGAGAGACTGGTCAGAATTGACGGAAAGATGAACGCAGCCAAATACTGAGAGTCCTGAGAGGAAAACCTGTTCCAGAGTGCCCACGACCTCAGACTGGGGTGACTGTTCACATTTCAGCATGCCAAGACAACACTGGAGTGGCTTCAGGACAAGTCTCTGACAGTTTTTGAGTGTACCGCCAAAGCCCAGACTTAAACTGAACAGGACAACTGTAGAGAGAGCTGAATCTGGCAGTGTACAGACACTTCCCATCCAATCTAACGAAGCATGAGAGGATCTGTCAGGAAGAATAGGACAAACTGCCCAAATTTAGGTGTGCAAAGCTTGGAGAGTCATACCCAAGAAGACTCAAAGCTGTAATTGCTACCAAAGGGGCTTCTACAAAGTACTGAATTAAGGGTCTTAATACCTGTATGAATGAGAGATTTCAGTTTTTGAGTTTTAATATATTTGCAAACCTTTCTGAAAGCATATATTCACTTTATCATTGTGGGTGTTTGAGTGTGGATTGATGAGCATACATTGGAAAAATGTCTATTTAAAATTAAATCTATAACACAGTAAAGTATGCAGAAAGTGAAGAGGTTTGAATTCGTTCTGGATACACTGTATGTTTATAGCATTAGACATAAGTCAGAAGACAATCATGGATGAGACCCCAGCCCAGCACAGTGGATGGTCTCACACTCACACTCCTTCTGGGTCAGTTGAAACACCTAAGTCAGCCTAATCTTCACATATTCAGGACCAGTCTTCTATATACAAGGTAATTCATTAGTTTATGGATTTTGCTTTTAATGCAAGTCCTAAATTATTTTTACCACAGTTAATACACCTTTCACAATCTTCAAAAAGTTGTAACTTTTCTCACTAACTTTACTTTTATATTTTTCCTGGCTTGAACAGAAGGCGGGCGGCACGGTGGCGCAGTGGTGGCGCAGTGGTAGCGCTGCTGCCTCGCAGTTAGGAGACCCGGGTTCGCTTCCTGGGTCCTCCCTGCGTGGGGTTTGCATGTTCTCCCCGTGTCTGCGTGGGTTTCCTCCAGGCACTCCGGTTTCCTCCCATAGTCCAAAGACATGCTGGTTAGGTGGATTGGCGATTCTAAATTGACCCTAGTGTGTGCTTGGTGTGTGGGTGTGTTTGTGTGTGTCCTGCGGTGGGTTGGCACCCTGCCCGGGATTGGTTCCTGCCTTGTGCCCTCTGTTGGCTGGAATTGGCTCCAGCAGACCCCCGTGACCCTGTGTTTGGTTGGAAAATGGATGGATGGATGGATGAACTGAAGGCATGGGGATGTATTGTAATTCTATTTCTTGTTCACGTGGATGCAGAATTGTGATTAGTAAGCATTGTCTTTGCTTTCATCCTCGTAGAGAATGGACAGAAAACAATCAGCTGTGGGTACAGCAAGTTTCAAGCACTCCCTGCACCCGCATGGATGTGGTCCACCTACAAGAACAGTTAGATTTGAAACTACAACAAAGACAAGCCCGGGAAACAGGGATCTGTCCAGTACGCAGAGAGCTCTACTCACAGTGTTTTGGTAAGCTGGCAATTCTATACATTCATTACAGTATGTCAACGTTACTAAGAATAAAATGAGAAAAGGGTCTTGTCCAGTAGGAGGCAAACATTTTACGCAGCAGACTAATTTTTATGTCAATCATTTATCACATATACTTGGCATATAAAAAAACATAAGCTATATGCATTTTTGGAAGTATTAACTCCAAGTATGACATTTCCTCAGATCAGTGTAGGCTCAGCTGTCCAGATTTAGATACAGTACCTGGTACTGTATATCCTGGGCAATATTTATGGTCATTTTCTTCAATCTAAATTTAAACTTTCATAGTCCCATAAGTAGGTGGAATGGATTTCACAGTTTGTTCAAGAAACAGTAGGTACAAGGTAGAGTCTCAGGTAAGATGGGACCAGCACACAATCAGAGACGTGCCAATTAAAATGCCAGCATGTCTTTGAACTGTTGGAGGAAACTGCAGCACTTGGAAGAAACCAATGTGAATGTAGTAAGTACAGTTAAAATGTCTTTGGGAGACACAATGACTGCAGGTTTTTCACTCAACTGACTTCTTACCATTGATTTGTTATGTCTGCCAAAGGAAACTTTTTGAATAATGAAGGTGACTGGGAGAAGAGACGTGAAAAACACATATGCCTAAAGGTTGCAAATGAGAATGTGTCCATCTTTCGTCCCTTTTAAACACTAAACCCGAAAATCAAAGTCAATACAGAAAAATGATCTAAAGCACTAACAATGAGTAATAACGGCAGTTTCTTTAGGTCTATCTTCAAAGTGTGTGGTGTTGTCCTTTAATCCTGTTGCAGCGATATGTCAGCACCACACATCTCCAAAGGCTATTGCATATTAACACCATAGTAAGTGACAGTCAAAAGAGCAACACCCCGAAAAACCAAAACTACCATCAGGGCTTGAAGTGGGATGGAATTTAGCCGTATGGTGTATCTGCAGTATTTCATTTTTCGCTGCAGTGTACAGTCAGTAAATGGTTATGTGTTGGTTATCTCCTACTCTGAACCCCACCTTCCCACTCAGCTGTCCGATCAAATATATGATTATCATCACGAATTAAACTCTAAAGAGAACCCCAACTCACCCAGTCATCAGACCTAATGTATGATTATAATCAAGAATGAAACTCCAAAGGGGACATACACCAACCTGTCCCATTTCACCAGTCCAATATACATATATCATCAGACTAGAAACTCCACTTGATTAAGAAATTGTGTAAAATTTGCAGAGCAGACAAAACCAGAGAGTATCAGCACTTATGAGTTTGCACTTTAGGCACTGACTATTAGAAAACAACAAGTAAGCCCACGATTCGCTAGCGAATCGGAAATCCAGGAATGGCAATCAGTTTCTGTTCCGTCCGATATCTGGATGGATGACATATCATGGAGGGTGGGTGCGTCTGGGGAAATGTCATTTAATTCAATACGCATATCTGTACTAAAGAGGTTTCGTTTTGTGGAGACGTGATTCTGTTGCCTTTGCTGACACCGACTGCTGGGATCTATATTACTGGCACAGTGGATTAGAGCAAGTGTAGTGAACAGGTTGTTTTGTTTGGGCGCCACCTACTGACTCTGGGAAGCCGCTGCGTTTGACTCTGGGGCGTGCGCCAAGGCGCGTGGGAAGCTGCTGTGTGATGAAATATCATGGAGGGTATATGCGGTGGTGTGGGCGGTCGCCTCCGGGCTGCTGTACAACCTGGCGTGCACGCTTTACCTCAGGTGTAGTTCACAGGTCGTAGGCATGGTAAAGTTTCCATTTAATTCACTAACCCTATTTGAACTAAAGCGGTTTCTTTGTGTGGGCGCCTTCGTTCATTGTTTTTATCCATGACTGTACAGGTTGTGTTGTTTGGGCACTCACAGGTTGTGTTGTCTGGGTGCCACCTACTGACTCTGGGAAGCCGCCGCGTTTTGGGAAGCCACTGCGTTTGACTCTGGGGTGGGCGCCACGGCGCAGCACATTGTGTTATTTGGGCGCCACCTACAGACTCTGGGAAGACGCTGCGTTTGACTGTGGGGCGGGCGCCGACGCGTTTTGGGAAGCCGCTGCGTTTGACTCTGGACTCTGGGGCGGGCGCCAAGGCCGCAGTGCGCATGCGTGCGTTTGACTCTGGACTCTGGGGCAGGAGCCAAGGCCGCAGTGAGCATGCGCCTCGGTGCGTCCACCGTGCATAAATTAACTGTGGTTTAGTAAGATAGATTTCCAGTGAGAAAGTTGATACCAAAGTTGGCTCTATAACCTCTAAAAACTATATTCTGATACAAAATGTAACTAATGGAGCTTAAGGAAATGTGAAAATCATTTAAAACCAATCCAAGTCATAACATAATGGAATGTGTCATTTGATTGGATTGGATGGCTTGCTCCTGCTCTTGCTCTCTCTTTTTCAAGTGCACAGCTTGGAAAAAACAGTCAGTCAGTCATTGTCCAACCCGCGATATCCTAACACAGGATCACGGGGGTCTGCTGGAGCCATTCCCAGCCAATGCAGGGCACAAGGCAGGAACAAACCCGGGGCAGGACGCCAGCCCACTGCTGGGCACACACACTAGGGACAATTTAGGATTGCCAACGCACCTAACCTGCATGTCTTTGGACTGTGGGAGGAAACCCACGCAGACACGGGGAGGACCCAGGAAGCGAACCCAGATCTCCTTACTGCGAGGCAGCAGCGCTACCACTGCGCCACCCTTGGAAAAAACATTTTGTCAGAAAGAGTGAATTACTACCACTTTATCTCAAGCTAGCCTTTTAATGTGAATAGTTGATTTATCCATTCATTAATTTTTTTTTAATTGAGCCTGCAAATTTCAATACAGGGTTGTGGAGGCCCAAAGTTTATTCAGTTCCACTTCATTTTGTACAGTAGTCTTCACCGAATACAGGCTGACCATGTTTGCACGAGATTACAGATACAATGAGACTGCAGAAATAGTTAAAGTATACTTCAGTTATATAGACAAATACACAAAGTGGGTCAAACACACTGTAAAGCAGAGCAATTTCAATCTGATTAACATAAAAATTGACAACATTAGCTGAATTTACCCATTATACAACAGAGAAGAGGAAAACAAAATATCCAGTCAGTAGCACTCCTGGAGAAAATAAACCTCTGTGGTGGTCCACAGCTGTTTGTGACAGAAAAAGTGACAAAGTCGCAGCTCTGGTGGCCTAGGTCAGCGAGCCAGCCACATCCTTGTGAACACTCTACAATATCATATCATCCTTGAATTCTAAGGCTCCACAACTTTTGAATGTCACTTCCCATGGGCAGGAGTAACATCATGAAATATAATAATGTCACCAAGAAGAGGAACAGAATAAAGATAGATCAGTAACAATTTAGAATGATTGTTGCACTTGTATGTTTGTATAAGTCACTAACAAACAGAGCTGCAATATGAACAGCTAATCAGCAGGTCTATACTAGACTGAGATAGTAAGTTGTTAGCCTGCAGTTAAATACTCTGATAGATGTTATGTCTATGATACAAAAAAACAGCTTTTGGGCATCTGTAGCCTTAAAGCCGATGTCACATTACATGACTTCTAGTTGTAGGGTATGTCAGACTTGCTGACCGTTTTTTGCTTATCTTGTCGTCGCTGATCTTGTTGTCTGATCATGTCAATTTATGAGACTGTAAATCACTGGGTATGTCAAATTTAGTGATTGTGTGATGACAATTGTGCATGACCCTTTTTCTGACAGCCAATAGTATGGCTCCTGATGGAACCGGGTGCTGTATGAAGTGTTAACAGGTACAACAAGTTCATCTGCAATCCCTGCCAGTTTTCTTTCATTCTGTCGTGGTACCTAAAACACAAGGCATGAGACAGACCAGCTTCTCTTCTGTTTGTGAGGTCCAAACACCCACATTCCTTATTCATCGTGGCTGCATTATATGCATTGTAATTCTGGATGAGCGTTCATGCACACAGACCCTGCCCCTACAAAGTAAAGACAAAATCCTTACCTGAGTGAGTTTAAACTTGGCAGAGTGAGTCACTGGGAGTGTCACATTAGGCGTCTGCCTTCACAGGAGCGCACAGCCAACTGCCTCTGTAAGATTATGTGACTGAAAATGTATGGTAAAGTTGTCTAATGTGACATGTTCTTAAGGCTCACTGTTATTTTCTTAATCCTTGGAATGTTTAGTAGACTGGCATCTTGAAATCGCTCTTAGATTTGTTGGTAGGTTCAGATAAATAAGTAGAGCCTAGCCTACTTAAAACTTCATGTAAAATAGCATCTTTTAATTGATTCTAATATTAACTGGACGCCAGTGTAAAGACATAGAAACAGAGTAATATGGCCATACCTCCTAGTTCTATTAAGAATTCTTGCAGCAGCAAAAAAATTAAGGGAACGCTTAAATCACACACGACAAACAAATTGTATTCAAGTGGAAAATCTTTACTGAGTAATACTGTGCAATTCATTGAAAATAAAGTGATGCAACAATGGTCAATGGAAACCAAAATCACCAACCCATTGAGGGCTGGATTCAACATCATGCCGAAAATCAAAGTCAAAAATTAAAATCACAGGCTGATCCAACGTGTGAATTTCATCACAGCTACTCATAATGTGACTCATTAGTACATATGGCCCCCACATGCCTGTATGCACTCCCGACAATATCTGGGTGTGCTCCTCAGGAGATGGCGGATGATGTCCTGGGGGGGATCACCTCCCAGACATGGATCAGGGTATCAGTGAGAACGTACTGGTACAAAACATCCTAAAGGTTATCAACTGGATTCAGGTTTGAGGAACATTTGGACCAGTCAATGGAATCAATGCCTTTGTCATCCAGGAACTGCCTACACACGCCGGCCACATGAGGCCGGGCAGTGTCCTGAACCAGAAGGAGCCCAGGGCCCACTGCTCCAGCATAAAGTCTGACAATGGCTCTGTGGATTTCATCCCGGTACCTAACAATAGTCAGGGTACCATTATCTAGCACGTGGAGGTATGTGTGACCCTCCAAGGTATGCCTCCCCACACCACCAAACCGGTCATGCTGGATGATGTTACAGTCTGCATAATGTTCACCATGGTATCTCCAGACTCTTTCATATCTGTCACATGTGGTCAGTGTGAACCTGCTCCCATCTGTGAAGAGAATGGGGTGCCAATGGTGGAGCTACCAATTGTGTATTCTTTGCCAAATGCCATTTGAGCTGCACAGTGATGAGCTGTGAGCACAGGTCTTACTAGAGGATGTTGGGCCCTCATGGAGTCTGCTTCTCACAGTTTGGTCAGAAATATGCACACCAGTAGCCAACTGGAGGCTCTGGCAGTGCTCTTCCTGTTCCTCCTCACACAAAGGAGCAGATACCAGTCCTTCTGCTGGGTTGATGCCCTTCTATGACCCTGTCCAGCTCTCCTTGTGTAACAGCCCATCTCCTGGTATCTCCTCCATGCTTCATATTGGAAGACACAGAAAACCTTCCTGCAATGGCATGCATGGATGTGCCATCCTGGAGGAGCTGGACCACTTGTGCAACCTGAATCGGCTGTAGATACCACCTCATGCTACCAGTACTGACAAGGACACTAGCAAAACACAAAACTACAAAAGAATCAGTCAGGAAGGAGAAGAAGAGCAGATGAAGTTGATTCCCAATCCCTTATGCTTCCTAACTGGACAGACTAATATCCCTGAAGCTCCATTGACTTGGTGGTAGACTGTGATAATTAAGTGTTCCTGTAATTTTTTTGAGCTGTGTAATTTCATGTTCATGTGGCATAATCCACTTTTCAGCTATCCAGTCGTGTGCTCAAGATGCACAAAACCCATGTATTTTTTGCTAAAATGGATACTTCCGGAAACATCAGTGCACATTGCAAAAAGGAAATGCATTCCTATAATCCCTCCATCAAACTTTACATTAGGCGTTCTGGATGGTAGCGTCCACCTGGCACCCACCAAACCCAGATTCGTTCATCAAGCTTTTAGATAGTGATGCACGATTAGGCATTCGAGAGAACGCATTTCCACTGCACACAAGTGCTGGTGTGCTTTAAACCATTATAACCGACACTTGGCAATGCTTATAGTGGTCTTAGGCTTGTGTGCAGCTGCTCAGCCACGGAAACCCATTTCATGGAGCTCCCGTTATGCAAGTCATAGACATTTTGTAAGTATTTATTAGATTTTCTCCTCGTAAGAGGTAGCAGACTTCCAATGGGTCATTGTGGCTCATTACCTAATATATTGATTTTCCACAACACATAATATCAAATAAGATTGGGCAAAGTGATTAGTACCATGTGCCATTTCATGGATGCAAAAGAGGCTTTTCCATGAATGCTGTGTGAATTTACTTAAGTAATTTAGTCTCCCCGGGCGGCACGGCGGCGCAGTGGTAGCGCTGCTGCCACGCAGTTAGGAGACCCAGGTTCGCTTTCCGGGTTCTCCCAGTGTCTGCGTGGGTTTTCTACCACAGTTCAAAGACATGCAGGTTAGGTGCATTGGCGATCCTAAATTGTCCCTAGAGTGTGCTTGGTGTGTGGATGTGTGTGTGTGTGTGTCCTGCCTGGGGTTTGTTTCCTGCCTTGCACCCTGTGTTGGCTGGGATTGGCTCCAGCAGACCCCCGTGACCCTGTAGTTAGGATATAGCAGGTTGGATAATGGATGGAATTTAGTCTCCATCATCATTTCCACTACTGCAATACCGTTATGTAATACGTATACAGTACATGGAAAAAACAATGACAGGTCCTGGTATAAAGGCTTCACTTTTATTTTCTAAATGTGTTCTGCAAAGGTTTACACAGACAAAATTGTTGAAGTAATTACATGAAGCATTTACAGGAAGTCTTTTAATTTCCTCTTTCTGCATTCGTGGCAGGGGAACTTACCTTGGCCAAGTGCACACACTGAAATTTAATGATGAGGTGGAAATGAAGTGGCTGCTTGGCAGACATTGTGTTAGGCAATAACCCTTCTGGACTTGGCAGCTTGTCCCATAAGAAAATGTTTTGTGTATCCAACAGCGAGTGCTGCACAATGATGTACACTGCAGAAAGACCGCGTTCCCCGTATCTCTTATAGATGAAGAGAGCGGCTTTGAAATATATACAAGGGTGGTCAAAATTAGGTTTACTGTTATGAGTATGTGAAACAGAGTTTATTCCTGTATTTTTATTGTTTTATTTGTTTTCTTCTTCTTATTATTATTATTATTAAAATGTGCTTGAGTGTAGAAAGTGGAATACTGTACAAGAAATGTAATAATGAAGGCCGGGAATTTGAGCACTTGAGATTATACCTACGTGCACTCTTTTGAGTTAATAAAGCTATTGTAAGAGTCATAATCTGCTTGTCTTTTTCCATAGAAACAAATGTAAACCTACTTTTGTCCACCCCGTCTAATAAAAAAAAAATCTTTTTCTCCATAACACATTTAGTTGTTTAACTCATTAACGTGGATGTTTTATGCCATTTCATTTTGTTGTTTCCGCGTACATGAAAAAGTAAGATTTCCTTTAAATAACTAACTACATGGTTACGAGGTAATGGTGAGGGATGGTTTTCATTAATGGAAATAAATTCATTGTATTACAGATGAGCTCATCAGACAGGTCACTATAAATTGTGCTGAGAGAGGACTGCTGCTACTGAGAGTTCGTGATGAGATCCGTATGACCATTGCTGCATATCAAACCCTTTATGAAAGCAGTGTGGCATTTGGAATGAGAAAGGCCCTGCAGGCTGAACAAGGAAAATCAGATATGGAGAAAAGGGTAATAAAGCAAAGCAGCAGCTTTTAAATAAATAAAACAATGTACATCCAGGGTATTTTTAAGTCATCAAATTCCAATTTAGCTCTTGTGTAAGGTTTTCTGTATGTAATAGCAAACACAAAAAATCTATTTTCATTGTTATCATAAGATGGAGCTGTTGAGCCACTCACTAGTTTATGCAGACAGCACTCCACGTTATTAAGCAAAGCACAATGCATGGTACTGTTAAAGAAAATAATGTAACATTTACTGTTACTATCCAAGATATCAGATTTGGAAGATGAGAAGAGAGACTTGGAGAGGCAACTAAATGAGCAAAAAGCAAAATGCGATGCCATTGAAAAGCGAGAGGCTGAGCGAAGGCAGGTTGAAGAGAAGAAGCACAATGAGGAGCTTCAGTTTCTCAAGCGAACTAATCAGCAGCTTAAGGTAGGCAAATGACGTGTGAAGTGTACCTCATAATGCAGTGGCTGAACATCAAACCTAACTTACCTCTGAAAGAGAATGGCCATGTACTCGGCCCTTGTGCAAAGTGAACCAAAGTTATGATGGTGTTATTTAAAAAGTAAGTACAATAAAACACATGAACACGGAGTTTCCTCAGAAAATCATCTCGCAGTAATTAAAGCTCTTTTACAAACTGATGTGTGAAAAGTGTAGTTGCATGAAAACATACAAAACACAACGTTAAACTGTTTCAGAGTATCCATGATGTACAAAGAGTATTGTCCACTCTGGGCCATAAATTCTCCTTTCACAGATACCCACTTTCAAAGCTGTACTGAACGAAGTGGATTATTATGAATGTAATGATTTTATTCATATTTACAAAAAGTCTCTCCCTAAGAGGAGCTAAACAATCTTTTTTTTTTTTGACAAACTGAATAACTAAAAATATACATTTATTGTAAAATAATGAAATTTACATTTCCATTGGGCAGATTCATTTGATATTTGTTAAAGCTTTTTTTTTGGTTACTATATTCTTGTACATTTGTTTTATTTTACAGGCACAGCTGGAAGGTATTATTGCTCCAAAGAAGTAGGAAGAACCCAAACACTTCAAAATGTACTTCTTTAATGCTGCTGTTTAGTGCACCCCTTGTTACAGCCAATTAGCTTGTTTCACAATGCAAAGTATCATGTAGTCAGCAAAGTAGATTAAAATCATAACCATTTTATAATAAAAGTATACCGCATTACGTATTTTGCTGTTTTTATTGTACAAATTTTACATAAAATAATTTGAGTCCTTCTATGCCTTATGCTTAAACTTTTTAGCCTTCTGTCCTTCAGAGTCTGATCGCTTCTTTTTATTTTTGTTTTTATTTTTTACATTATGAGTTTCGTAATATCTAACTCCCACCTTCTTTGGACGTTGCATCCTTTCAATTCTTCTTTTCTGCAATGTATAAAAGAAAGCAATAATATTAGTGTTTTCTTGTCATGTCAGTTTCTAACTTGCTTAAACCAGGCCAGGGTTGTGGTGAGGCTGGAGCCTATCCCAGCTAGCATAGGACACAAAGCAGGAACAAACTCTGGACAGGGTGCCAGTCCATTGCTGGGCAAACATGAACACACACACACCAACCAGGGCCTATTTAGCGTCACTGATTCACCTAACCTGTGTATCTTTGTGCAATGGGAGGAATCCCATACAGACACAGGGAGAATATGCTCTCCCCCTTAAGGGCCCAGGACACAAACCCGTGTCTCCTTACTGCAAGGCTGCAGCACTACCACTGTGCCACCATGCCAGCCATTAATGTTTTCTTCCACATTGCAAATAGCCAAACCATTCCTCTAGTCTCTTTCTTATAAACATTAATACTGACCTCTTTTGATGTTAGTTTTCTTTGGTTTTCTTCAGTTTGCTCCTCAGCCTTTCTTTTCATTCCTGTATTTTTATAAAAAAAGTCATACATTTTAATACGGTCCAAATCAAGTAGCTATTAGCAGAATGAACACATTCAAAGCTGAGCTTGACAAACATTCAAATGGTGTACTGAAGACAGCTCACAGAAACAGATTTTTTTTCTGCATTATAAAGCAACAATACCTAAACTGCCTGGCCAAAAAAAAAGTCACCACCTGGATTTAACTAAGCAAATAGGTACGAGCCTCCTATTGGATAATTACTGCATGGGCAATTATCTTTCAGCTGGCAACAAGTTATTTAACCCCAACTGGTGCAATGAGTTGCTTCTCATTTCTTAAACAACCATGTCGATAGACACATCTCGTGGTCATTTAAAAGATGTTAGTCTGTTTGAGAAGGGTCAAATCATTGGCATGCATCAAGCAGAGAAAACATCTAAGGAGATTGCAGAAACTACTAAAATTGGGTTAAGAACTTTCCAACGCATTATTAAAAACTGGAAGGACAGTGGGGACCCATCGTCTTCGAGGAAGAAATGTGGCCGGAAAAAAATCCTGAATGATCGTGATCGGTGATCACTTAAACGTTTGGTGAAATCAAATCGAAGAAAAACAACAGCAGAACTCAGGTCTATGTTTAATAGTGAAAGTAAGAGCATTTCCACACGCACAATGTGAAGGGAACTCAAGGGATTGGGACTGAACAGTTGTGTAGCCGTAAGAAAACCACTAATTAGTGAGGCAAACCAGAAAAAAAGGCTTCAATTTGCTAGGGAGCATAAAGATTGGACTCTGGAGCAATGGAAGAAGGTCATGTGGTCTGATGAGTCCAGATTTACCCTGTTCCAGAGTGATGGGCGCATCAGGGTAAGAAGAGAGGCAGATGAAGTGATGCATCCATCATCAGACTCTACCATCATCAATGCAAGATCTTGGTGAAAAATTAATGCAACACTGGATGGAACTAAATCTTGTGACATTGCAGAAGCTTATCGAAACAATGCCACAGCGAATGCGTGCCATAATCAAAGTTAAAGGCGGTCCAACAAAATATTAGAGTGTGTGACATTTTTTTTTGGTGGCGATTTTTTTTTTGGTCAGGCATTGTATTTTGGACTCCTCCATCATGTTTCTCGTAGGAGGGCATCATTAGTCTGCAGACTAATGCAGTTACATTTGACCAGACAAACACGCAACGGGTGCCTCATTTTTCAGGGTACACTGAAGGGCCTCTAGAAACCTTTTAATTTTAACGCTTTACTTCAGCCACATATGTGATTTATGTTTTCTTGACTCGCTCATAGTAACTTACATAGTCTGTATCTCAATTAGCAGTTATTGATAAATACAATTTACTTTTTAGAATCAATAATAAAGACAAAATCAATGTCAAATAATGTGAGCAGCTATATATTTTTCCCCACCTGATACGTCACAGGGTTCAATACATGCTCAATTTATCTGCTGACATACCAAAGAGTTGCAGCTTAACAAAACACTCATTTATTTGTCAGACAGACTTTTAAATAATCTATTATTACCTTTCATTTCTAACTTTGATTCCTGTTTCAGTTCTGTCTTTTTGAATACTTTTTCAGTCAGTGATTTAGGTATCCTAAAGGGAAAAGATAGATAAAATCATCAAAAGAGTAGCATTAATTATTCACAGACAAATACAATTCTGATAATTGACCGGTCATTTAAAAACACAACACAAATTTCTGAGACAAAATGGTCGTTTATTTGGCAAAGGCCACTCGGTAAAGCCACTGCTACTCCACATTAAGAGCTGCCAGTTGAGATGCCATGAGCATGTAGTTGGGACACCAGCTGGGTGCCTACTGTAATGGGTGTGCACAACATGGATCACTGGAGGCAAGACCCAAGATACATGGCAGGGATTATTTTTTTGATTGTTCAAGGAGATTCTGGATATCGTCCTGAAAGATGTGGAGGAAGGTGAAGGGGGAATAGAGAAGCCTGATTAGCTACCAAGAGATTCATCAGGAAAAACAGAAAGAAAAATGTGTGTATTAGCAATAACAAACAACGAGAGACAACTAATAATTACCTAATAGCTGAAAATCTTTTGGCCTTGGCCCGATCTAGAAACTTCTTGTATTTAGTAATTTTTTCATTTAGTTCACGAATAACTTCTTTAGAACTGCCTTTTCTTTCCTCACTCTCCATGTTTGATGTCTGTTCAGTTGAATTCTCTGTGATTCCATCTTTCTCTTTAGTTTCAAGTGTGTCCTCTTCAGATTCCTGCTCCTCCTCTGAGTCCACATCCAATTCAGAATCAGACGACAAATCCACCGGTACCAGATCTTCATCTGCAAATTCGGATGTTACATTAATTTTACCAAACTTCTGATGAACTTGTGACATGATCTTGAGAATCTGTGCATTTGGTTGTGTTTTGGCAGAGTCTGTCAAATCTGTTTCTGTTTTCTCTTCAATAAGACTGATACTTTTGTCAGAAGTGGCTGGTTCCACATTTGTGGATGACTGAGGATAAAATAAAATGAGAAAACTGTCACAAAAAACACATGCTAAAATTGAAATGATCAGTATTAATGAGTTACTACAAGGAAATACTGTCAAACCGAGTATATATGTATATACAGTAATACCTCAGGTAACAAATTCTTTGAGAATGGAGCTCCTTTATAATGAAGTTAACATAAAATACACTTAAATGCCTCGTCTGCTAGAGTGCTGTCATTGTGCAACTTCCTTACACAAAACAGTTAATAGTCTTGCTGTGTGTGCTGTAGAAAGCAAAGTTGTTGTTAATGAGTGCATAGTCCTTTTATGCATACTATAGTTATATTAAAATTTGTATATGGCAATAAATAATAAGCCAGTATGTGAAGAAAATGTAAAGCAATACATTTAGAAACTAAAATACAGTTTATAAATACGGCAGAAAAGAAGAAAAGAGAGGAAAGAAAGGCTATCAGTTAAAAGTTTTCGGACACCCTCATTTGCTAGTTTTAATTTAAATGTAAACAGTTCAGTTTATTCACTGGACTTGAAATGGTACAAAAATAAGCAGTAAACTAACAGAGGTTAAAAAAAGGCCTTTCTCAGGGATAATGGGTCAACAACTTACATCTTTTCTGCAGCAACTGAAGTTAATGAAGCCTTGAAATTTGAGGCATACAATTCCTACATGTGTCCCAACCTTGAATGATTACTTACAAACTCTGTCTGTATAAAAGCAGTGTTGGAACAAACTGTAAAGCTGCACACTATGAAGCTTTATTTGGGTAATATTGCGCTGCACAATGCTATCATAATGGAGAGAAAAATGAAATTAACTAAAAAAGACAGACCATTATTACCCTTAAAAGTGTTGGTCTTTACTTTAAAGAGACTGCTAAGAAAGACAAGGTTTCAGAAAGTACAGCTTCCTACACAATCAGAAGGAATTTACAACTGAATCAGAAGACTTGAGTAATGGGCACTTCACAGGACAACAGCTTCTGGCCCAGCTTGGCAAAGGTCAAATTAAGCAAGTCTCATCTTCTATACTTTGATTTTTGCAAACATTGGGACATTCAGTCAGTTAGTCATTTTCCATCCCGCTATATCCTAACACAGGGTCAACTGTACAAATTTCAGTAATAATTGAAAAAAATTTGGGTGTACTAAAACAATTCATTATTTCAACAACGCCTTTACCACCACACAAGATGTCAAATCTGCAGCTTCAACTCTTCTCTTCATAGTTGAAAGTGACACTTGCTTATTTTGACCACTGTCCTGACACCAGTCAAGTTCTAGACTCACTTCAAGGAAAATTAAAAGAAACAGGATGCACAGGACCACTACTTGCCTTCTCAGTCTTTCATTGGCACATGCCTGACTTTTTTTCTACATAGTCATTTAGCTGTTCAAATTGCCACTGCAGTTAATAAGTATGTCATATTCCATGAACAAAATAAAATGGATTGTAGACTGTAAGCCTTACTTACTACTAGTATACTAGATACAAAATATATGAAAAGTAGAGACAGACGGAAAAATACACACAAACACACAAACATATACATATACAGTTAGGTCCATAAATATTTGGACAGAAACAACTTTTCTCTAATTTTGGTTCTGTACATTACCACAATGAATTTTAAATGAAACAACTCAGATGCAGTTGAAGTGTAGACTTTCAGCTTTAATTCAGTGGGGTGAACAAAATGATTGCATAAAAATGTGAGGCAACTAAAGCATTTTTTGAACACAATCCCTTCATTTCAGGGGCTCAAAATTAATTGGACAAATTAAATAACTGGAAATAAAATGTTCATTTCTAATACTTGGTTGAAAACCCTTTGCTGGCAATGACAGCCTGAAGTCTTGAACTCATGGACATCACCAGATGCTGGGTTTCCTCCTTTTTAATGCTCTGCCAGGCCTTTACTGCAGCGGCTTTCAGTTGCTGTTTGTTTGTGGGCCTTTCTGTCAAAGTTTAGTCTTCAAAAAGTGAAATGCAAGCTCAATTGGGTTAAGATCAGGTGACTGACTTGGCCATTCAAGAATTTTCCACTTCTTTGCTTTAATAAACTCCTGGGTTGCTTTGGCTGTATGTTTTGGGTCATTATCCATCTGTATCATGAAACGCCACCCAATCAATTTGACTGCATTTAGCTGGATTTGAGCAGACAGTATGTCTCTGAACACCTCAGAATTCATTCGGCTGCTTCTGTCCTGTGTCACATCATCAATAAACACTAGTGTCCCAGTGCCACTGGCAGCCATGCACGCCCAAGCCATCACACTGCCTCCACCGTGTTTTACAGATGATGTGGTATGCTTTGGATAATGAGCTGTTTCACGCCTTCTCCATACTTCTTTCTTGCCATCATTCTGGTAGAGGTTGATCTTGGTTTCATCTGTCCAAAGAATGTTTTTCCATAACTGTGCTGGCTTTTTTAGATGTTCTTTAGC